>NC_037671.1:22733920-23066960 GCF_003255815.1 Theropithecus gelada
AAACCCCAAAAAAAAAAAAAAAAAAAAAAAAAAAAAAAGAAAATATAATAATTACAAAAATTGATAGTCACAGAAAACTTATTAAATGCTCATACACTTGAAAAATAAAAATATGCTTGTAAGTAACTCAGTAACGTTGGTAATAAAATATTTAGAGAAAAAAATTAATGCATTCAATGTCTACAATATGAGTAAGAAAACTGAAAAATACTGAACTAAGGCAAAAACTTTGAAGTTAAAAAAAAAAAGGTACCAAATAAAGTAAGTGGAATGAAGTAATACAAATTAAAGCGGAAATCAATAAAAAAGAATTAAAACATATAATAGGGGATCAAAAATGCAAAGTTGGCCCTTTAGAAAATACTATTAAATTCACAAACCTCTGCCAACTTTGATTAATAGAGACATCATACAAATAAACAATATTGTAATGAAATGGGTATATAACTACAGGTGCTCCAACCATTTAAAAAAATAGTAAAATAATATTATCAAGTTTATTCTACCAATAAAGTTATAGATAAATTCTTTAAAAAATATATTATACATACCTTGCAACATGGACTCAAGAAGAAATAGACCACATGAATAGTTTTAAAACTATTAAAGAAAAAATGGTTTTAAGGTTTGAAGCCTGATTTTATTAGGCAGCTGTGTGATGTTGGTTTAGTTATAAACTTTTATACATAAACGGGGATGGTATTAAGTAACTCACAAGTACATTTCAGCTCAAATGTAGATAATTTATGGAGAAAGTACTTTATGAAATGTTACTGGTAGTACTAGCTATAGTTGTATGGGCATTAGTAGCAACATGATCTCTGCATTGGGGTAGATTAAGTAACAAACATGATTCACCCCTCACTTCCCCTCCACAAATTCAGACGCAGGTAAAATTGGAGGCAACTTTTAATATATCTGTGGGCTTTGGGATGGATTGGAAAATAGGAGGAACCTGGAGACTACTGATCTTTTGGTTAGATGTTGGTCTCTTCATCCTTTAGTAGAATGAGACAGGGTAGAGTATTATAACTGTATTTCATTCTTTTTATTTTCTCTTTTCTCTTTTTTCCCGTGTTTGTTTTTTGACAACTCAAAATTGTATATATTTATCGTGTACAGCATGATGCTTTGAAATCTGTATACATTATGGAATGATTAAATCAAGCTAATTAATAAACATTATCTCATATACTTATTTTTTTGTGGTGAGAACACTTAAACTCTACTCTCAGCAATTTTCAAGAGTACAATTTTTGATAATGCATTGTTACTAACTGTAGTCACCGTGTTTTATGATAGATCTTTTGAACTTATTCCTCCTGTTTAACTGAAACTTTATACCCTTTGACCAACATTTCCCAGCCTACTCCCAGTCCCAGCCCCTGGCAACCCGTATTCTGCTCTCAAATTCTATGAGTTTAATTTTTTTAGATTCCACATATAAGTGAGGTCACATGATATTTTGCCTTTCTTTGCCTAGCTTATTTCACGTAACATAACATCCTCCAGTTTCACCCATGTTTTCACAAATGATAGAATTTGGGGTTTTTTTGTAAGGCTGAATAGTGTCCTATTGTGTGTATGTACCACATTTTCTTTATTCTCCCATTGAAGGGCCCTTAGATCGGTTCCATCTCTTGGCGATTGTGAATAATGCTGCAGCAAACATGGGAATGCAAATATCTCTTCAACGTACTGATTTTATTTCCTTTGGAATATATCCTGCAGCGGGATTGCCAGATCATATGATAGTCCTATTTTAATTTTAGGAAGAAAGAGAAAGTAGAATGGTGGTTGCCAGGGACTGAAGGAACAGGAAAAATGGGGAGTTGTTTAATAGGTATAGAATTTCAGTTCTGCAAGATGAAAACGTTCTGGAGATCGGCTGCACAACAAAGTGGACATATTTAACACTACTGACTCTACACTTAGAAATGGTTAAGATGGTAAATTTTATTGTGTGCTCTTTTTACTGCTACAATACAAAATTTTAAATTCCAATTTTAATTTCTTGAAAAATGTAAATTTCCTTCAACTTTAGAAAATTTATTAATATAATTTACCATATTAACGAATTATTGGAAAAATATGATTAAAGAGATGGGGGGAAAGCGTTGATAAAAATCAGTGTTCATTCTTGAGTTGAAAACAGCCTAAGTTTGAGTTCGAGACCAGCCTGGCCAACATGGTGAAACCCTGTCTCTACTAATAATACAAATATGAGCCGGCCTGGTGGCACGCGCCTGTAATCCCAGCTACTTGAGAGGCTGAGGCAAGAATCGCTTGAACCCGGGAGGCGGAAGTTTCAGTGAGCCAAGACCACGCCACTGCACTCCAGCCTGGGCAGCAGAGCAAGATTCTGTCTCAAAAAAAAAAAAACAGCCTAAGCTCTTCATCAAAACTTATCTTCATATAGTTACACACACATACATACTTTACAGCAAACATCATACTTAATAGTAAAACATTAAAAGAACTCCTTTTTTGGTTGTTTTTTGAGAAGGAGTCTTGCTCGCTGCCCAGACTGAAGTGCAGTGGCGCAATCTCGGCTCACTGCAACCTCTGCCTTCAGGGTTCAAGCAATTCTCCTGCCTAAGCCTCCCGATTACAGGCACCCGCCACCACACCTGGTTGATTTTTGTATTTTTAGTAGAGACGGAGTTTTGCCACATTGGCCAGGTTGGTCTCAAACTCCTGACCTCAGGTGATCTGTCTGCCTTGGCTTCCCAAAGTGCTGGGATTACAGGCGTGAGCCACCATGCCCGGCCCAAAGAACTAATTTTAAAATCTTGGAAAGACATGCGATTTCCACTGTTTTGTTTGTTTGGTTTTTGTTTTGTTTTGTTTTTGGAGACGGAGTCTTGCTCTGTCACCCAGGCTGGAGTGCAGTGGCCGGATCTCAGCTCACTGCAAGCTCCGCCTTCCGGGTTCCCGCCATTCTCCTGCCTCAGCCTCCGGAGCAGCTGGGACTACAGGCGCCCGCCACCTCGCCCGGCTAGTTTTTTGTATTTTTTAGTAGAGACGGGGTTTCACCGTGTTAGCTAGGATGGTCTCGATTTCCTGACCTCGTGATCTGCCCGCCTCGGCCTCCCAAAGTGCTGGGATTACAGGCTTGAGCCACCGCGCCCCGCCTATTTCCACTTAACTATTCTAAAGGTCCTAATTAATACCAAAAAAAAAAAAGTGGATGTAGGAGACAAACAGGAAGCATCAGAGGGGGAGAAGAAAACAAGGAAATAGGGAAGAAAAGAGAGGCAGGGAAGCAGAAAAAAAGAAAAAGAAAAGAAAAGTTAAAGTCATAAGGAAAGGAAATAATAAAATTATTATTTTTCTTACATGATATTATTTTTCTTACAAGATGCTCTTCACAGAATAACCCAAGTCAATCTGTAGATAAACTATCAAACTTAGTAAGACAGTGCAATAAAGTTGCTAGATACGGTTGATACATAAAAGTCAATCGCATTACCATAGAAGAGCAATACATAGAGCATTTAATGGATTTAAAATACCACATTTCTAATGCCACCAAAATATTATGTATCCAGAACAAAACCCATGTGAGATCTTCAAAGAGAAAACTATCAACTTTTGTTTAAAGAAAGGATAAATAAATGGAGAGATTTATCATACTCATGGATTAGAAAATACAATATTGTGATATCAGAGAATATGTCAACTCCTCCAATTGAACTGCAGATTCATGGCAATTTCAACCAAAACTCAGAAAGGACTTTACATGGAAACTATGAAGCTGATTCTAAAATGTATGTGAAAGAGCAAAGGATCAAGAATAGTCAAGACGCTCATGAAGAAGAGTCAAGTAAGTGTTCATCCTCTCCCCATGTGAACACAAACAAACCATTCTTAATTCAGATGGTGTAGAATCAGGACATATATAGTGAAATACACTAACAGAACACAACTAACAGAACACAACTGAGGGCCATAAGATAGACCCAGGTATATATGCAAATCTAACATATGATAGAAATAACATCATACACCAATAGGAAAGCAGGGGCCAGTTAATAAATAATGCTTCATAAAACATGGATGACCAGTTACCCCTTTAGAAAAAGTGCAATTGGACTTCTGCCTCACATCATAGGCAAAAAAACAGTTTCAGACTGATGGAGGGCTTAACACTTTTTTAAAAAGAATGTGATGTCTTTTTGGTAGAAGGATTTCTTAAATAAGACCCCCCCCCCAAAAAAAAGTAAAATAAAAAAAAAAGTGATGTCATTTAAAGCTAAGAACTTCTGTTTATCAAAAGATATCTTAAGAAGAATGAAAATCCCAGCCACAGAGTAATAAAGATTATTTGTAATATATATAATCATCTGAGGATCAACATGAGATTATTCCTAATAATCAGTTAAAAAAAAATAGCTCAGTAGAAGGGTAGCAAATTATACGGAAACGACAAAACATGAGTGAGCAATAAACATGAAAAACGATCAACCTCATTGATAATCAAGGAGAGGAAAATAAAAACCAAAATGAGGTAAAATTTTACCACCCTCAGGTTGACAAAATTTAAAATTCTGACAACACAATGTGTTAGGAAGAATATAGAGTAACTGGAACTCGTATACACTGCGGCAGGAGTGTTTTCTTTTTAGAAAATAATTCTGCCATTATCGTGCAAAGCTGAAGAAGTACATGCCAATTTAATTCTACTGTGCAAACACATGAAATCAGTTTAGGGGTTACTATTCTGTTAATAAAAATTATAGACTAGACAGAATAGAAATTAATAATGCATCACAAAGGCAAGATGCCCTAGGGATGATGTGGCACCTGTGTGCCAAGAAACAAGTATAATAATGATTGTAGCAGCATTTTTTATAATAGCAGAATAAACGGAAACAGCCCCAATGTCCACCGGCAGGAGAATTGGTAAACAAAACAGTTACACAAAATAAATAAATTCAAGCCTTACGGTTCTTATCAGTAAGGATATGGAATACCCTGTTTCAGAAGTTTCTGCTCTTGTTAATTCTCCCTTTTCCTCTGGAGAATAAAAATCTGTTATTTCTGGATATCTGCTCTCTACACTGTATTTACATAAAATTGACCTATTGAATTCAATCCATGGTTTTAAGAACTAGAAAACACCCAAGATCCTTATTTATTCTATCGCTTTCCCGTTTCTTCCATCTAATTTCCTCCCTCATCTCAAAATACACACACATACTCACACACACATTTCTTGACATACTCGTAATTTGACCTCCAAAAACCTCAGGTCTCTCAAAATACCTGTGGAAAAAATACTATCACTGTCTCTCCGCAGTGGTAGTTTAATGCCCTTAAAACCCTCACTCCTAGCTCTGCCTTTAGGACCAAGAAAACAATTTTCAATACCTGAACAAGAGCAGAGGATGATTAAGATACAAATTTTATATGCTAGTTTATTTTATTTCTAATTATATTCTTAGTAAATGATGTTAATATTTAATAGGAATGACTTTGACACTCAGTGCTTTGCCCAGTAAAACCACAGCCCTTAGCATTTTATTGGCACTAAAGCAGTCAGCTGTGACACAGGATAACGGCAAGGGTAAAGAAGATCTGCTCCGTCCCTAAATTAAATGTCTCCTCAATGACTCGAATGTTTAGGTAGAAATAGCAGTTGCTCAAAGAAAATGACTCCTTTACACTGAACAACAATCAACAGAGCGTTTCCCACAAATCCAAGGAGATGGTAACACATAGAGAGGAGATCACAATAATTTTAATGGGTGTTGACAATATTATCATAATAGAGTTGCCTGTTTAAACCAATGCTGACCCTACTGTATGTGCATGTATAATGTGGTTTAAGTAAACCAAAGCAGACGCAATATATATAATTCAGAAAGAAATGCAAGGATCGTCTACTCCTCTTGCTGTCAATGAGAAAAGGGTGAAATAAATGACTTACTGAACACTGTATATTTCAACAGCATTGCCTCCCATCCTCAACACAAAAATCACAAAGGTTGTCATTGGTGAGGATCCCTTGTATTCTAGATCACTATTCTCCAGCATGTTACGATACCCATTAAATGAAAGATAAATTATAGGTGTTTGTTTATTTTACAATGATTTACATATGACTTCTGATGCTGTATATTTCCTTAGTGCACATAAAAATATGACTTGAGTAAAACGTCTCGTACAATTTTACTACTTGCCTCTCAACTAGCCTGACATGTGTACATGGCCAAGTTGCTAGCCTAAGGTAGGTTTTTTGTTTGGTTGTTTTGTTTTGTTGTTATTGTTGTTTTGGGGTATTTTTGTTTTGTTTTTGAGATGGAGTTTTGCTCTTGTTGCCCAGGTTGGCGTGCAATGGTGCGATCTAGGCTCACCGCAACCTCCGCTTCCCAGATTCAAGCGACTCTCCTGCCTCCGCCTCCTGAGTAGCTGGGACTACAAGCATGCGCCACTATGCCCGGCTAATTTTTTGTATTTTCAGTAGAGACAGGTTTCTCCATGTTGGTCAGGCCGGTCTTGAACTCCTGACCTCAGGCAATCCACCCGCCTGGGCCTCCCAAAGTGCTGGGATTACAGGCATGAGCCACCGGGCCCGGTTGTAAGCTAGGCTTTTACAGAAGATATATTTCATCCATTTAACTTAGTAGCATGTAAACAGACAGTAACTTAATGCCAGGCTACTTCATGAGGCATCATCATCAAAATCATTTGTTTTCATGTATCTATTTCTGTGTGGCTCTATACTAGGCATTATGAAAAGTCAGAATGAAGATGTCTAGCCCTTTCAGGATATACAATTTAAAATAAAATGGGAAAAATCAGCATACTCATATAGACACCAAGCAGAAGCAGAAGATTAGTGTGTTTTATTATATTAAATGGTTAGATGAATGAAAAGGAGTTGTAAGATTTCACTTCAGGATGGCTAGGATCTCACATGAAAATCTCAACCTCTCTGTCCTGAAGGCTTATTTGAGGAGTTGGGTTTGAAGAGTTGCCTTAATCATGAATCAGAAGGAGCTTGTCAAGGGTTTCAGAGAAAAAGAACACTCCAGAAGAGACCAAAGCATAGAGTAACTGATAAAAGGGGCATGATTACTAAGAGAGCCAAGGGGAATCTTCAGTGCAGTGGATCTCGATGTAGTTCAAGATCAGTTAAATATATTTCATTTATATACCACCCCTCTTTGTGAATCCATTCATTCGGCCAGGTAGACCTAGTGTTTTCTTTTTTTTTTTTTTTTTTGAGACGGAGTCTCGCTCTGTCGCCCAGGCTGGAGTGCAGTGGCCGGATCTCAGCTCACTGTAAGCTCTGCCTCCCGGGTTTAGGCGATTCTCCTGCCTCAGCCTCTGCAGTAGGTGGGACTACAGGCGCCTGCCACCTCGCCCGGCTAGTTTTTTTTTGTATTTTTTAGTAGAGACGGAGTTTCACCGTGTTAGCCAGGATGGTCTCGATCTCCTGACCTCGTGATCCGCCCATCTCGGCCTCCCAAAGTGCTAGGATTACAGGCTTGAGCCAGACCTACTGTTTTCTAATGCTTATCTGTTACTCCAGAAGACTCTATTTGCTTTGAGTTCCTAAATAGGTCAAGTCAGCGATCTCTAAAAACCTGTATTAGAAAAATATTTACATTTAAGAATAGTCCCTCAATTTCACTTAATTCCTAGTGTGGATGGCTCAATCAACACTCAATCCGTGTTGATTGAGCCATCCACACTAGGAAAATTTTGGCATCTTGTGTTCTCTCGAAATTATACAGTTCTTTGATTCTTTTAGGCTAGAAGTTCTTCAAGTGATTCTGCTGCACACTGAAGTTGAAAATGACTACTTTATACCTGTCAGGCAATGGAGCATGTACACTTACCCAGGCTCTCTTTGTTAGAACAGGCATTTCAGCTCAACTGTACCCATACTGCAAGAAAAAAAAAAAAAGGTTTTGTAGCTGAATATTAACATTGAAAATGGCATATTTCTGTTGGTCATAAATACTCTCTCAAATGGGAAAACATTGTTAAATTCTATGCACTTGTAAACTTTCAAAGTAGTCAGCATTGTAAATAGTAGCGTTTTATAAACTATTTTCCAATACATTGTCAATGAAGCCAATAGACAATAAGCTTCCAAGGGTCTTCGTTCCCCTCCTGTGTCTCCCAGTGATGAGGACCCTAATAGGCTGAGATCTCACAGAATTTCAGTAAGGGTGTCAGAGGTGCTTGAACCAAAGCAACTCCACCTTGAATAGGGATTGGGTAAAATAAGACTGAGATCCTACTGGGCTGTATTCCCAGGTGGTATTAGACACAGGATGAGATGGGAGGTCCACACAGGATGAGATGGGAGGTCAGCACAAGATACAGGTCATAAAGACCTTGCTGATAAAACAGCACCTGGTAAAGAAGCTACCAAATCCCACCAAAACCAAGATGGCAAAGAAAGTGACCTCTGGTTGTCCTCACTGCTCATTATACGCTTATTATAATGCATTCACACGCTAAAAGACACACCCAACAACATCATGACAGTTTACAGATGCCATGGCAACGTCAGGAAGCTATCCTATATGGTCTAAAAGGGGGAGGAACCCTCAGTTCCGGGAATTGTCCACCCCTTTCTGAGAAGATTCATGAAGAATACAGCCCTTGTTTAACATATAATCAAGAAATAACCGTTAAGTATTATCCATGGAGCAGCTGAAGCTGCTGCTCTGTCTATGGAGTTGTCATTCTTTATTCCTTTGCTTTCTTAATAAATTTGCTTTCAACAAACTTGCTTTCTTTTTTTTTTTTTTTTTTTTTTTTTTTTGAGACGGAGTCTCACTGTGTCTCCCAGGCTGGAGTGCAGTGGCGCGATCTCGGCTCACTGCAAGCTCCGCCCCCCGGGTTCACGCCATTCTCCCGCCTCAGCCTCCCAAGTAGCTGGGACTACAGGCGCCCGCTACCGCGCCCGGCTAGTTTTTTGTATTTTTAGTAGAGACGGGGTTTCACCATGTTAGCCAGGATAGTCTCGATCTCCTGACCTTGTGATCCACCCGCCTCGGCCTCCCAAAGTGCTGGGATTACAGGCTTGAGCCACCGCGCCCGGCCCAAACTTGCTTTCTTAATAAACTTGCCTGGAATACTTTCTTGTGTGAGATCCAAGAACCTTCTCTTGAGGTCTGAATTGAGCCCCTTTCCGGTAACAAGAATTCACTTTTCGTTGTATGACAGGTGAGAGGATGGCCCCGGGAAGAAAGTTTGGAAAAAGTCTCCTAGACAGGAAGTGGAAGGGAGGAAGGGAGGGAGAGAGGGAAAGAGGAAGTGAGATGTCTTTCTTGACCACAGGCAGGTCCTTCATGGTCTTTTTCCTGGCAAGTCTTAGACATCTCATGTGCTTCGCCCAGTTCTCACTGTCGATACCTGGAAATTAATGGTTTTATAGTGGGATAATGCCATTCCTCTGAAGTCTGTGTCTGATATCCATCAGTAGTACTTAAAACCACACATCCCTTTTTGAAATAACAAAACAGATAAGCCGAATAGAAAATAAAACCTTTAACAGGCAAACTAAGATGCTTTCATGCATTTTATGCTAAAACCCTACCAAGTATCTTTAAAAACTCTCTACCTGCGTTCACCTCATCCCCTGATTCGCATTGTCCTCAGTAACGAAGACCTCACTGCCTATCACTAACACCAATTAGCTCACACCAAACTTCAGGACGCCAAGGAAAAGGAAAAATCACTCTTCCAGCAGCGGTCATTTAAGAAAAAAAAAAAAAAATTGATAATGTGGAACTCCCTCCAAAATTAGCCTACACCGTGATATAAATTGGTTTTCTTTGTGATCTAAAATTGACTCGCCGTTCACTAGTTAGAAAATAGTTGCTGAAAAGCCGGGGCCTTGGAGCTTTCGGATCCTGCCCGCCTTTCATCATGTAAACAAACGCATCAGATTTAAAGCTTTCCCATAATTGTTATGCTAACCTTGGAGCGCAACCTCTCCATTTGCATTTGAAGGAGCTAAATATTAGGCAGGAAAGAAAGTGCTCTTTTTGAAAGCCTGAGAAAATGTCCCCGCTCGGGGCTGCTCCGCCATCTGGGCCCCGGGCTGGGCGCGCGGCTCCCGCCCCCAGCTCCTTGGCAGAGGCGCCGGAGGAAGGGGCGCCGCGAAGGGCCGTCATCTTGTTGGAAAAGAATGCAGAAATGCCCCCCGAAGGCTGAATGAGCGCCACTTCCACACTCAGGGCGGGGGAGGCCGGGGGACGTGGGAGCGGCGCACCAGGAGCAAGGCGTCCCTGGTGACAGCGCGTCCCGAGGGCTCTCCCTTTTCCCAGAGCGCATTCCAAAGGCCGACTCCTTTGCAGGCTCCACGAGCCCCATTCGCGGTGGAGAGGGGCGTTCCAGGCTGCAGGGTGAGGGGCTCCGGTGTGTGTGGTGTGTGTGGTGTGTGTGTGTGTGTGTGTGTGTGTGTCTGTGTGTGTGTGTGTGTCTGTGTGTGTACGCGCGCGCGCGCCCTTAAGGAAAAATCCATCTTTTATAAGCGCTCTGGCCCACTTTTAACTTGATCTCTTGGAGTATTCAGATACAACCGGTATAGTGAAGGCTAATAGCATCAGCACACTTTCGCGCATTAATCTTGGAGTAATTAAAAATAAAAATAGTGAGCTATGGGTTTTGTTAAAGAGGGGAGAAAAAAGGTTCCAACCTCCCATCAGCCTATTCTGGGGGAATCCAGAGAGCCCATGCATCCCTCTACCTTTTCATGCAACCGGCACACAAAGCAAGTCTATGGGGAATCACGGAGAAATCATTCCTGGGAGAATATCTAGGGCATCATAAACCAGAACAGAGCTGGAGGGGATAAGATGCTGCTAGATTGAAAGAATGTAATTATTTTCTTTCACCACTTCTCATTTTAATCTCATTTCTAATATAACTCAAAGGTGCTTTGATTTTAAAATGATTTTTCTGTTGTCAGAATTAGCATTTTTTCACTAGTCCTAGGAGACATTCCAGAGGAGAACGGCATTTTTATTTTCCTTTTTTCCCCCCCCATGATTTGACAAAGGCTTCTCATGCATCGCTGGACTGTATTACAAAGTTAGGGGATTTTTTCCCTCTCCTCAAAGGAAGATCATTGAGGCTGCAAGTAACCCTGGTAGCTGCTAGGAGATGGAATTCTTCAGGCTAAAACTGCATGTTGCACAAATAACTGGCAAAAAGAGGAATGCAGGGCAGCACTTGGGTCCTCCACAGGAGCAGAAAAGATGCAGGAGTGACCCTGCAGACAATATTGGGATTTAAAAAATGAGAGTTTTTTGTTTTTCTTAGCCGTAAACTAAATATCAGTGTTTGACAAGTCTCTAAAATGCACCAGTTGCTATTTATTCTATTTGCTTCATACGTATTTATTAAGGGCTACGAGTTTTGTTTGTGTGGTTTTTGGGAGTCAGAACTTGGCCTTAGGCAGACCTGGGTTCTCACACTTAACTGCCCTAGAGGCCCCAAACCAGTTACTTTGCCTTGCTAAATCTCATCTGTAAAATGGGTGTTTTGTGCCCATCTCAAGGGACTATTTTCAGGATTCAATAAGCACAGTGCCTAGTACATAGTAAGCACTCCATAAATCATCTTCATCATCGTTGTGGTCACTATCTTTTCTCTGAAGACTTTAAAAGGATCTCTTATAAGTTAAATGAAGCAAATGAAGAAGGCATCCAGACATATTTATTTGTTGCCAAATTCTTTTCTAGCTGCTGGAGATACACAGCTCCTTTGTGGAGAGCAGCCAATGAAGGTGTGAAAGTGGAGGGGAGGATAGGGGTCCTCAGCCCTGGTTGCACGTTTGAATCACCTGGAGAGCTTTTACAAAGACAAGCCCCACCTGTTTTCATGGAACAGCGCCCAGGCATTCTTTTTCATGGTGTCGTTTTCAACTCCCAGGTGATTCTAATGTACAATCAGGACTAAAAGCCACTAACTTAGAAGCTGTCTCCCAATATCCGAGTGAGAGATGCTGGTAGCTTTTATCAGAGTGATAGAAGTGGAGATGCTCAGAGATGGTCATAGTCAGGATATGTATTACAAGCAAACCAACCTGCTAATGGATTGAAAGTGATGAGGATGGGTGGGAAGACAAAGAGGAATCAGGAACCCTCTAATTTGGGACAACAGCACAGATGGTGATTCCATTTACCAGGATGGAGAAAATGAAGGGAACACAGGCTGGGGAATGGAAACCATAGAGCTGAAGACTGGGACAAAAATACTGACCATGTTACATATGAGATGCTTATTGGACATATATTAATATAACATTAACCTAATTTGTAAGTGGACAAATCCAGCAGGCAGTTGACTTGCGAGGAAGCCAGAACACTAAATATCATGTGTATGAGCACTGCCAAATAGAACTTTCCTCTCTGACGATGGAAATACTCTAAATCTTCACTGTCCAATGCAGCAGCCGCCAGCCACGTGTGCATATTGAGCACTTGAAATCAGGTTAGGCTGGTGTGGCTGAGGAACTGAATTTTAATGTTATTTTATTTTGATTGGTTTAAGTTTAAATAGCCATATGTGGCAGGTGGCTATCCTATTTGACAAATTAGGTATGTATTGATGATTCCCATATTTATATATTTGGCCTGAACTACTTCTTTCAGAATCTGACAACTTCTCACCACTTCCCCTAGTAACAGGTCAAAGCCCCTATCATCTCCAGCCTGGAGTATTGCAACAACCTCCTACTGTTTACAATGTCCTCCGCCCACCCTCACCACTTCTATTGTATATTCTCAAAACAGCAGCCAAAACAATCTTTACAACTTGATGTTCATTTATCATGAAAATCATACCAGGTATTTCCTCTACTTAAAGCCATCTAATGACTCCCCATCTTGACACAGTAAAACCCAAAGTCCTTTCAATAGTCCACAAAAAGACCCCCTCTTTGCCTCTCTGACATTTCTTCCCACTTTTCTGTTCCTACCATAGCACTTTTCACCTTCTGTTGTATTGTATAATTGACTCAGTTATTTTATTTATTGTCTGTCTCTCTCACTAGAAAATGGTCCCCTTTAGGGTGAGGATTTATGGCTATTTTGTTTACTATTGTATCCTCTGGTACCCAAAACACAGTACCCTGATACATATTAGGCACTCAATAAACACTCATTGAATGACTGAAGCAGCATATAGATAATAGATACTCAGCCAAGTTACCCAGAGAGAAAGGCTATACACAGAAAATAGGAGAGGCTCCAGGATTGAACCCTGGGCCATCCAACATTCAGAACCTCACTGTCCAATATGGCAGTCCAATATGGTGACTATTTTAGAAATTT
The DNA here is from genome assembly GCF_003255815.1 of Theropithecus gelada. Classification (NCBI taxonomy): domain Eukaryota; kingdom Metazoa; phylum Chordata; class Mammalia; order Primates; family Cercopithecidae; genus Theropithecus; species Theropithecus gelada. The sequence continues at coordinate 22,747,231 of NC_037671.1, forward strand.
GAAATATGCTCATCCCAACTGAGATGTACGGTTAAGTCACAGGATTTCGAAAACTTAAGTATTTATTTTTAAAAGAAGAATGCGAAGTATCTCAATTATATCACTTATTGAAATTATAGTATTTGTATATATTTAATTAATTACATGTAATATTAAAATCAATTTTATTGATTTCTTTTTACATTTTTAACATGTAAATTAAATACTAGGATATTGAAAATCACATATGTGGCTCATGTCATATTTCTATTGGACACACTGGTTTAGAGAATGGGAAGAATAGCCAGCAGGGAATTCCGTCCAGTGAGATAGGAGAAAACAGGAGGCAAGCGTGGTGCATGAAAGATTACAGAAATAATTGTTTCATATAGGAGAGAACAGCTAACCAGATTGAATGAATGAAATAAAGATGGAGAACTGACCAAGGGATTTGCCAAAATGAAGGTTACTCTTAGTCTTAGCAAGAGTGGTTTCAGTGAAGTTGTGTGGATGGGAGCCCGACTGGAGAGGATTTGAAGTTAGTATGAAAAGTGAGGAAGTAAAGACAACCAGCATACATAACCCAATCAAAAATTTTTTGTTATGAGAAAAGTTGTGGTTGCTGGAGGTAAACAGAGAAAAAAATTAATGGGAGATATTTTTAAAGAATATTTGACAACTGAAGGAAATGATCCAGGAGAGATAACCCCGAATTGGAAAATCTTGGCTAACTACATATAATATAGAAACACAGCACTTCAAATCTGAACAGGCCCTTGAAGATCATCTTCGACAAACATTTTGCATTACAACTAAGAATTCTGAGGTCCATACAGGTCAATGGTCAATGTCATACATCACAGCTGAAACCAGAATCAGAAACACCATCTACAAACGTGCACTTGCTTGAGTTAAGTTCATTTCTGCAGAGACATTTTCAAATTCTAATATATTTGACCCAAACTCTTTTGCCTCATAAAGCAGGATATTTCCATGATTTCTAGTGGTTCATTAAGAGCTAACATTAAGTGCAGCGGTGCAATCTCGGCTCACTGCAATCTCTGCCTCCTGGGTTCAAGCAATTCTCCTGCCTCAGCCTCCCAACTAGGTGGGATTACAGGCACACGTCCCCATGTTCAGCTAATTTGTGTATCTTTAGTAGAGATGGGGTTTCACTATGTTGGCCAGGCTGGTGTTGAACTCCTGGCCTCAAGCAGTCCACCTGCCTTGGCCTCCCAAAGTGCTGGGATTACAGAAATGAATCACAGTGCCCAGCCTTATGTGTCAATTATTTTTAATTGATACATAATAATTGTACACCTTTATGGGATACAGAGTGTTATTTCAATACATGTATACAATGTGTAATAATCAAATCAGACTAATTAGCACATATATCACTTCAAACATTTATCATTTCTTTGTGTTGGAAACATTCAAAATCTGCTCTTCTAGCTATTTTAAAATATACAAGAAATTGTTAATTACTGTCATGCTATAGTACTATAGAACACTAGAACTTATTCCTTTTATCCAGCTGTAATTTTGTATTTAGCAACCAACACCTGGCTATCCCTTACTTCCCAGCTTCTAGTAAGCACTATTCTACTCTCTTCTTCTATAACATAAACTTTTTTAGCTTCTGTGTAAGATTAAGAACATGCAATATTTGTTGTTCTGTGCCTGGTTTATTTCACTTAATGTAATGTCCTCGAAGCTCATCCACGCTGCATTGAATGACAGGATTTTGTTCTTATTTATGACTGAATAGTATTCCATTGTGTACATTTACATCCCACATTTTCTTTATCCATTCATCCATTCATGCACACAGGTTGATTTCATGTTTTGGCTATTGTGTATAGTGCTACAATAAACATGGAAGTGTATATATCTCTTTGATATACTGATTTCCTTTACTTTGGATATATACTCAGTAGTTGGACTGCTGGATCATATGATAGTTCTATCTGAAGTTTTTGAGGAAACTTCATACTGTTTTCCATAATGATTGTATTAATTTATATCCCCACCAACAGTGTATGAGAGTTTTCCCTTCTCTGCATTCTTTGTTAATTTTTTTATTTTTGGTAATAGCCATTCTAAGTAGGATGAGATGATATTTCATTGTGGTTCTGATTTGCATTTTCATAATGATTAGCAATGATGAGGACCTTTTCATATACCTGTTGGCCATTTGGTTTTTTGTTTCTTTCTTTGTTTTTTGTTTTCTTGAGGCAGAGTCTCCCTCTGTCACCCAGGCTGGAGTGCAGTGGCGCAATCTCGGCTCACCGCAACTTCCACCTCCTGAGTTTAAGCAGTTCAGCCTTCCGAGTAGCTGGGACAACAGGCGCACGCCACCACACCTGGCTAATTTTTGTATTTTTAGTAGAAACGAGGTTTCACCATGTTAGTCAGGCTGGTCTCAAACTCCTAACCTCAGGTGATCCACCTGCCTCGGCCTCCCAAAGTGCTGGGATTATAGGCATGAGCCAGAGCCCCCGTGCCCGGTCCTTTTGGCCATTTGTATGTCTTTTGAGAGATGTCTCCTCAAGTCATTTGCCCATTTTCTAATTGAATTATTTGATTTTTTGGCTGTTGCATTCTTTGAGTTCCTTTTATAGTCTGGATAATTCCCAAGTTAGATGTAGTAAATTTAGTTTTCTGCTTATCCTGAGGTCAAAAAACATTTTTTAAAATCCCAATCCTATTGAAAATCTTTAAATGTCTTGCTTTTCTTTCCTTACCATGTAGGAAATTGAACATAATTTGATATTTTTAATGATTCAATATTTTTCAGTGCCTCAGAGCATCAGGTTCAATAAAATCTCACTGTATATCTAGCACTTTAGATGTAGATATATAGTGAATATAAGGAGGGATATTTTACATTGTTTATTTCTATACACTTCATAGTATAATAGCATACTTATTTGCTTTTTTTTCTCAAAAAGGTGAGGTAGAATGCAGTGTCAGGTAAGGAGGTTACCTGTTAATTCAAGTCTTATCACCTTTTTTCTATCTCTTGAACACTAAGATGACACAATACTGCTAACTCATCAAAAATACAACATATGTTAAGGGGTTTGGGTTTGCCGTTTTGTTGTTGCTGTTGTTATATTGCTGATGTTTGTGGTGATTTTTCCACATCCTTCACTTAGAAATTGTTATGAACAGTAATACATCTTCACAAGACGACTAGGCTGAGTTGAGTCATTCTGTGGCCACAAAGAGGCATGATTTCACATACAAGTGGGTTAGGATGAATAACTTGGTATCACAGAAGAAAGATACCATATGTGAACTTGACCACACACATTTTTTCCACTCTAGTTCCACATCAGTACCTATCCTTCCCTAGTCCAAGGCTGATCCTTATATCATACCTTATTTGTTTTCTCACAGTACACACTAGCTCAGGTCTCACCAGCTATAAACTTTCCTTACCCCTTCCTTACCTCATATCTTCCTTTTGCTACCACACTTCTGGAAAAAAGTACTTTGCCTCCACTATCTCTGATTCCTCCTAATTTTCCATGTAGAGACCCTTCTCAGTCTTTATTTTTCTTAATTTCCCGGGGGCCTCTGACATAGTTGAATCTTTCATCTGGAAACCATCTGGAAACTGACTCTCTTCTCTAAACTACCATTTTACCTTTACCTTTTCCTCTCTCTCTCCCTCTTTTCTTTTCTTTTTTCTTTTTTTTTTTTTTGAGACAGAGTCTTGCTCTGTCACCAGGCTGGAGAGCAGTGGCATGATCTTGGCTCATTGCAACCTTTATCTCCCAGATTCAAGTGATTCTCTTGCCTCAGCCTCCCGAGTAGCTGGGACTGCAGGCGCCTGCCACCCCTCCCAGCTAATTTTTTGCATTTTTAGTAGAAATGGGGTTTCACCATGTTGGCTAGGATGGTTTCGATCTCTTGATCTCATGATCTGCCTGCCTCAGCCTCCCGAAGTGCTGGGATTACAGGCGTGAGCCACTGCGCGTGGCCAATCTTTTTCTCTCTTTTCTCCTCCTTCCCCTCTGCCCACTTCTTGGTCTCCCTCACTAGTTCTTCCCTGCGTGCTGCCTGAAGATCTGTCTTCCCAGAGTTTGATCCTCAGGCCTCTCCTCCCCTTCTTCTACTCTCTGTGGGTTATTTCATCCTTTTCCCAAGCCCTAATTACCACCAATACCCTGAACTCAGAAGTTTCCTGAGCTCCAAGTGCATATATTTAGTAGCCTCTGAGCATCTCAAATCAAACCTATAGCCAAGCTGTTTCCTTATGAATTATTGGAACCAACCGGTTACCTAGTCACCCAAGCCAGAAATCTCATAGTTCCTTTGAATCCTACTTTCCCTTCAACTCCTACACTCAACTGATTTTACCTTAAGTACTTATAACAATCTGCAAATTTATATTTATGTTCTTATACATTTATATATTTGTAAAAATACACTTTTCCTCAAATTTGGTATGCAGCGTTCATTTAGATAGTCACCCTTTTCCTCTGGTTTTCCTCTTTCCAGTCGTTCAATGGGAAGTTGCTCCTCCTTTCCCATCCTGCACATTGTTTCCAGGCTCATCTTTCCAAAACTCCAGAACACAAATTTGAACTGTTATTGCTCTTCCTGAAAACCTTTGTGGACCACCTTCCCCATCCCCACCATGGAATAACATCCAGAGTATTTGTCAGGGCACGTCATGTCCCCACATCTCGCCTTAGCCTGCCAGCCCCAATGTCTCTGCACATGCTCCTACCACAACGCCCACTCCCCCTGCTTGACACACCCCTGGCCATCTCTCCCATCTGGAGCTCCTACTCCTCCTTCCAGACATCTGGTCAAAACTTCTTTTATAGCATTCATTACAATGCATTATAATTATTAGTTTGCACACCTCCCACGACATTGTTTTGTCATTATTAAATGACATAAGCTGCTTAAAAAACAGGGAGCATGTTTTTCTCACTGTTGCACTTACACCGTAAAGCATCATACTTGGTTGGTGTCAGATGTGTTGGACTTGAATGACTTAGTGGTGTACTCTGTCTCAGTGAGAGAACCCATCTGGTCTAATGAGCTAATCTTCATTGCCTACCCTGTTGACAGGTTTCCTCCTAGACACAAGAGACAGGTGATTTCTGCCTTCAGACACAGTGTGTCTTCCTGATTTGTGACAAGAGGAACAGCCCCCCGTTTCTTCATTCTTCCCAGGAGAATAAATTGCATTACACAACTGTGGGGTCGACATGCTTTTTCAAGGGCCTACTTTGTTGATCTGTTCCAATCTTCCTCGTCTCTCCTGTTCTTTCTCTGAGCCTGTCAGCCTTTTTTCAAAAGTGAAAACACCACAAAACATTTCTGTAATAACATGGTGTATATTATCACATTAGCTACAGTTATAATAAAAGTGGCTACATAATCAGATTATACTTTCCTCATAGCCATAGGAATAATGGTGCTTTATCAGGAAATTTGTATAACCAAATGGAAACTCACTAATACAACAGGAAATTATCAAACATAATATAATTCAGGAGTCCCAAACTGCTAGTGTCTCAGCAGGTACGGGGGAAAAAAAAAATGTATTTTACTGTAATGAAACTCTTAAAAGAGACCGCTTATTACTTTTGTAAAAAGTGCTCAGCATATGTTTTCTCCTTATGCAATGATTTCTTGTTTTGTTTTGTTTTTACTTGGATGCTTTTTGTGAATTTTTTTTGAATACCAGAAGAATACAAAAGTTATCAATGATTAAGGTAAAAAGTCATTCAATTTTTAAAAATAAGGACTCATACTTTCAAATGCTAAGAAGGTTTCCAAACAGCTACTGTAAGTATAATCCACATAACAAAATATCAGTACCCTATGTATTGTGGAAAGTGACAAGCTTTTACTGATGTGCACAAACAGATAAGCAGGAAAATATATAGCACGTCATTTAGCCAGTGCTCAAATTCTACCCAAAAATTAACGTTGATTTACATCCAAAACCATAAACAAATGCACAAAATATATGTAGTTGTGATTTTCGCCTTTGCTAAACAGTTGTTTCATGATAGCCACAGTATCAAATTCAAATAAAAAAGTAAATGGTTTTTCTGCTTCATAATAAATCAAACTCTTGCTGGAATTTAAAGGAAGTACAAAGAGTTTATTTTTCTTCTCAAAAAAATTCTCCACTAGTCCAGGATTAGGGAAAGAGAGACTAAATCAAGGCACAGGGCAGAAATTCAGTCCAAAGACATATTTCCTATGCCATCTCTATGTATGTGCGTATGTATATACACGTATATACATAAATATTATTATGTATATATTATCACATATAAATAAATACTAATATATACATAAATAGAATATATTTTACATACTAGTAATATGTATGTTAATTACAATTTTATATTAATAATTATATAATTATTGATTATAAATGTGTTATTTATAACACATTTAATATATAACACATTAAATGCAGAGGCAGCAGTGAGCTGAGATCGGGCCGTGTTATTGTTCATATATTAAGATGATATTTTCGTGTATATTATAAACATGGTATATATACTACATAATATACAATACGTATATATTAGATAATATTATGTGCATAATGAGTAAGTGGCAGTCTCCCACACTGGGAACTTTGAAGGAGAGAAGTTTGTTTAAATGATCTCTTCAGTGGCCTACTCTACTGAGGTATAGACCTCTTCTGACCTGAATTTCCAACCAATGGGAACATAGCCTTCAACAATTGAAGCCATGCGAAGGCACGTAGGATAGACTGGAAATACTTATTTCCACCACTTGGGCCTTTTGGCTATTTTGTTTCCTGTCCTGTCCTGTTTCCAACCAAAACATCTCTGCTTTTCAGTCTCAGTATCTGATTTGAGCTGGGGGCGGTTGGGGGGGTGGTGGGGGGACTGCAGCCATGCTAACCAGCCCAGCAGCCACCCTTCCCCTGATGGCACAGCTGTTCTCCCCTCCAACATCTAACTGTAGCACAAAAGGAGAGTGAGATTTGGTAACAATAAAACCAGATACATTGGTTTATAGTTTTAAACATCATGCTATTCCAAACAACTTTACTGTGTCATTCCACATGGCAACATGGAGATTGGCGGAGGTGTTTGGAGACTATAGGGAGAAATAGGAGCCAATTTAGGATGGGGACAGGTGGTGTTATAGGATGGCAACAGGTGGTATTAATTCAAAATTATATATCAAGGAAAAAAATCATCTTGGTCTGTAGTTTGAGGACAAAGCCAAAGGAATAAACAAACACTGCAGGAAGTGTCTTTGTATATGCAGAATCAAGATAGAAAACCAGTTTTCTGTCCTTCAGAACAATCCCTTTATCCTCATAGGTGGAACGTAATCAAGGTTCCCTAAACATCTCCAATGTCTCCAACAGTTCCTGACTGCCCAGGTTCTCGTTCTTGGCCACTACTTACGTTGGCTTGATCATTTCAATGCATTTCTGTCCAGATTTGGACTCCCTGCCTTCCTTTATGCAATTAATGATACTGTTTCTCAGAGCACTGTAGCCCCTACAAGCCAGATTTGGTAGAGGACCCCCATGTGGAGCAGAGGCGTCACATGGAAACTCACTCAAGTTACATTATGCTTAAATATCCTGATTTGATGAGGTACAGATTTGTAATGAATCATCACCCCCTTCAAAATACTGGCTTTTGGCCGGGCACGGTGGCTCATGCCTGTAATCCCAGCACTTTGGGAGGCCGAGGTGGGCTGATCACGAGGTCAGGAGATCGAGACGATCCTGGTTAACACGGTGAAACCCCATCTCTACTAAAAATACAAAAAATTAGCCGGGCGTGGTGGTGGGCACCTGTAGTCCCAGCTACTTGGGAGGTTGAGGCAGGAGAATGGTGTGAACCCGGGAGGCAGAGCTTGCAGTGAGCTGAGATCTCGCCACTGCATTCCAGCCTGGATGACAGGGCGAGACTCCATCTCAAAGAATAAATAAATAATAAATAATAATAATGCTGGCTTTTTATATCTCAAGCCCAGAATTTTAAAAGTCTTGTATTCATACAGTTCAATTAAAGTTACAGGAGGACAAGTCACAAAGACACAGACTTCATTTGTCATGTCTCTTTGTATTTTGTGCATCAAAAAATCCTTAAGCACAGAAATCACTCTGAAAATGCTCCGCCTGGCTATCAATGGCCCAGAGATTCAGAGTAAAGGCTCTGCTACCATAATGCTTCTGTCTGATCCCTGGCTCATGCATTTTAAAGGAGCCAGACCTTGACATTTAATTTAAACTCTGAATACTTTAATCTCTTCATCTGGAAATGAGAGGTAGTAGTAATAATAATAATAGCCATATGAGCTTATTATGAACATTAAATGAGATAATATGTGTGATGTTCTTGGTAGAGTGCAGGGTATGAAGTAGTAAATGTTGACTTTTATGACTTAAATAATGTACTGCTGGTAATAAAGATCACTATTGTTCATTCACAATTAATATTAAGAATAAATGTGTTATTTATTCTTTGTATTGTCAAATATATTTTGCTTACATTTTAGTATTATTGCTAAAATACGTAGCAGTCTTTGTGTTATTTCAGCTATCACAAAGAATATATTTTGTATAATCATTTTAAGGAAACAGTGGGCCGGGCACGGTGGCTCACACCTGTAATCCTAGGACTTTGGAGGCTGAGGCGGGTGGATCACCTGAGGTCAGGAGTTCGAGACCAGCCTGGCCAACATGATGAAACCCAATCTCTACTAAAAAGACAAAAATTAACCAGGCGTGGTGGCAGATGCCTCTAATCCCAATTACTTGGGAGCCTGAGGAAGAAGAATCACTTGAACCCGGGAGGCAGAGGTTGCAGTGAGTTGAGATCGCACCACTACCCTCCAGCCTGGGCAACAAGAGCGAAACTCCATCTAATTTAAAAAAAAAAAAGGAAACAAAAAGATGAGTAACTTCCAGACATAAGCCTATGGATGCCAAACAGCTTCATAGAGTCACATACGGCTGCAATGATTTCCCATCATTTCTCCTGTCTCTGCTCCACTGTGAAAATCTTGTCAATGAACCTATGTCATGTCTAGACTCGAGGTATCCCTGGTTGCCTAGGATCTTTAATCACTGTGGTTTAAAGTAAGCCCAGGCTTCTGAGACAGAAGAAACACTAGCTTTTGCTTTTTGAAACCGAGAAGTGCATTTCTCTACTTCCACAGCGAGATGGTCCCAAATGTAGCAGGAAGAACACAGACTGCAGCAGGACTGTGGATGGGCCTGGAGGGGACAAGCTGGTAGTAGAGTTAGAATGCTGAACACATGGGGAAGCATCCTAGAGTCCGAGGCTTTCAGCAGGTCTCTCTTTGAGAGATGGGGTCATAGCTGGGGAGAGAAACTGGAGGAAATTTTATAAAGAACTTAGAGTAGGCAAACAAGGATGCTGTTATTAGAGGTTAGACCCTTCAGTTGAATAGATTCTACAGTAGACACAGGCTCTGATTAAAAAAAAAAAAAAACAACCACATATAGGAGTATTCATTGCACAGCTAAGCTAGTTTTAAAACATGACTGAAGCCAGGTGCGGTGGCTCACACCTGCAATCCTAGCACTTTGGGGAGGCCAAGGTGGGTGGATCACCTGAGGCCAGGAGTCCAAGACCAGCCTGACCAACATGCCAAAACCTGTCTCTACTAAAAATATAAAACATTAGCTGGGTGTGGTGGTGGGTGCCTATAATCCCAGCTACTCGATTGAGGCAGGAGAATAGCTAGAACCTGGGAGGCAGAGAGGCAGCAGTGAGCTGAGATGGGGCTGTGGCAATTCAGCCTGGGCAATTCAGCCTGGGCAACACAGCGAGACTCTATCTCAAAAAAAAAAGTGACTGAGTAGAAACAGTTAGGTCTTGGCCCCAAATTTGGGGCACCTTGTGATGTAGGTTCTCTGACTTGCATGTTAGATGCTCTGTTCTTTCCTAGATGAGTCCGGAAGCAATTGCATAGACAACCATGTTAGTCATATAACTTCTTAATTCTTCGAAGATTCTTAACCAGTAACTGAGAATAAGTTTTGGTTCTATTTAAAGATGGTGAGAGTAATTACTGAATCATAGTGTTGAGACATCCTGTTTGGCATCAAACGTTCTACCGATGTCAAACAGACTTTTCCTTCCTTACATGAAGGATAATGCCAGTAGGCCTTTGTGTCATGTATCGGGAGTTCTTCTGTTCGTCATCATTCTAAATTACCTTAATTACAAATTTAAAAATCAAACTCATGTCCACAGTATGAGTATCAGCAGACTCTATACTTTGCCATAATCCTTCTACTGTGATTTTTATTAAGAACTACTGTGGCTCTCTATTCAAGGGATTCCCAAGATTTTATGGTTCTTTTGTTTGGAGAAAGAAAAACAGAAGCCAAAGGTCAGAGAAGGCTTCATGAAATTGGTGGACTAATAGTGGACAGCTTAGCATGCATGCTAGCATGTAACTTTCACCACCTCATTCCCTATCCCACGCTTTTCACTCAAAAAGTCAGGTCTAGTGTTAGGACTCCATTCTTGTATCTTCGTGCTTCATGTGAAAATTTGGGGAAACATGTTGGTTGCTCTGTAAATGCCTTTAGCAGATTTACTTCCATTGGATCCCATGAGTTTGGAGAGTGAACCTGTCTAACCCCTAAAGGACTTTTCCTGTTTCATGACACCAGCTGTGAGACTATCTCAGTCTTAGCAAATGTATGAAGTCTCCAAATGCTCATCAATTTCCTTGAATGCTATTAAAGAACTGTTCCTCCAGAAAGGGTTTGGAGTGTATGGATTGGTGAATTATGAGTCCAGAGGTAGACCCATGTAAATACATTTGATCCTAGCACATCTCATGTCTTTCTTTTTTAGACAATGCTGTACCGAGTGCTGTTGAGTGAATGTGTTCGGTTTTCCTCATTACCAACATTTACTTGGCATTTTCAGAAATTTCTGATGGCTGTGGCTGAGTTTTCCAGTCCCAAGGGGCACAGCATTTTTCTTCCATGTCTTACTTCACTGGCCCCAGGTGTATCAAAGTCTTAAGTAAAAACTAGGGCGCAATATTTTGATGTCCATGGAATCTGAAAGGGTGGAAGCCTTGGTACAGTCAAACAGATTCCCACAGCAATGATCTACTCATAACTAAGAAAGGAAGACTATCACTGCATAGATGGGGCTCACCAGAAATCGCCATCATTCTTTCATTCAACATTTATTTATTTATTTATTTATTTATTTATTTATTTACTTGTTTGTTTGAGACGGAGTCTCACTTTGTCACCCAGGCTGGTGTACAGTGGCGCGATCTCGGCTCACTGCAACATCCACTTCTTGGGATCAAGTAATTCTCCTGCCTCAGCCACCCAAGTATCTGGGATTACCGGCACCCACCACCATGCTTGGCTAATTTTTATATTTTTAGTAGAGATGGGGTTTCGCCATGTTGGCCAGGCTGCTCTTGAACTCCTGACCTTAGGTAATCCACCTGCCTTGGCCTCCCAAAGAGCTGGGATTACAGGCAAGAGCCACCATGCCTTGGACACAGGGTGGGGAACATCACACACTGAGGCCTGTCGTGGGGTAGGGGGAGTGGGAGGGATAGCATTAGGAGATATACCTAATGTAAATGAAGAGTTAATGGGTGCAGCACACCAACATGGCACATGTATACATAAGTAACAAACCTGCACATTGTGCACATGTACTCTAGAACTTAAAGTATAATAATAATAATAAAAAGAGCCACCACGCTTATTGAGTCACATTTATTGAGCATCTACTATGATTGAGGTACTGTGGGATATATAAACATAAATATGAAACAGTCTACTTTTAAGGAAAAAACTTGTGAATGACTAGCATGTACCATATTTTATATTCATTGTTCCAATTCACACTTACAACAGCATTTTGAGCTTGAAAATGTTATCCCAGTTTGATAGATAAGGAAACTGATGCTCAAAGAATATAATTAGTTTGCTCAAACAACATCGGACAGCTGGTAAGTAGCAGAGAGAGAACTGTCTGACTCCACAATAGAAGGTTACCTTAATGTGGATGAAAAGACAGTTACTCCGATAAGTAGAAATCAATGAAACATGTGATAAGTCCAAGAGAAGAAAAAAATAAAATATTATAGGATTCCAGAGGAAACAGGTAAGAACCAGATCCCACAAAAAATGAGCCCCTGCTCATCTGCTGATTGTCATAGAGCAAAACTGTCTTAGAAATACATTGGAATGTAGTGTTGCATTTACTTAGATTAAAAGTTTGGGGAGAAGATAGTTCACATCTTATGCACGGATACTGTCACACATTGGTGAATCAGTCCCTAAAATTCCCTGTCAGGAGACCACCTGGGGCTCAGTGGGGAAAAGACCAATAAGCACCTCTTCACCCCTAGATCATTTTCTGGAATAGGAGCCAATCCTGTTCTCCCCTTCTGGAAAACTGATATCCACAAATTTGAAGTATAAATACCAATTTTCCACCCCAGTTGGAGCAATTATTGGCATTAAGTACTGGCTTATCTGCTGGATCTGTGAAAAAAAATAGGCAAGCTGTAAGAATCTAATGAAATAAAATCACTTTTTCCACATTTGGTAGCAAACTTGAATTACTTTACATTTCTTGTACTCCATTTCTCATGTCTGAGCTCAAAATAATACAGTAATAAAAACACATTTTATATAGTACATCACAGTACAATGGAGTACATTTGTTTCCCACAATTCCTCTGAGATAAATAGGAATTCATCTCCCCATATTAGAGATGAGAAAAATCACTCAAAGAGCTTATGATTCCAAGGTTCAGGAAAAGTAAGTGTCTTTCTAGGATTACAGAACCAGTAAGTGCAAAGCTAGACCTGTGGCCCAGATCATCCAGGATGCTCCTTTCTAGACATGATGTGGTCTCACAATAAATTTACTCTCTACTCTTCATTATCAACGGTGACACTTCAGGAAAGCAATTGCTTGGCCAGGTGCAGTGGCTCATGCCTGTAATTCCAGCACTTTGAGAGGCCGAGGCTGGTGGATCACCTGAGGTTGGGAGTTTGAGACCAGCCTGACAAACATGGAGAAACCCTGTCTCTACTAAAAATAAAAAATTAGCCGGACGTGGTGGCACATGCCTGTAATCCCAGCTACTCAGGAAGCTGAGGCAGGAGAATCGCTTGAACCCGGGAGGCGGAGGTTGCAGTGAACCGAGATCACAGCATTGCACTCCAGCCTGGGCAGCAAGAGCAAAACTCCGTCTCAAAAAAAAACAAAAAAAAAACCAAAAAAAACAGAAAGCGATTGCTTTTGCCAACCTTCCCCTAAGCAAAAGTCACATTAATTCACATATATCTCAGCATTTTTACCTTCAGTATGAAAGCCCCGTAATTTAAACAAAACTACATCTATATTGCTGAAATTCTAATATAGCTTCGTGTGACTTTCTAGCATTGCAGAAAACTTTAAATCGTTACCCTCTCTGTCTACCCTAGATAACCATACATAGGAAATGACACAAATGAATGGAAGAATTCTACGCACATCTAGACACAGAAATGGGTTATGATTTCAGTAATAAGCTTAGTTACAAAGCTGATCCAAAAAAATCATTTAAGCAAAGCTTAGTTCATTTGAGTAGAACACAAATTAAACAGTAAGTTTTCCAAACAAGCATCTGAAATAATCAGCACCTCCACAGTTCCCAGGAGAAGCAAACAGGTAGGTAAAGAACCTGTGTATCCATTTGCATCTGCAAATAAGGACAACTGGATACGGACAATCTCAGTTTTAAAAAATGTTCTTTATATAATCCGTTGTCAAATTTTTTATTTTCTTATGTACAGAACTCAAATACAACAAAACCACTGACTATATTTCAGGAACATGAAAATTATTCAATGAAAAATAATTATGAAGATTTAATACTACTAAAAACATAGACATTTTTCCATGTGAACACATTCATGCTGTGAGCATGGACAGTTTACAAACAGTCATTTCCACTCCACCTCACTCTTGCCCTGTTACATTTTGGGAAAACATTTATAATATATTTTCAAGATATTGGGTATGCGCACTTCACTTATCCTGATGATATGTGTTGGGTTTAATAATGTGTTACCAAGTCATAACCTTATCAATTGGAGATAGTCTAGAGAGGCAGTCAAAATGGCCAAGTTTATGCAAAGCTGCAGAAACGAAAGTTCAAAATGAAAAAACAAAGGAAAATAACTGGCCAGGCACAGTGGCTCATGCCTATAATCCCAACACTTTGGGAGGCTGAGGTGGGCAGATCACGAGGTCAGGAGTTGAAGACCAGCCTGGCCAACATGATGAAATCTCATCTCTACAAAAACTACAAAAAAGAATCTTTGCACCTGTAATCTTCACTACTTGGGAGGCTGAGGCAGAGAACTGCTTGAACCCAGGAGGGAGAGGTTGTGGTGAGCCGAAATCATGCCATTGCGCTCCAGCCTGGGCAACAGAGCAAGATTCCATCTCAAAAAAAAAAAAAAAGAAAGAAACTAAAAACAAAACCAACCCACTGAAAACCTAATCGTTTTAGTCCCTGTTCCTTTTGCTTTAGGATTCTTTTTGTAAGTGCTACTAGAATCCTGTTCCCAGCTACCTATTCCTGGGCCTTCGCAGATCCACAGTGGAGCGATGACCTTAGATTATAATAATAAGAGTTGAACACCACATTCAGCACTTCCTAAGATTCAGGGACTGGGCAATCTCTTCACTGACATACAACCTTGCATGCAGCAAATAACATAAAACCCAGTGTGAGAGGGAGCATGTCTGGGATGTAATGATGTTTCATGGAAAATAGTGTATAGACATAATTCCCCCTGAATATAGTTCATCAGTGCTTTCCATAAAAGTGAGCTTTGATGAGATATCTAGTACCTATAAAATACAAAATATAATACAAATTTTTGGGTTGTTCAACACCCCCCCAACATTTCACAGCTTTTAATCATTCATAACCTGAACCATTTACTCTAAGAGTTTGTGATTCGACATTCTCATTGCTATCTTGTTATTACAATATAAATGGAAAATCTAAAACCAAACATATATAAACAGGTTACTTTTTGCTTTAATTCATGTAAAATAGTTTTTTAAGTATTTTTTGTTATTTTAAGAAGCAAATTAAAAGTAAGTAATCAAGAAGAATCAAAATACTAGATGTAACTGTCTAACTTCTGTATCTGTTTATTCATCTATAAAATAGAATTGACAATGTTATCCTAAACTTACAGAGGAATATAAATGTAATAAGCCTTTTAAATCTCTGCTTTGTAAACCACAGAGAAAAAGACACTATGTAAATATTGTTATCTTTGTGCCTCATTATCTGAGCTAATGATAACTGTAGAAAAGTTAGGTCAAATAACATTAAATGGACACAAGAATAAAACTGCAGTTTCAATGTGTTGTTTTACCATTTACATTGACAAGTGAGGATTAAAAAAAAGCATGAAGGAAATATAGCAAACACTTTGATTAGATTATGTCACCAAAATTCCAATGTAGAAATATTTAAAATAACAGCACTGTTTCTGTTTCTGCCAATTTCTAAAATAAATCCAACTCAGATTCAGCTTATCAGTGGAAATTCAAATAATACATTTTAAAAAATTCTCTAACCTGCTTCTAAAAATCATAATACAATTCTGATAATTGACCAACAGCATCATTTTGAGCTACTTAATTGCACATCTATTAGTAAGAGTGAAAATGCCAAGAAGCTCATATTGACATTGTTTCCATTTTTGAGAAATGGGTCAAATGATTTGAGAATCATTTATGCAGGCATAGCTTACTCTGACTCACAGGCACAGATTTTACAGAGGACCAGAAAGGTTCTATGACTGGTATGAAACACTGGGCAGAACGAGAATGGGGCCCACATATTACTACCCTCCAGTTACTGTCTCATTTTTTGCACATTTATTTTGAACAAGCCTTAAGTCTCTTAACCCATGTATCTGAGCTTTTGTGAGTCAATCTGCAAAATCCAATCTGAAGCTCATCCCAATATACAACAATAAGCTAATCCTTCAGGTTGGTATAGTGCTGTGCAGTGGTTAGTGCTTTACAACCTCTCATTTGCCTCCTTCAAGCCAGGGGAGTATCTTGCTTATCTCTATTTTCTTTGGGCTGGTGCAAACTTTCAAAATACAGTGAGTGTTATTATTTAGTTAATAACAATAGGTCCTTAATCAGGTCCCTAATTTATCAATAAACCAGATTTGACTCAGGTTTGAATAACAAACAACTTTTCTAGCTCAATTTGTCATTTATTTTCTTCTTCTTTTTTTTCCTCTCTCTCTCTCTCCCCGGCCCCCTCTCCCTTGGGCTTTTATTCCATCTCTAGCTTATCCATACTTCCATCACTCTCTTATCAGCTTTAAAAGTTGTCCAAAGCCCTGTGGCTTCTTTCTCCACTGGGAAAGTGACAATCTAAGCCAGGATGCTGAGCCCTGTGTCTGCTTTCTGCTTGCTCAGCAAAGACCTTAGTCATATTGCCAGTGCTCTTCACCATCCAGGATGGGGTTTTTTTTGTTTTTGTTTTTTGTTTTTTTTAATTTTCACAGTCAGAAGTAGGGAAAGTTGACAGAGAATGGTTATTTACAGTAGGGGTCCCCAACTCCCAGGCCACAGATGGTACGAGTCTGTGGCCTGTTAGGAACTGGGAACTGGGCCACATAGCAGGAGGTAAGTGGCAGGCAAGCAACTCACATGAAGCTTTATCTGTATTTACAGCCGCTCCCCACAGCTTGTATTACCGCCTGAGTGCTGCCCCCTGTCAGATCAGTGGTGGCATTAGATTCTCAGAGAAGCATGAACCCTATTGTGAACTATGCATGTGAGGGATCTAGGTTGCATGCTTCTTAGGAGAATCTAATACCTGAAGAGCTGTCACTGTCTCCTATCACCTCCAGATGGGACTGTCTAGTTTCAGGAAAACAAGCTCAGGGCTCCTACTCATTCTACATTATGGTGAGTTGTATAATTATTTCATTACATATTACAATGTATTAATAATAGAAATAAAGTGCACAATAAATGTAATGCACTTGAATCATGCTAAAACAATCCCCCTCCGCCGATCCATGGAAAAAATTGTCTTCCACAAAACCAATCCCCGGCACCAAAAAGGTTGGACGCCACTGATTTACAGGGTACATTTCCCAATAAGACATCTTCAGGATTTTCCCATTACAATCAGAGTATTTTCCCCCACCTAAGCACTCCATCCCTTACTTGCTTATCCTTTGAAGCCAGAGATCCTACTCTTCATGTGTTCCAATGGACGTTTAAGGATTTTATGAATCATTAAGCCTCAGATGCCTTTAAAAATCACTCTTTTTCAGCTCAAAACCCTGCTACACAGCCCAAGGAAGAAACAGTAAGTAAAACCATTTTGTAAAGAGTATCTACTGTCATCATCAAGAATTTATTAAATGCTGACCAGGCGTGATGGCTCATGCCTGTAATTCCAGGACTTTGGGAAGCTGAGGCAGGAGGATCATTTTAGTCCAGACATTAGAGACCAGCCTGGACAACACAGTAAGATCCCTCTACTCTCTCTCTCTCTCTCTCTCTATATATATATATATATATATATGTGTGTGTGTGTGTGTATATATTTTTTTTCCAATTAGTTGGGCATGGTGGCGCACTCCTGTGGTCCCAGCTACTTGGGTTACTTGGGTGGCTGAGGTAGGAGGATCGCTTGAGCCTGAGAGGTTGAGACTACAGTGAGCCATGATCACGCCACTGCACTATAGCCTGGGCAACAGAGCAAGACTCTTTGTCAAAAAAACAAACAAACCAAAAAGGGTTGCTGTATGGAACCGTGCTTAGAAGTATTTTTAAAATTATATCAAAACCATAGATGGTTAACATGACCTAATATGCCACTGTCCTTAGAAGTTCAGGACAATGCAAGAGCATTGGATGAATCACCAGGAAATCTGAGTTTCGAGCCTAAATAATAAATTATCTAAGCCTAGTTTCCTCATCCATCTACCTCCAGGAACTGTTGTGAAGAGCTGCAGAAGATAATGCAGGTGAAATTAATTGATAAGTGGTAAAATTTACTCACATAAGCTTTTTATACCTTTTCATTCATACATATTTACATCGGAAAAAGAAATGAGTAGAAGTAAAATAAAAGGGAAGGAGAGAAATGTCATAGGTGTGCCAATAAATCCTTGCAAGATTTCCTTTGACATCATTCTGTAGCAATATGCTCTACTGTCAAACAAATATTTCTTTAAGGGACTTTAATCTCTACCCTAAAGCTCTCATCCTGAAATAATGTCCCAAATATCATAACCAATTTGTTTTGACCACTAAATAGGCCACTTCGTCATTCCTACAATAAGCCAAAAATCATAATTATAACCCTAATTAATACTCGTGATGATGGGCAGGCACTAATTTGATATGTAATGACCAAGGGTTACAAATCCTCAAAAGGTAATTTTGCCATACTCAGCAGCTTTTGTTATCCAAATTACTTTGCTCAAACAACGGTTACCCCATTTGATTTTAACTCCTACAGCGTCAGACCAACCCAGCCTAATGCTTTCTTGGTGACTGGCTCTAGTTCAAGGGGCAGCATGTCCCCTAGGACGTAGGAAGTCTCAGATCTACTGGAAAGACATCATCACATACCTTACTAGGAATAAGAGAAATGATGACTAGAGGCTTCAATGTCAAGTTTGTTTTCTCAGGAATGGGAGTGTAGTACAGGATAGCCAGGTTTTCCAAAGCAAGTTCACAAGCCTTATAGCTTCAGTCTTATGAACAATCTATCTTTTGACATTTTTTTTTTCTCCAAGGTGTTCTGGAAAGCAGAGAATGTGGGAACATAGTAAACATGAGTCATATGGGGGTGGAGGACCCCCCACTAGGGGCCTGGCATTTGGAGATAAATAGAATGTGAGAAGGTTACTGAAATTGCATTTGACTGGCCAAGTTCTCTTTCAGTGGAGTAGCAATGTGAAATAAAACGCAATACAATGGCTCTGAAGGATTGTTTGTAAAGATAAATAGGACAGGAGACAGACTCTCGTGTGCTATGTTTTTCCCATTGCAGATTAATTTAAAAACCAATTATCTAATAAAAAATTTACTGTTAATTGATATCAGTTAAGTACTACTACTGTTAGTACTATTAAGTACTATTAGTGCAGAAGAGATTTATTTCCTCTTCTGCTGTTTGGAAATTTGACATCATCCCTGGCTTTCACCTCATCCCGCTCCGCCCCCCAATTATAATCCATTGGAAATGGGACAGCGACAAGAGCCATTTAATGTGTCACAACACAGAGTGAGGGGAAGAAGTGCTGGAAGTGGAGGCTTTTCAAAGAGTAGAGGAAATAGTGAAGCATGATGATTACAGAATATTTTTTTTTCCTTCTTTCTCCCTCCTTTTTGTATGAGCTTTTTTATGTTTTGTTTTTGTTTTTGTTTTTGTTTTCTCATTTTATGGCCAAAGTGTTATTCCTAAAGGGTGTGTTCTTTCAGGTTTATGGCCCTGACTAATGGAATTGCTCTAAATAACATTTTGATCTTGTAAGGTCACCCAGAGTGCTATACCTTTCCTTTAATGAGTCAGGTCTGGACCAGGCATTTCCCAGAATTGAGATGGTAATGAAGTCATTAGTTTCTTCCTACTTGAAGCCCTGGCTAGAAAGCAGAATTCTATGGGCAAAGTCTGAGTGGGCTTTTTTCATAAATCTCACACCCAGCTGA
Organism: Theropithecus gelada; assembly: GCF_003255815.1. NCBI lineage: Eukaryota > Metazoa > Chordata > Mammalia > Primates > Cercopithecidae > Theropithecus > Theropithecus gelada. Next base: position 22,766,994 of record NC_037671.1, read on the forward strand.
GCTGTAACACCTGTTACATTTTCCCAGGAGCTTGAGCCATAAGACCATTTCCAATCTATTTGCTCTTCTTCTTCCACAGGACACTGACAAAGGCAGGGGTCCCTGTTTTCTAAGGCACTGCTAATTGAAAATCTCTGGCTGGTGCAAATGTGAGCTCAAACCCACAAGAGTTCCAAATAAGGCCCCAATGATTATTTCCTCCTCTTTTTAAAAATAGCCTTTATAATGCAGGTTATACAAGATTAATTTGTTCGAGGGAAAAATAGTCATTGAACCCTTGCCCCCAATAAACTTTTGCTTTCCATGCACAGTTTTTTAAAAAAGAAAGAAAGGAGAGGGGAAAATAATAAAACCCAGAGATCAGCTAACCCTACAAGCCCTGCGTTTGTGGGAATTGAAAGATGGGGGTAGCATTAAAGTGTGTTTGCTTTTGCTGTGTGCTTTTAAAATCTTTCCTATTTATTAATTTTGAACACAAGAATTGGGACCAATATTGAGCCAGATGATTGTGCAAATGTAAAGTGATTACAATGGCAATGGAAAGTTTAAAAGAAAATTGTATTTTCAAAACCTGAGTAATTAAAAGAAGAGGCAATTTCCCTATAGAATCCTTGAAAGGAAAAAAAATGCATTCATCAATAGAAAAGATGGGCAACTCCAGCCCTAATAACATTGGGTGGGGGGGGGGGAGAAACCCTGAAAAACAAGGACAGGATTATGTGTCAGATGACATTTGATATAAACACATTCACGATTACATATTGCTCTGGGAGTCAGAACATCCTAAGGATGTGAGTCTTGAAGTCAAAACTTTGAGACCCACAAGTCATAACACAGCCAGTTATCAACCGTTCCCTGTAGTCCCACCAACTGCATTCTTCACCAAAATCCCCTAAAGAAACAAATTGCCTCTGAGTTCTGTACTGTGCTTCATTGGTTATTTTTTTGTTTCTTGGTTTGTCGGTCTGGGGATTTGTTGTTGTTGTTTTTAAGTGTATTGCTTGTATTATTGTCATTGTTTGAGCTAGGTACTTTTGTATGTCTCATTCTTAAGACACATTCTCCTTAACTATTTTCCTGCTTGTCTAATAATTGAAAATATAGTCTCAGCTTTTTACCATGAGGAGGGAGTACTGATCAGTAAGAAGAGGCTATCATTTCATCGCAAGAGAAAAAAGTAAATTTTTAAGTAATTGTCTAATAAGCTCTATTCCCAGAGCAAAATGTTATTTTATTTTGTTTTATTTATTTATTTATTTTTGAGACAGAATCTCGCTCTGTAGCCCAGGCTGGAGTGCAGTGGCACAATCTCTACTCACTGCAACCTCCACCTCCCGGGTTCCAGCAATTCTCCTGCCTTAGCCACCCAAGTAGCTTGGATTTACAGGCACCTCCCACCACAGCCAGCTAATTTTTGTATTTTTAGTAGAGAGAGGCGGGGTTTCACCATGTTGGTCAGGCTGATCTCGAACTCCTGACCTCAAGTGATCCGCCCGCCTCAGCCTCCTAAAGTTTTGGGATAACAGGTATGAGCCACGGTGCTGGTTCAAATAGTTTTAATTCTACTGTGAAATCTATATATAGGTCTAAATCCAGTTGTGAAAAGAGCTGAGGTACCCAGAACCTTCAACACTTATTGAAATAGTTCCTAAACCATATATGAGTCCTTAAAAAATAGATTTGGATGTGTATTCATCGAAAAGGAAAGAGATTCACAATCCATCACTGAGTAAAAAGCTTTTAAATGGACCCACTTGAAAGTTGTCATTTTTTGGCGGGTCAAAAATGTTCAAATATTTGCAATTTCCTATTTTAACTTAAATATTACGCAAGATAATATGAATATTATGATCTGATTTAGTTGTTTTTTAGTATATACTCTGAAAAGTTTGCAGCAGTCATCCTTGGGATGGGATTGTGGGTCACTTTTAATTCATTTCCTCTTTTGGCTTACCTATATTTTTTACTTCTTCAGGAATAAATCCCTGGGTTTACCCTCAAGCTCCAGGCTGAGGCTAGCTAAAATATTTGAGAAAATATTAGTCATTTTCTTTTGGCTGCTGTTAATCTTCATCTCAATTCTCAGCCTACATGTGCTCTTCAGGGTTGTTGGGTTTTTTCCCTACCCATATTTCAGCAATTCCAACTATTAATACATAACCCGTAGGGTTTGACACTACAACAAGTCAATCTGATAACTTAAAAATCACACTGCGGCCGGGCGCGGTGGCTCACGCCTGTAATCCCAGCACTTTGGGAGGCCAAGGCGGGCAGATCACGAGGTCAGGAGATCGAGACCATCGTGGCTAACACGGTGAAACCCTGTCTCTACTAAAAACATATATAAAAAACTAGCCAGGCGAGGTGGCGGGTGCCTGTAGTCCCAACTACTCGGGAGGCTGAGGCAGGAGAATGGCGTGAACCTAGGAGTCGGAGCTTGCAGTGAGCGGAGATCGAGCCACTGCACTGCAGCCTGGGCACCAAACCAAGACTCTATCTCAAAAAAACAGAAAAAAAAAGAAAAAAAATCACAGTGGATTAGGAAACAAATCTACAATTGACCTGGATTTCTTTTTTTCTACCTAAACCTACTATAAATAGAATATGTCACAATTCTGTCCAGAGAACTTTATATTCCTGTCCACTGTACTGAAAATTAGAGTGAGGCTCTCACAGAGGAGACACCATGCAAAACAAAGACTCTCAACAGACTGAATGGAAATATCTAGAAAAATATGGTTCAGGTAGTAAGCTCTTGTCTGTTAAGAAGGACCAGTAACACTCTACTGATTCTGTCAGACATATCTTCTCTCATTTCCAGATGTTTGGATTATTTCTAGATTCTTCTATCTCTTTCTCATCACCCACTCCTTTTGGTTCCCTGCTTCTCAAATGAGTGCTTTTCTGACTTTGCATTGATCATTGCCAATTTTTACTTTTCTTCTTTCTTGTTTTATTTGGCCATTGTTGTCTTTGCATTGATCATTGCCGGTTTTTGCTTTTCTTTTTTCTTGTTTTATTTGGCCATTGTTGTCCAAGAGAGCTAAACTTTGCCATCCTGTTTTGCCAATAGATTCTGTCATTTATTGCAATATTTCCTGCCAGATATTAGTACCTGACTTGATGGATTTTCTATTTTGTAAGTGTTAGTAATGAATAAAAGTGTTTATAATCTTCTTTAGAGCTAAGAATTTATTTTAAAAGGAACTATTAAATCTTTAGGTTGACAATACTGATCTATTTTTTTAATGATAGAAAGCTGAGGAAAAATAATTTCAAATTAAACCCCGCACCATTAACGGAAGCAGCATGAAGTGTTAGAAATTAAATTGCTAGTAAGTGGATGTTATTACCCAGGTTCTGTAACAAACTCTGGGTGACTTTGAGCATGTGTCACTTAACCTCTTTGGGCTTTAAGTGTCATCATCTGTATGTTAAAAGATTTTCAAGAGACAGAACATAGGTCTCTCTATTTCTACTTTTGTTTGGCTCTCAATCCATTAATCCATAAATCCTCTTTGAGTTCCTGTGTGACTCTGATGCAACATTGATTGTCTACTATGACCAATAGCCAAGATCCACCAGGCCTGTGATTCCCACAGCTCTGAGACTCAGCTCTGAATCTTAAGTTGCCAAGGCACAGAGATTCTCTTATTATTTCTTCACTATTTCCTAATGGCTCTTTTGGTTTTCAAGGCACAGAAAGAATTCTCCTGACAGATGCTTCCATTGGGTGCAGTTGGCCCTGCTGCATAAACTTCTCCTGTGCAACAGCTGATAGATTTGAGTTTCATTGTGTCCATAGATGTCCTACACCATATTTAGGAATTTCCCAGACTCTCAATCTTCCCCAAATTCCCACCCAAACTGCACCCCTGTGGAACAGAAGTGAAAATTGACTAAGAATGTTATTCAGAATCAAATGGGAAAGTTTCCACAGCTCCAGGTAATAAAAGTAAAAAGACAGGGTGATCTTTGAATTCTTCTGGAGAAAAATTAAAATGTTATTTATTAGTTGCTAAAGTGCCCGACGAAAGCCTCCTCTCTCCTTTTTAAAAAAAATAAAAATAAAAAAAATAAGGGCTTCTCCTTCCTACACAGTTCTTTTAAGACAAGTGAAAAATTCCAAATTCCTCATTTGTTTAGCTTGAAAATCCCCTGCACATTCCCACAAACTACTTCCTTTTCTCTCTTTTTAGCAAGACTCCCCTCTCTTTAATGAAGAGAAGTTCAGAGGGTTTTTCCCATGAATAGATGGCAGGCACCTGGGAGTTATGAATTTTAAAGTGATCATTTTCTTTCAGCCATGCCGGACAATGGGCATCTCCTTTTGACTCACTTTCACAGCTTTGAGAGGCTCTCAGATCAGCCACATTCCAATCGGACTGGAGTCAGATCAGAGCTGTGCTGGACCGCATCAAGGTCTCACACAGAAAGACAAGGAGCAGATGGCCGGCACCGAGCCCTCCTCCCCCTTTCAGCGTGCAAAGGCAGGCAATGTGGGAAAGCGTTCGCCCGGCATTGCCTATTGATCCCTGAATAGAACCACCGCATGCCACCAGCCTGTAGGTATGAACCTCTGTTAACAGATGGTGAGATCATTATGAGCAATTAATTCCTTTAATGTATCAGTGGGAACATGTTGGAAAAGATGATGCAAGCACTGAGTGAATAGTGAACTTCTCACTCCTGGGGGAGCACGCAGGATCTACCTTGGGGGGCGCTGGGAATATCTTCCCAGGCTGCAACTATGTCCCAGGCTGGAGACAGGAGCTGGGAACTGACTCCACAGAACAGAGGTGTGGTTTTCATTAACTAATTGTGAATCCTTGCCTTTCTTCATGATTAATGCCAGATTTTTCTCTAGGTCATTTTTACATATACACAAGAATCATCCAAAACACAGAAACAAACAAAAACAATGTTGGTCAGTAAGTCCAAGATGCATGGAGATTTGTTTCACAGAGATCAGCCAAGTATCAGGTCATGGGTCACATTTGCTAAACACAACTATGGCTGTGACAGTTCTAAATTGAAAATAAATGTTTCTTTTGACAAAGATAAAAGAATGATAAAAATACGCACAGCCCAGCATTGGAGTAAGGAAGACTAAATGTTTGGATGTGTTATAAATTAGTAGTTTTTAAAGAGGATTTTTAAAAAAATGAACTCACATATATAATGAATTGGACCAAATGACACATGTACCAAATTATTTCCCCCAGCATAAGTTGGAATAATTTTTAGATCTCAGTAACAATTTGAGAATGACCATCAGTGGCCAACTGAAAAAACCTGGCATCCTGTTATTCAGAAATGGCTCTGAGTACTAATCAATGTAATAACAATGGCATTTTTACACATTTCCCTACTTCTTTTCTTAAATATTTCATAGTGGAGGTGTTTTCCTTTCACAGGAAAAAGAAAAATCTTATAACACAGTATGGATCACCGGGTAGTTCCTCGATTCTAAGAAGACAGAAAATACAGAAACAGGAAATACAGGCAACTATTCACTTAATTCATATTTAAATGACACTTTTTGCTTGTAATTAAGACACTCAAGTAGTGTCTCTGTTCATGAAATTTACATAACTGTACAATAGCTTGCCTAAATGAACAGCAAATGGCAGTTAACCTTGAAGTGTATTATCTTAATTGAATAAATCTGGCTTTAATTCAATAAATTAAAAACATAGAAATAATATGGCAAAGACTTTTAAAAACAGACTTGCCACCCCCCATAAATGCAGCATGGTACTCTTTATAGCTGTGTTGGAATGCTCGGACATTTTCCAGTATGATTTTAGAACTCTAAAAGCATTCCAGTACACATTCTCTGTTTTTCTATCATTGTTTCCAAAGCAAATCAATGTCACTTTCTGGAAATCATTGATAAGAATATCTGAACACGAAATCAAAACACATAAGCTTGCTTATATGAGATGGTTCCTCATCTGGGCTTCCAATTTCTCCATCTCCATGGGAAATCTGGTCTTTCTCTTTTTCAATTCTGTATCACTGAGTGTCCTACGACATAGAGAAAAGACTAAATAGAGGAAAATCATTTTCTTGCATAGGAAATACACATTCCCATCACTTTTCCATTTAAATCAGATTTACATGGATCATAAATCCCTTCAGCATAGGAGAACTGACAAAAGATGCTAAATTCTCCCCTCCCAAAGTTTGTTGCTTTAATCAGCACCATCGTGTTTCTGTGATGTTATTATACAGTTAAGGAGAAAAAATCATGCAATATGTTTTTATTTGCATGAAATAAGTTAATTAGGCACCACCTGTGCCTTGTATCAGTCTACTGGGGGGGAAAAAAGCAGGAGAACACAGGTGTTCTAAGAGCATCATGGTAGATTTTATACATTAATTTAAAAACTCTAAAACCTAAAATCATTTATCAGAATCCAGCCGCGCGTATTGCTAAGGAATAACCCATGCGTGATTGCGCGCGCACACACCAACACACACACACACGCGCGCACACACACACACACAGATATAAATAAAAATCGCTGTGAAGAAATTCCTGGTTTCTTGGCTAGCAAGAAAAAAAAAAGGTTGTAATTCATTCTTTCCTCGTTCTCACAGTGTTCACTATTGTACCATCTGCAATATACAATGTACATGCTCAGCCATAACCCGTACGGCTGGAAAAGAAGCATTCACACTGTGAATTACCATTTTTCCCAGCATCTAGCTCTAGTCAAAGACAGCACAATAATAAACTAGAAGCTCCTTTGTCTGTTAAACATTGTTCTTCATTACTACATGAAAAGCAAATTGTCTTTGTATAGAGGAAGAGTGGCACACACGGCCATGGGAGTGGGGGAAGGGATTTGTCTCTCTCACTGACCACCTCATAGCCACGGCAGCCATTCTTCTATCTTTCTCCACTGGCCCACCCAACTATGCCTTGGAAATGACTTCATCTGCAAGTCCCTTGGGGATAGATCCCTTGCTCCATTGAGTGAGATGTTGGATTAGAGACTCATGGGATGCTTTCACACTGAATGTCCTGATGCTTACATTCACAGATACATATTTTTAAAATCAATTTGCTGTGTCACTTTTTCCTTTTGTATGAGAAGTGAAGCTTATCCCGACATTCTTTTTTTTTTTTTCTGGGCTAAATATACTCAGCAAGTTATTATCGGTTGTTTGGGCTCCTAAGAGCCAAGTGAAAAGCAAGCAAGGAAGAAAACCAAGAAAATATTTGGAGCAGCAGATATAGATAAAAATGTAAATACATAGCCCTAGCACATAGTAGTGCTTACTATGAAAGTTACAAAAATGTATACATTAGACCAGAACTACTCATCCAATGAAAGGGTCCTTGTAATGGAAATCGGTCACTTACAAGAAATAAATGATGGCCTAAAGGTTTTTTTATCCTTTTGGATTTAACAAATTCCAAAAAATCTTTCACCCAATGAGCTTGCTTACAAAAACTTTACCAAATTAAAAGATCATGACTATGTATCTACATGAAGGCCAATGGGCAAACTCAAGTCCTTATTTCAAATCTCAAGGAAAATTGCTTCTTTGTGACACCTGGTTTGACTCTCAATGGATCATTGCCATAGTGTGTTGCTAGAAAGGTGTGCCGGGAGACTAGTCATAAAGTGAGCAGCCAAAGTAGATGTGTAGAATTAACTGTTCTGGATAGGGACTGGCTGAACAAAATAAACCCCCTGATTATCAGTCCCAAAGTAGTTCACTTTATGTGTTCACTGTTAAAAAGAAGCTGAGATCTCATCAGAGACTAGTAAAAATCACTGGGGAGAGAATGTCCAAAGATAAACTGTGGACATAAAACAGCTGTTTCTATACTGTCAGGTTTTGCAGTATGACTTTGTGATTGCTAGTTTTCTTCCCTTGCATGGAAATAATACTTGGCTCACCAAGTTGTCATTAAGCTTCAAAAACATTATATGTATAAAATAACTCCAATAATTTCCCGTATATAGTAGGTTCACAGTAAGTGTCAGTTGCCTTTTCAGATGCAGATTAACATTTGATTTTAATTTAGGAAGAAAAGAACTTAATTGCCAAGTAGCATGTTCACATTTGTTCTCTTACAGGAGACATAATTTTTTATTTTTAATATGCCATACTTGACAACCTGAGAACTTATGTTTGTGAAGTAATCATGATTCCTCCCAACTTTGAAATGCTGTTATTCTAGAACAGTCCCCAATTTCTAAACTTTATACACTCAACCCAGAAATTAAGTCTATTCTCCTAGAGGTCACAACTATAGTCTATCTAAAGAGAAGCCTGCTTATGTATTTTTACCATGTGACATGTGACTTAGGGCTAGCTTTGACTTAGGCAGGCCCATTCTATGTAAACATGATGCTGACATCACCAGAAGACAGACGAAGAATCTCAGTCCATGCCCATGAGAAAGTGGTAAAAATACATGAGTCACATTAGAAACATCTGTCTTCAATCCCAAATTAAGGACTTCCCAGAATAAGGGACAACTTGTGGATCACATGATCTGCTCTCCAACTTGAACTATTTGCTTATTTGTCTTAATTCTATGAATATATAAAAAATAGCGAATGGTTTCCCTTTCTTAATAATACTGCATTTCCTTGAGAGTTTGCATGCTGGTTTCCAAATTGTTACAACAAATATATTTTTTCTTTTAATTTTCAGCTTGAATGCCCCTTCTTAATTTAGAATGACAACATTTGTTCTTCAACTCATAAAACAAAGCATTTATTAACAGTCCCTATAATTCTGCTTTTTGTCACTTGTAGGGAAACATGTTGAATTTTCTGACTGTAGATCTTCACATTTAAGATTCTCCCTTTTCAATATCTTTTTTCTCTTCTTCTCCATGGGCTCCTTCTTGAAAGTTTCAAACATACATAGATATCCTCAGTCTAGTGCAGTTGTCCTAAACTGGGGACAATTTTGCCTCTAGGGGACATGTAGCAATGTCTGGAATCATTTTGGTTGTCAAGTTGTGTGGAGGGTTGATACTGGTATCTGGTGGGTAGAGGTCAGAGCTGTTGCAGAATTTCCTACAATGCACAGGGTAGCCCCGTTGCCTGCCCCCACAACACAGAATCATCCGGCTCAAAATATCAATAGTTTCAAAGTGGAGAAGCCCTCATCTAGAGGGGAAAATAAATGTTTTTAAAAACTAGTTTTATATAATTTTTGCATCTGGCTACTCCCTACACATCCTTTATTTCATTGCTAAACTTTTCTCCTTTTTTTTGCTTTTTTAATTTTTTTGTAGAGATGGAGTTTTGCGTTTTTGCTTAGGCCGTTCTCAAACTCCTGGGTTCAAATGATCCATCCACCTTGGCCTCCCAAAGTGCTGGGATTACAGGCCTGAGCCACCACACCCGGCCCATTGCTAAACTTAATTCTAAGACATCTCCCCTGCATCCATATTCTATTATGCTCTTAATCTTCTGCAGCTGATTTTCCTTCCAAGCAAGTCACCGCAACTGCTCTCTTTAGGGTCACCAACCTCCTTAATTGTCAAATCAAACAATCCAATAAACATTTTTTCCATCCTTATCTTATTTTGACATCTCTACTGCATTCAAACTGTTGGTCTTTTTCTCCCTCTTATAATTATCTTGTCTCTTTCTCTTTGCACATTGACACAATCCTCCTCAAGTCTTCATCCTTGTCATCATAATCATCATCATCATCATCAATCAATCATCACAACTCCTAACATCACATGCCTCACTTCATTCTGTTCTCCATTTAAATCCCCCTATCAGGAGCACTTCTACACTGCTGATGGGAATGTAAACTAGTACAGCCACTGTGGAAAACAGTGTGGAGATTCCTTAAAGAACTAAAAGTAGAACTACCATTTGATCCAACAATCCCATTACTGGGTGTCTACCCAGAGGGAAATAAGTCATTATTTGAGGAAGACCCTTGCACATGCATGTTTATAGCAGCACAAGTCACAACTGCAAAATCCTGGAACCAACCCAAATGCCCATCAACCAATGAGTGAATAAACTGTGGTGTATATATATATAATGGAATACTACGCAGCCATAAAAAGGATTGAATTAACAGCATTTGCAGTGACCTTGATGAGATTGGAGACTATTATTCTCAGTGAGGTAACCCAGGAAAGGAAAACCAAACATCGTATGTTTTCACTGATATGTGGGAGGTAAGCTATGAGGACACAGAGGCATAAGAATGATACAACGGACTTTGGGGACTTGGGGGGAAAAGAGGGAGGGCGGAGGGATAAAAGACTATGCCTATGGTGGGTGCAGTATATACTGCTCAGGTGATGGGTGCACAAAAATCTCACAAATCGCCACTGAACAACTCACTCATGTAACCAAATTTCACCCATACCCCAATAACTTATGGAAAATAAATAAATAAATAACAAAACCATAAATACATAAATAAGTAAATAAATAAATAATCTCCCTATCAGAGAGGTTTCTCTTGTCTACCCTACCCAATGTAACACCATCTGATCTTTCTATCCTCGTTTCTCTTCATAGCATTTTTTTTTGCCACCCAATATTATTTTATATGTTAATTTTAATTTCTTCATTGTCTCTCCTTGCCCCACTCCCTTTCCTCCAGATTGTAAGCTTTATCATACAATAGGAACAATTTCTATCTTGTTCACTTCCATCTTATTAGCACCTAGTACTCAGTGGCTACACAGGCATATTTGTTGAATGAATAAAAGGATAAGTGAATAAATGAAGGGAAAACAGGCTATGAAGTGCTTTCTAGTAGCAGGCACTGTGCTTAGTTAGCACAGTATCCATCTAGTACTGGTAGTATATGCTTTCTTACAACTCGTTGTCTCCTAAGATGCTGCTCCAAGCTGATACTCCTATTTCCATGACCACTTCTCTGTCTCCTTTGATGCCTCCTCTTCTTCCTCTTTCTTCCTGGCTACTTCCAAGATTCCCTCCTTGATGCTGTGCCATCCCATTGCTCTGTGCTCTCTTTGACAGCATGTTTTAGTGTCCCACTTAAGTGGCCCCAATAGCACAAAATTCAATATGTCACACCTCACATCTGCAGAACCAGCTGTATTATTCACCCTTGTGGGAGACCTACCACATCTAGATCAGTGTTGTTGCTGGTGACTGTTTCAACATTTGCAAAGGCCTTGATGCAGGAAGAAGCCTTGAACAGTTAGGGAAGTGGTGAAAGTCCAGTGTGGCTGGAATGAGGAGTGAGGGGTGCAACAATGATAAAATATGCTGGTGAAGAAATTTTTACCGGACACCCTTTATGTGCATACAATTATCTAAGACGTGTGGGCAAAAAATTAAAGATGAACTTCATGCCCCTTCATCAATAGTTCTGTGATTTAGTATCACAAGCATACTGTCTAAATGGTGCTCATGCCTGTGTCCCAATCACACACCTTTATTTCACTGTGTAAAGCCCCACTCCCTAGCATCATTTCTGAGGTTCCCCTATGGTCGATTTCACTGCTGCTGCTTACTTCACAAAACCAATTACCAGGCATTGTTTATTTTTTAAAATGGTGATCTATATATAACATTATTCAGAATAAGAAAATATAGTTTTATTTGAAAGTGTTAAGAATCCACATGGAACTTAAATTAGATATAACAGAGGAAAGCATAAGTTTTGGAAGTGGCCATATAACTTTATTTATTTATATGTATTTTTTGAGACGGAGTCTTGCTCTGTTGCCCAGGCTGGAGTGCAGTGGGGCGATCTCAGCTGACTGCAAGCTCCACCTCCCGGGTTCACGTCATTCTCCTGCCTCAGCCTCCCGAGTAGCTGGGACTACAGGCACCCGCCACCATGCCCGGCTAATTTTTTGTATTTTTAGTAGAGATGGGGTTTCACCATGTTGGCCAGGATGGTCTTGATCTCCTGACCTCATGATCTGCCTGCCTCGGCCTCCCAAAGTGCTGGGATTACAGGCGTGAGCCACCGTGCCCGGCCTAGCCATATAACTTTAAAAAGATGGGCTGGGCACAGTGGCTCAAGCCTGTAATCCCCCAGCACTTAGGCCAAGGCAGGTGGATCACCTGAGGTCAGGAGTTCAAGACCAGCCTGGCCAACATGGTGAAATCCCGCATCTACTATAAAATACAAAAATTAGCCAGGTGTGGTGGCGGGCACCTGTAATACCAGATACTCAGGAGACTAAGCCAGGAGAATCACTTGAACCCGGGAAGTGGAGGTTGCAGTGAGCTGAGATCACACCATGGCATTCCAGCCTGGCGAGACTCCAGCGAGACTCCATCTCAAGAAAAGAAAAAAAAAAAAAAAAAAGATGCCGTTAGCTTTTCCCTCTTGTACCCAACTAAGTTTTCTTCTTCAAAGTATTTTTTTTCTTCCTATGACTCAATTTTCTTCTATCCAGGTTCTTTGCCTTTATAGGAAAGTCCTCAATGGTGAGCAACTGCTGAAAGAAATCACATATAATCTGAGTTATCAAGGGGGATTTGAAAGAAAAGTAATTTCTTTCTAGGAATACCAGCCAAGACAAAGATGCCGAGTGTATGTTAGTGTGTGTGCAGGTATACGTGTGTCTGCTTATGGCAGTATTTATACAAAACATGGAATCGGCTTCTGAGGTATTCTTAGACATCATCTACTTTTAAAATTTTCAAATAGTCATGAACTCAACAAGTAATGAATGAATAAGAGATGACTTCCACTATAGGTGAGACAATTACATAGATAACTTATTTTAAAAATCGTTTGAGAAAAAATGAGCAGGTATTGTAAAAAAAAAAAAAAAAAGAGTAAGTTTAAGCATTTTGGAAACTGTAAGGTATTAGACAAATGCAATATATTCTTATTAATAAATAATGACTTGTACACTTACTTGGCTTTGCACATTTAGATATATTGTGTGACTGAAGCAGTATTATTGGGAGCCGCTTTAATAAAAGTGTGAAGTAAATTTGCGAGAGAATCTAGAAGAAAATAATTACTTTTTTCTTTCTGAATTTGTCTTAGAGTGTTTATAGTTGAATTTTTTATTTTAAATCACTGTTTTTCTTTTCTGTACTAATTATCTTCTAGTCTAATATGCCTGGACATGAAGTGAAGACGGGAGTGTAGATGTAATATTCTGCTTAGAAAGATTTGTATTTCTGTGATACTATACCAGCAATTTAACTGATTAAAGAATTAACCAACTGGCAACCATGGGTGTTTTTATTACTTGGGTATTTTAGCACATTTTCAACTGAGAGAGATAAAAGAGGTAGAAACCACTTGGGAATCACGGATAATAATAGGGTATATTTAGATAATGGAAATTTGATATTAATTTTGGGGAGAAATCGCTGAAATCCTGCAATATGTGGAATCAAGAACGTTGGTTATTTGTCGGGACCCTGTATTGCACAGTTTAAAACTGATGCTTATAAGAATCGCTTGGTTTGCAAAATTGTCAAGGGACTAAATGACTTAATCAACCTTTCCCATTTTTATCTGCAGTCAATCTAAGCTTATTATTATCAAACCACTCAAGTGATGGCCCCTGATTGAAGAGAACATTCCATGGGGAACAACATGAGTAGCCTTCCCTTGTGGGAGGGAGGATATCCACAGACATTGTAATGTTCTTTTTTTCACCTTCAACCTCTATAGGTGGAAACTTAAAAGCCATTTTGAACATTATCTCATTATCCCTTCACTTTTGAACTAGGAGTTGATTACCCTTAATTTGCAAGGGGGCACTGTATTGAGAAGTAAGCCGATTTTGCTAATGTTACATACAAAGCACTCTGCACCAAGCTAAGAACAGAATTCAGATCTACAGGTCATGATTCAACCTCTGCTTCTGCATTTGCATAGCATAATATTATGAATAGGATCCTCTCCTCTTCTGAAAAATAACAAGATATTAACAAAAAGAATCCTTTAATGCACACTTAAAATCCTGTTTCTTAAATCAAAGGTGGCTATTTTTGGAAAAGAAAGAAATTCAGGCATTCAAATATAGCAGTGGTTTTATTTTATTTTTTTGTTTTTCCAGTTAGAAAGCTGCTCTGTTGAATAAGAGCCCAAATGATGAGTACATTCTTCAAAGAGACAAACTAAGGTAACCCTGATTGTTATGTTGACTTTGTTAAAGGCAATGGCCCAAAGCATTAGCAATTAAAGCTCATTTAAAATTAATTTAATTTTCAGGAGCCCATAAACTCATAAAATCAGACACATGTAAAATAAACAGCTACAGATGCATTTTTGAAACCTAATAGTTTCCAAAGTGAAAAGATAGAACAAGAGAAGGAGAAAGAAAAGGGAATAAAGAGAAAGTGCCCAATATTAGTCTAAGAAGCTTGTCTTTTGAGCCCCTGGTCCACTGTTTCAAAGGCAGGATTAGTTAGTTCACATAGTAAAATTTCAAGTTGCTGAAGCATCATTGTGCTTCTCTTCAGAATGGAGCCAAATTAGATGAAGACATTGGAAAATGCTTCTCTGGGAAAATACTAATTTTGTTCACATTTCTCAAAACAGATCAGAGCTCCCATTTCTACTACCTTAACTTTGCAGAAATTAATTAACTACTTTCGGCAGTAGAGTATTACCCAAGCTTTACATTGATGAAAGCTTCAACTGTTCCTCACAACTTTTAGACACAGGCTTTTAGATGACCAAACATGGGTTCTGGGAAAAGTGATTCATATATCTAAACAGTGGTCCAACTTTTATTTTTTAAAAATAAAATGAAAGAGCAGAAACACCTTATTTTCAAAATAAAGGTTGGGAGTGAGAAATCTATTTGTCCAAATGTGGAAAAGGACAGTGGCATCTACAGTAAACTGCAAGTGTAGGTGTTTGAGTGTAAGAGCAAGAGGTGGGGTATGCATGTGGGAGAGCAAAGGACATGAAGATAAAAGTAACAGTCTCCTTTATCTCCCTATCCCTTTCTCTCTTTACAGAATACACACTTTCAGTCAACTAAATGACCTAATATTGAAAATACAAAGGCCTCAGAAAAATATTGAAAATACAAAGGCCTCAGAAAAGATTCACGAATAGAGTTCTATTTACAGAACTCTATTCGTGAAATCAGACATTAGAGACAATCCAATCCCATCTCTTAATTCAGTAAATCCAGCAAAAGCCCCTGGATATCAATGTTTGTTTTCTCTCACCAGCTCACTTGTAGTTGAGGCTGACAAGTCTAGAAGACTTGTCTAAAAGTCTGCCACCCATTTGGTGGCACAGAGCAATTCTTAGAAGACTCTTCTAAGTCCTAATTCTGCTCTCTTGAGCAACACAGGATACAATATGTTGCTCCTCTTCATTTGCAGGCAATAGTATGGTGATCAGACCTGGGTCAGAGAGACATGGGTAGATTACTCAACCTCTCTAAGCATCAGCTTCATTACCTGTAAAAGGAAATAAAAGGTATTTCCAATCTCATAGGATTTTTGTTAGGGTTAATGAAATAACGCACTTAGAACAATGCCTAGAATTTAACTAATGCTTAACTACATTAGCTGTTTTGATGGTGTTTAGGTGTCAGACAGCCCTGGGTTCAAATCCTAGCTCCACTGTTTAGTAGCTGTCCTTAGATTAATAAATTTATCAGAACTTCTGTTTTTTCATCTTTGAGATGTCTATCTCACAAGGATTTTGTAAGATTTAATGAAAAAAATTTAAAGTGACTGATATTTGGCTCTAATATTTTTATCATCATTGTCATCAATGAACACTTAAATCAATGTCGTCCTTAAATTATGTTGCTAGAAACTGATAAAAACAATTCCAAACTAGTCAGAAACAGCCCAAAGGGTAGTGTGAAGACTGTCTCCCTTGACCCTAAACCATGAGTAGTTCTGCTGCTCCCGCAACAGTCCCCCACCACTCCCACAGCCCCCCTTGCACCATCCATGGTTTTGCCTTCTGCAGTTTCAGTTACCCAGGCCCAGCTATCATCTGGAAATATTAAATGGAAAATTCCAGAAATAATTCACAAGTTTTCAATTGCACACCGTTCTGAGTAGTATGATGAAATCTTACACCATCCCGCTCTGTCCTGCCTGGGACATGAATCATCTCTTTGTCCAGCATACCCACACTGTATGCACTCCCTGCCCATCAATCACATAGAAGCCATCTCGATGAGCAGATCGGCTGTCGCCATTTCACAGTGCTGGTGTTCAACTAACCCACATTTTACTTAGTAATATCCCCAAAGCACGAGAGTAGTGATGCTGGCAATCTGGCTATGCCAAAGAAAAGTGCATCCTTTAAGTGAAAAGATGAAAACTGTTAATAAGGAAAGAAAAAAATATATTCTGAGGTTGCTGAAGTCTACGATAAAAATCGTTTATCCGTGAAATTGTAAAGAAGGAAAAAGAACTTTATGCTAGTTCTGTGGTTGCACCTCAAACTGCAAAAGTTATGCCCACAGTGCGTAAGTTCTTAATTAAGATGAAACGGCATTAAATGTGTGGGTGGAAGACATGAACAGAAACACATTCTTATTGATGGCAATCGGGTTCGGTGTATCCGCGGTTTCCGGCATCCAGTGAGGGTCTTGAAGTATATCCCCTGTGGATAAAGGGGGCACTGTTGTACATTCTTTAATGCAATCTAACATTGTATTTGCTTTTCTTCTTTTAGACCCTTAGAGATGAGAGTATGAAAGAGAAAATACATACTCTGGAATCCATTGGTCCTACCCCACTTATTCAGAATAATTCAATTAAAAACAACACACATCATATAGGAATGTCAACAGTGAAGGTGAGTCGCATGATAATTCTCTTTCGAAAAAGACGTATTTGTACTTTATTTATTCAGTCCATTACTTACTCTACAAACACTTGCCAAATGCCTACAGACTGCATCAAGCATAGCCTTACTCTCTAGGTCTCATGATTCGGGGGCATCTGGGATCCTATGATGTGTTTAACAGAATCCTGTTTCTCTTAGATGGGCTTAAAATGACCTCTGTGTGATTTGCTCTACATAATTATTCATGTTTCCCAGAGAGGTAACATTATGTAGGTCTTCAAAACACAGATTACAAATTGAAAAGGTTGAACTACCTCCCATCAAGATGGTAGCATATGAAAGGGCAATATATTCCAACCCTAACACAGCTAACCAGTACATAAATCACCTGGACTTTTCCTTCATCTTTAGAATAAAGGCACCATTCTAAGTAGTGTAAAAAGTCCCTTCTAGCCTTCTCATTTGAATATTGTGTAACTGCATTATACTATCATTAAAAATTTCCAGGCTGGGTGCAGTGACTCACACCTGTAATCCCAGCACTTTGGGAGACCGAGGCAGGTGGGTCACCTGAGGTTAGGAGTTCAAGACCAACCTGGCCAACATGGTGAAACCATCTCTACTAAAAAAGAAAAAAATTAACTGGGCGTGGGGGCAGGCGCCCGTAATCCCAGCTGAGACAGGAGAATCACTTGAACCCAGGAGGCAGAGGTTGCAGTGAGCTGAGATCACGCCACTGCACTCCAGCCTAGGCGATGAGAATGAAACTCCATCTCAAAAAAAAAAAAAAAAAAAAAGAATTTCCTGTAACACAAACTAACCATCTATATATGTCCTAGGATAATAGCCTTTGGGTCAGTCATCATAGAATCAAATCAAAAGCTGATGTCTTCGTTAGCTCTCTAACATATATTCTAGAGGAAATTCCTGATGTCCCAAAATATACGAAACCAGCCTCAAAAAGATTCCTGCAGCACACAGTGCTGCTTTTCCTACCAGCTATCTTCCCTCCTCATTCCTATTTCTTTCAAGTTACAGAAGCCCATTTTGTTCATATATTTAATTGCCACGAGCTTCAAAGGAGGCCAAGCCCTACCTGGTCCCACGGGTTAAACGTCTGTTGGTCTTAGCAAATCAGCATTATTTTAATCCCCTTGCCAATGGCTGGTTTAGGATTGATTTGCTGTTAAAAAGGCGTATTTGAGAGGAAGCTCCTTTTTCCTATCCCTTCATTCAGCTATATGAGGTGATGCTCAGAGCTTCTGCAGCCATCTTGTGATCACAGGACCATAAACCTGAATATAAAAGTAAAGACGTCAAACACAGCAAAGCAGAAAAATGGAAAACACCCAGGCCCTTCTTGACATTGTTGAGTTGCTGAGTTAACTGACTCTGATTAACTTGTCTACTTGTTATCTGAGATTGGAAATAGTCCTTTTTCATTGTTGTTTCTCAAACTGTAGTGTGACTTCAAATAACCTGTGTGTCTGATTAAAATACAGATTCTGATGTATTATAGGAGATCCTGGGTTGGGTCTGGGGATTCTGCAGTTCTGACAAGCTCCCAGGTGAAGGTGACACTGCCAGCTCTGAGCCCGAACTCTGAGTAAGAAGGGTTTAATTCATTTTAGATTGATATTCAGTGACTAGTAGCTGAAATCATCCTAAATGACACAACCCTCAATCTAGTATTTTCTCTCATCATCTCTTACCTGTGTTGATGAATCCATTTAAGGACCTAAAAATTTTAACATTAATTTTAGTTGCTGTTAACCTGCATGCAGTTCATGCTTTGACTCGATTCCTCTCACTTCAATACCCCACCATCACTGGTACCTTCTTATTCTTTTCTGCCTTAAATAGGGCATTCACGAGTCTCAGCACCCACAGTGGGACAAAGGCGCCTGTGAATGCTAGGTGCCTTTGCCCTGCTCTAGCGTGAAGAGCTTGCCAGCACACCTGGCCCAAAGGTGATGCAGCTGCATGCACGCCGGTTCCTTCCCTGCCATCTCCAGCTCTAAAGACAAATGCTTGAGCGCTTTTGCAAATCAAAACCTTTTCATCCTGAATTTGGTGATTCACCCTGAATGGTGTCTTCTTGGAAAGTCTGTAATGCACTATTGTGTAAGATGGGTAAAATTGGCCTGTCTCATTGACAACGCTCTTCTTATGGCTTGGGATGAGCTGGGGGAGGCGAGAGTCACAATAAAAAGGGTTCTTTACAAACGGCCTCCCTCCCGGGTCGATGTAGCCACGCCAGGGTACCTGCGTGGGATGGATGGGCTGTCTACGCCCGCTGTTGGTATCACTGCCCCCTTTATTCCTCACATCCCTCTGGATGAGAATTAGGTTTCAGCAGGTCTGAAGATGGTGCTTGTTTTTAACAAGGAAAATTTACAAAGCTTCCATACTGAAAAAAAAAAAAGTGTGGGGGAGGCAAGCATTCAAAGGCCATGCCAAATTTGCTTTTCCCCAAAGCAGGGAGAGACAAAGGAAATCCCAAGCATACCTCCCAGACACAAAGAACATGTGTTTACCCTCCAAATTCAAGCAAGTGAACTCAGCTCATTATCCCAGGAGCCGGCCACGGAGTCTATCCAGTTCAAAAAAATGCCTATGGTCCCATTCAGAGAGTGGAGTTTTATCTTTGTATTCAGAGTCAACTAACGCTTCTTTTCACAGCAGACAACTCTACACTATGAACTTTCACATATATTATCTTATTTGATCTCTTCAACAACCAACCCTGTCTGGTAGGTACTGGAATTAGTAAGAGAAAACTCCAGAATCTGAAATGTGCCTATTGAGCCACAGAAAGAGACTTTTACAAGAGGAAAAGGTAAAATTGCTTTGGTAAACTCTGTTAAATAGCGCTAGAACAGTTTTCAGAGCAATCCATACTTTTTATTTGCCACACAGCTAAAACAGACCTCTCCTTGGCTTGTGCCTCAGTGGGACAGTCGTGGTCTTTGCAGACAGAAAGACTGACCACCAGAACCTTGCCCTGGTAGCTTGCAGTCCTGGATTTATAACCCACAGTCACTTGATGGGCCAGGACGATCTGGGCACAACTTGTCATACAGCCACCAGCAAGCTAAGTCCAGCCCTTGGCCAAGTGCGTGTGACTCTCTCAACTTTGTTCATTTGGAGTCATCGCTGGTGTTTTAACATCTAGAGATGTCACATAAAAATCTGGATTTTTGAATTCTCCAAAGAAGTCAGAAGATCTGGCTGTACTACACCGTGGGATAATTCCTCTACGTGCTGGGCAGTGGGAGTGCCTCTAATCAGGGAAGGTGGTCTCCAGTTGGCCCACAAAAGCTCTCCCTGCTCTTTCCAACATGGGGATCAGTGTTGTTTGTCAAATATCTATCATTCTACACTAGGGTCTCTCAGGCTCAGCACTGTTGGCATTTGGGGCCGGCCTATTCTTTGCTATGGGGGACTGTCCTATACATTGTAGGATGTTTAGCAGCATTCCTGGTCTCTGCCCACTAGATACCAGTAGCACCCGCTACCCCTAGTTGTTCCAAAATATCTCCAGGCATTACCAAATGTTCGCTTTTTGGGAGTTGGAGACAAATTTCCCTGGGTTGAGAACCCCAGCTCTGCATACATGCATCCCTCGCCAATCATTTCAGGTACTAGTGAAGTCCCCATCGATCAGTACTGGAGTCCGCATCTCCTACTGCCCCCAAATAGCCCTTCATACTACTACTGATGAAAATTCTAGAAATACGCACTGATTTCCTTCAATGCAGGCTTTGTGTTCCCTTTAAAATGAGTGTTGGCCTGGGTGAGGCACTATATTAAGTATCAGTCATTTATATATGTTGAAGTCTCTAGATCTTTTCTTAAGGGTAAATTTTCACAGAGGAGAGGATAAGGAGAGCCTGAAACCACTATCTCCTGAAGGAAGGTTGATAAAAGAAAGTGATTTTAAGAAGGAAAGGGAACAGACACAGAGTAACAAATGGGTTACGGCATTTGCTTAAGTGCCGGCCCAGCAGGCATCCGCCTGAAACATAGCTTTATGGGGATCACCTGTGCACACTCTGCAATTTACTGCTTTGAATGAGTAGGAGAATAGATTTACGCAAGTCCGCCTCCCTCTGCCTGGGTTAATGATGCACCTCATCGTATTCTGATGAAATCTGGATGCAATCATATTCTTGTCTTAACTAGTTGTGCTGGCAAGGGGGTCTTTCTCCAGAACTGAAATATCTCATGTTGGCAACATAGCTAAGAAAAACATACCCATTTGCCAGCTCCCCTCATTGCTGGTCCTAATTAAAGAGGATGGTGCTGCTCCTTTGAAAATGGCTGTTGAGGTCAAGGGGATGCTGAAAGGAGGAGAACCCTCTGCAGGGATGATTACCCCATGTGTCCTCTTAGTAGGAACACTGGGATCTGGCTAACGGTGTATTGCATCACAGGATCCGAGGAGAGCCATTCGGAGAATCTTGGAGCTACTCAAACCTAACTTTACAAATTCTTTGCAATTGAGCAGTCACGCAACGTCATACACCCAATCCTCTGGAGTGTGGCCACAGCAGTACCCAGAGGAAATATATAGACTCAAAAGAATCTACTAGAGATCAAGAAGAATAAATATTAATAAACTCAAAAATCTAGAAAAAAATCGAAGTGTGATTTTTTAAAAGTAGAAGGAAACTATAAGAATAAAAATGGATATTAATTTAAAAAGCAATAAAATAGGCAGTTTTTGGGAAGTATGGTATAAAAAAGACATCAAAGTCATAAATAAATAACATCAGGTATGAAAAGGGGCACATAAGCACAGTTACAGATGAGATTTTTTAAATTCTAAGGTATAGGAGATCCTCCGTGCTCTGGCCAGTCAAACCTTACCTGAAACTTTTGCTTATTTCTGCGTAACAAAGACAAGTGACCCTCTCATAATACTCTAGGCATAGCTCTATTATAGCACTTCATCACGGTATATACTTTTTTCATTTGTCTCACTTACTAGCCCCAAAATTCTTTTCTAGAAGGGAATGTATCTTACTTATTTCTGTGCTATAGCTCTAGGCATGCCTGGGATATAGGTAATATATAATAAATATTTGATAAATGAATACATTCAGAGAAGACTAACAAGCTGATGAAACAGATGAAAATTTCATGATAAGGAAGGAAATGAGGATATCTACTTTTTTTTTTTTTTTTTTTTTTTTTTTTAAATACAGAGTTTCACTCTTGTTGCCCAGGCTGGAGTGCAGTGGTGCAATCTTGGCTCACTGCAACCTCCACCTTCTGGGTTCAAGTGATTCTCCTGCCTCAGCCTCCCGAGTAGCTGGGATTACAGGCGCCTGCTACCATGCCCAGCTAAATTTTGCATTTTTAGTAGATGGGGTTTCACCATGTTGGCCAGGCTGGTCTCAAACTCCTGAAATCAGGTGATCCACTGGCCTTCGCCTCCCAAAGGTCTGGGATTACAGGTGTGAACCACCGTGTCCAGCCTACTCTTCAAAACAGTTGACTGCAGAACACACCATAGTTGCCTGCCTTCAAAAGTGTATGGGCTGCACTCCAGCTTGAGGCACAAAGCAAGATCCTGTCTCTAAAAAAAGAAAAAAAAAGTGTCATGGGGAGGAAAGATTAGATTTTTCTGTATAGACCCATGGAATAGAATTTAGACCAAAGTACATAATGTAAGAAGATTAAGATTCTAGTGGCAGTAGAGCCAATAGGATTACTTGATTTATTACGAGCTTTCCTTCCCAGTAAACTTTGATTTAAATTGTTTATAGGTAAGAAGTACCTCTTACTTCCTTTAAATTAATAATGCATCTTCCTGTCTTTCTTCCCATACATGAACCGCCACTTCAGCCCAAACCACCTGAAGACAGTACAGGACTCTAATATAGTGGATGGTCAAGAACTGTCTGGGGCCAGCTTAGGGTTATAACCATGTACATACTACTTCCCACATCTCCATTAGATTTTCAATTATGGAAATAAACCTCAACAGGTTGGTATGAAGCCTGATTCCAGAAAGGCTAAATATGCCACTAAGCTGCCTGCCAGACGCTGCTAGTATCAACATTCTGCTCTTCATTCCAAATTGCAGTTTAAAATCAGTCCTTTTTCCCAAATATCATGGCCACCTGTTTATGTCTTCTTTTCCTCTCTCACCAGCATGAAAATATTTCTTTAAAAAATTGAATTAATGACTTTTTCTCTTCATCAACTTCATTAAGTGTAGAGATTAGGCTGATTTTTTAACCTGATCAGAGTTCACCATTTACAAATACTGCAAGGGTGTTGTTCCTCATGCAAACACACACTCTTTTTTAATTATTATTATACTTTAAGTTCTGGAATACATGTGCAGAATGTGCAGGTTTGTTACATAGGTATACACGTGCCATGGTGGTTTGCTGCACCCATCAACCTGTCATCTACATTAGGTATTTCTCCTAATGCTATGCCTCCCCTTGCCCCCAATCCCTGACAGGCCCCAGTGTGTGATGTTCCCCTCCCTGTGCCCATATGTTATCATTGTTCAACTCTCACTTATGAGTGAGAACATGCAGTGTTTGGTTTTCTGTCCCTGGGTTAGTTTGCTGAGAATGATGGTTTCCAGCTTCATCCATGTCCCTGCAAAGGATATGAACTCATTCTTTTTTAGGGCTGCATAGTATTCCATGGTGTATATGTGCCACATTTTCTTTATCCAGTCTAACATTGATGGGCATTTGGGTTGGTTCCAAGTCTTTGCTATTGTGAATAGTGCCACAATAAATATATGTGTCCATGTGTCTTTATAGAAGAATGATTTATAATCCTTTGAGTATATACTCAGTAATGGGATTGCTGGGTCAAATGGTACTTCTGGTTCTAGATCCTTGAGGAATCGCCACACTGTCTTCCACAACGGTTGAACTAATTTACACTTCCACCAACAGTGTAAAAGCATTCCTATTTCTCCACATCCTCTCCAGTATCTGTTGTTTCCGACTTTTTAATGATCACCATTCTAATTGGTGTGAGATGGTATCTCATTGTGGTTTTGATTTGCATTTCTCTAATTATCACTGATGATGAGCTTTTTTTCTTATGTTTGTTGGCCACCTAAATGTCTTTTTTTGAAAAGTGTCCGTTCATATCTTTCACCCACTTTTTGATGGGGCTGTTTTTTTCTTGTAAATTTGTTTAAGTTCTTTGTAGATTCTGGATATTAGCCCTTTGTCAGATGGATAGATTGCAAAAATTTTCTCCCATTCTGTAGGTTGCCTGTTCACTCTGATGAGAGTTTCTTTTGCTGGCAAACACACACACTTGCTATGCTCACCTAAAGTAACATTTTCTGTGAATACCACTTTCAGACAAGAAATGCAATTACAAAAATTATATCTGATATTTGTAATTACTTAGGCCTATACCTGCGGTGAATTGGTTTCACGCTAGAGGAAATGCAAATTACTTTGAATCCAGGTGGAAGAGTATTCTCAGACGTGTTTATTGAAAATTCTACAGGAAAACAAACGTAGCAGCTTAGAGAATCAGTAAGAGCTAGAGAGATGAAAATTTTTTACCTGCTCAAATTCAAAATATTGCCTGTGTGCATTTGCATATATACATATATGCTGTAAATACATAGGAATACGTAATACACATTCATTGTCTCCAACAATCAGGGCTAGTCCCCGAAGCACGTCCCGCAGGTTGTTTTTGTGGAAAGCTGACTTCGCTAGCATATTTATTTCTTTGCTCCCCAAAACCTGGCTCTTCACAATGGCAAACCTTTTGGGAATACATAAAATATGCAACAAATGTGTCTGTCAGCTTGCCTAGTTTCTCATTGAAAGCCCAAATCACCAGAATAAAAGTTAATAGGAAATTATGATTAATACACCAAATCAGTGAAAAGCATATAAAAGTTAAAACTGTCCTGTGTCATGAAACCCTCAACCGTGTGCTGGTTGAAGAAATGGCAGATCTTCCTGAGTTGACTTCTGTGTATACATGTTCCTTGACACAACCTGAAGTTCTCCGTAGTGAACATTAGTTCCTGAAATTATTCAGAAAGGTGCTGTTCACTCGTCAGAGTCTTAATGAAGGGGAAAACGGAACAGGGCATTTTTCTGGGAGGGGAGAATTGTATCTTTTTCTCCTGTGGGTATTGTGATCTGCTTGCTTGCTTGCTTACTTGCTTGCTGGTGAATTTTTGCTTTGCAGAGAGTTTCTGGTTTCCCCAGGAAGTTGTGTTTCTAATCACTCCATTGGACACACACACTTTTCCAGAGTATCTGCTGTGTCATATCATTGTTTTATTAGTTGCACTCCTTGGACTTAATGTTAAATAGATTGTTGGATAGAAAGGTGATAAATAGATGGAGAGAGAAAAAATGAGAGAGAGAAAGAGATAATCATGTACCCTCTGCTATGTTCCAGTCCTCAAAAGTTTTAAATTCCCCCAAAAAGTGCCTGACAGAAGAGAAAAAAATCAAATTTTTGCAAGTCATCTGCACTTTCACCAGAAAGTGACCCTAGTGTGCATTTGATGTTATTTTCAGCTGCCCAGTGTCTGAATCCCCTTCCTAAAATCAAGGCAGCTTCTACTATATGAATCTTTACAGAAGGCAGAGCTCTTTTCCCCCTTTAGAAGCCTAAACGGCCATTTTTCAGTGACCTCGGCCAAACTGGCCAAGGTTCATGGACACAAAACCTAAACTCACCCAATCAGATGCTACCACCCAAGACATTAAACCTGGTGGCCATGATGAAAAGACACACAGATGGTGGAGAACGTGCACCGCCATTAACATCCAGTGACCACTGCAGTGGCAAAGGCACTGTCAGCTAGGGTAGCAATATTGTCCTCATCAGGACACTTCATTTGTTCCTGCCCAACTACCAAGCATGATTATCCAGGCTTCCTGGAAATTCTGTGAGATAATCAGTAGTTTTTCTTTTTATTTTCTTTTACTGTAAATGTTTATCAGTACAACACATGTATGGAGTTGAAAAATCAATTAGAAGTAAAAGAGTTAGGAAGAAAAGCAACTATCCCCTGCTTCTGCTGTGTCTCTCATCCTCCAACCATGCTCCCTAGGCACTTTTAACTTCTTTATCTATTTCTCCTGGAATTTATCTCCATGTTCCAAAGTAACATGCTTACACTACTAATCTTTGATTTACCAATATTAGGCATTAATAATTAACTTCCTCTAAAGGTTAGGTGAGGGTTTAGCCCCTCTACACCTTCTCTACTTTCCTTCACCTAATCCTCCAAATACAGTTACATAACCACTTTATTTAAACCAACATATCGTGTCTACATTTTAAGGTTTATATAAAGGCATGTAGTGCGTTCTGATTATCTTCTTTTTGTGCCATCAATTTTTGTCTCGCCTTTTTAGAATTGCTGGTAGTTTTCTGTATACCAGTCATTGATATTTTCCCAAATGTTTGATTGTACAAAAATTTCTGATAATTTCTGTGTCTTTTTCCAGATGCTCTATCGTATCAGATAATCTCTTCATGCCCCCTTTTTTCCTTGGGGATTTGACGTTTATCTGGTGGGTCTCTTTCCATTTGAAAGATTTTCTCTGATACTTGCAAGTCCTTAGCCATCTGAGAATTATAAGACATCCATAGAGTGATGGCCTAAAACCAATGGGAAATCCCATGCACATGGGCGGGCACAGGTCCTGGATTCTCTCTAGAGTGAATGGGGAAAGTCTACTGCTTCTTGGTGAACTCCTAAGTACATGGAAGTTTTTTGTTTGTTTGTTTGTTTTTCTGGAGCTGTTTAATGTCTCTCCAGAATAGAATCCACCACTGTTTCTCATTGGGGTATAAGCCTGGCCCCTGACCTTCTCAGGGGAGAGAAGCAAGGCATCCTACCAGGGCCAGCTACATAAATTCCAAGGCCTAGTACAAAATGGAAATATGGATCCCTTGTTCCAAAAGCAGGAGAAATGGCACGAATGTTACTACAATGTAATTTTTTTTTCTTCTGCAGTCTCTTTCTTGAATTGTCATAGTGTTTTGTTTTTGCTATTTAAAGTTATTCTAAGTTTTAAAAAAATTAAAAATTTAAATAATTAGCATGAATTTTTCAGTGTTGATCTTTATGTGGTACAATACGAGTTTTAAATGCAAATACAAGCACATGTAACACTTAAACTAGATGACTGAAATTATACAATTTCTATTTCATACTGTGTACTTGAATGTCAAGTTTCATTCTTACCAGAAAAATGGAAATGCGCAAAACATAAATAGGTAAAAAATCATTTTTATCTTACGTTCTTTTCTCTTTTTTTAAAGACAGAATCTCACTCTGTGGCTAAGGTTGGAGTGTTGTGGCACGATCTCGGCTCACTGCAACTTTGCCTCCTGGGTTTGAGCGATTCTCATGCCTCAGCCTCCCAAGTAGCTGGGATCACAGATGTGTGCCACCATGCCCAGTTAATTTTTGTAATTTTTAGTAGACAGGGTTTTGCCATGTTGACCAGGCTGGTCTCAAACTGCTGGCCTCATGTGATCTGCCTACCTTGGCCTCCCAAAATGCTGGGATTACAGGAGTGAGCCACCGTGGCCAAGCTGTTTGTATCTCGCTTCTTAATATACACATATTCTACCAACACTCTACGTTCCTTACTGAAGAGTAAATTAGGACAGAAAAGAAACTCTGAGTTGTACTACCTGTCCCATTGCTTCTATTTTATCATTTTTATAGTAGGTAGTTTGGCTAATACAGGAAAGTAACAGGAGTAG
Source organism: Theropithecus gelada (assembly GCF_003255815.1). Taxonomy (NCBI): domain Eukaryota; kingdom Metazoa; phylum Chordata; class Mammalia; order Primates; family Cercopithecidae; genus Theropithecus; species Theropithecus gelada. The sequence continues at coordinate 22,794,489 of NC_037671.1, forward strand.
AAAGGCCATGATGGGGTTCCTTGGTGGTCGTCATTCTTAGAATGCATTGTCTCGTTCCTGCCTTTGAAAGTCATTATTGAAAGAGGCAGTGTGGCTTCTCAGACCTGTCAGCAGCAGCATACTCACTCATAGACTCAACATCTTACTTTGCACTCACTTTGAGGCTCGCTAACCTACCATACATCCTGGGTCCACTGCAGTTCTGTGCTCATGGGGCATCAGAAACACTGTATTTAAATAGGGCAGCAAGGAACAGTGGACACACATGTTATGCATATCTCCTCTGCTCACGTTCCTGCTTCGTCATCCCATCAAACTTCACTTATAAAACATAAGTTCAAAGAAAAAATTATTCAGAATTTCAACGTGGCAGAGGAGAGCATTAAGTCAAGCACAAAGCCGATCTGAGTACTGCGCTCTGTGCCTTGTTTCCTACTCATCATTATGCAGACTTTCACTCAAGTCCTGTTTTCAACACAACTGCCTCACCCTCACCTAGTGGCACCTAGTTTCTCTGAGTCTGTAACCTCCTCTCCTGTTCAATTTCTTCACAGAATAAATCCTTTTTTTTTTTTTTTTTGAGACGAAGTGTCGCTGCCACCAGGTTGGAGTGCAGTGGCGCAACCTCGACTCGCTACAACCTCCACCTCCCGGGTTCAAGGGATTCTCATGTTTCAGCCTCCTGGATAGCTGGGACTACAGGAGCTGGCCACCACACCTGGCTACAGAGAATGCATCTATTCTGGTTAAAGAACTATACCTTGAGGCCAGGCGTGATGGCTCACATCTGTAACCGCAGCACTTTGGGAGGCCAAGGTGGGCAGATCACGAGGTCAGAAGTCCGAGACCAGTCTGGCCAACATAGTGAAATCCCATCTCTATTAAAAATACAAAACGTTAGCCGACTGTAGTGGTGTGCACCTGTAACCCCAGCTACTCGGGAGGCTGAGGCAGGAGAATCCCTGGAACCCGGGAGGCGAAGGTTGCTATGAGCCGAGATGGCATCATTGCACTCCAGCCCAAGTGACAGTGCGAGGCTCCGTCTCAAAAAAAAACAGAACAAAACAAAAAAAACTATACCTTGAACATAAGGCAGATCCAAGAGGCACATGGGGAACAGGTCAGGTTTGATAAGGGTCTCAGTGAGATCAGCATGAATAGGAAGTCAGGTAGGTCCCTGCAGCCTGGGCAGGGCAAAGAAAAGTGGGTAGGTGGGGTATGAAATACTAGACCAGTGTCAATCTGGGCATGAAAACTTAATCTGCTATTGACACATCACTTTCTTTATTTAACTGAAGGTTATTGTTTCTATTAAAGAACATGTTGCACCTTAAAAATGCGTTTTTGAGGCCTTCGACAAAATTCAACAGCCCTTCATGCTAAAAACTGTCAATAAACATGGTATTGATGGAACATATCTCAAAATAATTAGAGCTATTTATGACAAACCCACAGCCAATGTCATACTGAATGGGCAAAAACTGGAAGCATTCCCTTTGAAAACTGGCACAAGACAGGGATGCCCTCTCTCACCACTCCTATTCAACACAGTGTTGGAAGTTCTAGCCAAGGCAATCAGGCAAGAGAAAGAAACAAAGGGTATTCAGTCAGGAAAAGAGGAAGTCAAATTGTCCCTGTTTGCAGATGACATGATTGTATATTTAGAAAACCCCGTCATCTCAGCCCAAAATCTCGTTAAGCTGATAAGCAACTTCAGAAAACCTCAGGATACAAAATCAATGTGCAAAAATCACAAGCATTCCTATACACCAATAACAGACAGAGAGCCAAATCATGAGTGAACTCCCATTTACAATTGCTATGAAGAGAATAAAATACCTAGGAATCCAACTTTCAAGGGATGTGAAGGACCTCTTCAAGGAGAACTACAAACCACTTCTCAATGAAATAAAAGAGGACATAAACAAATGGAAGAACATTCCATGCTCATGGATAAGAAGAATCAATATCATGAAAATGGCCACACTGCCCAAGGTAATTTATAGATTCAATGCCATCAATGACTTTCTTCACAGAATTGGAAAAAACTACTTTAAAGTTCATATGGAACCAAAAAAGAGCCAGCATGGCCAAGACAACCCTAAGCAAAAAGAACAAAGTTAGACTCATCATGCTACCTGACTTCTAACTATACTACAAGGCTACAGTAACCAAAACAGCATGATACTGGTACCAAAACAGCATGGTACTGGTACCAAAACAGAGAGACAGACCAATGGAACAGAACAGAGCCTCAGAAATAACACCACATACCTACAACCATCTGATCTCTGACAAACCTGACAAAAACAAGAAATAGGAAAAGGATTCCCTATTTAATAAATGGTGCTGGGAAAACTGCCTAACCATATATAGGAAGCTGAAACTGGATCCCTTCCTTAAACCTTATACAAACATTAATTCAAGATGGATTAATGACTTAAATGTTAGACCTAAAACCATAAAAACCTTAGAAGAAAACCCATTCAGGACATAGGCATGGGCAAGGACTTCATGACTAAAACACCAAAAGCAATGGCAACGAAAGCCAAAATAGACAAATGGGATCTAATTAAACTAAAGAGCTTCTGCACAGCGAAAGAAACTACCATGAGAGTGAACAGGCAACCTACAGAATGGGAGAAAATTTTTGCAATCTACCCATCTGACAAAAGGCTAATATCCAGAACCTACAAAGAACTTCAACAAATTTGCAAGAAAAAAAAAACCCTATCAAAAAGTGGGCAAAGGATATGAACAGACACTTTTCAAAAGAAGACATTTATGCAGCCAACAGACACATGAAAAACTGTTCATCATCACTGGTCATCAGAGAAATGCAAATCAAAACCACAGTCAGATACCATCTCACACCAGTTAGAATGGCAATCATTAAAAAGTCAGGAAACAACAGACACTGGAGAGGATGTAGAGAAATAGGAATGCTTTTACACTGTTGGTGGGAGTGTAAACTAGTTCAACCATTGTGGAAGACAGTGAGGCAATTCCTCAAGGATCTAGAACTAGAAATACCATTTGACCCAGCAATCCCATTACTGGGTATATACCCAAAGGATTATAAATCATGCTGCTATAAAGACACATGCACATGTATGTTTATTGCAGCACTATTCACAATAGCAAAGACTTGGAACCAACCCAAATGTCCATCAATGTTAGACTGGATTAAGAAAATGTGGCACATATACAACATGGAATACTATGCAGCCATAAAAAATGAATGAGTTCTTGTCCTTTGTAGGGACATGGATGAAGCTGGAAACCACCATTCTGAGCAAACTATTGTAAGGACAGAAAACCAAACACCACAGGTTCTCATGCATAGGTGAGAATTGAACAATGAGAACACTTGGACACAGGGCGGGGAACATCACACACGGGGGCCTGTAATGGGGTAGGGGGATGGGGGAGGGATAGCATTAAAGAGAAATACCTAATGTAAATGACGAGTTAATGGGTGCAGCAAATCAACATGGCACATGTATACCTATGTAACAAATCTGCACGTTGTGCACGTGTACCCTACAACTTAAAGTGTTTTTGTTTGTTTGTTTGTTTTGAGATAAGGTCTTGCTCTGTCACCCAGGCTGGAGTGCAGTGGCTCAATCTTGGCTCAAACCTCCCAGGTTTGAGCGATTCTCCTGTCTCAGCCTCCCTAGTAGCTGGGATTACAGGCACGTGCCACCACATCCAGCTAATTTTTGTATTTTTGGTAGAGACAAGGTTTCACCATGTTGGCCAGGCTGGCCTCAATCTCCTGACCTCAGGTGGTCCACCTGCCTTAGCCTCCCAACGTGCTGGGATTACAGATGTGAACCACCACGCCCGGCCACAAAAATGTCTTTATTAAGTATGACATCGTGAGAACTTGTGATTTCCTCAACATGTTTCTGTTGGTGTAATGGATCTTGGAGTTCATACACCTGGCATTGCACCCTGGTTCCAGTATTCCCCAAGGGTAGCCATAGGCAATTTATTTAACCCCACAGAGCTTTGCTTTTTCTCTTCTGAAAGTAAATGGAGGTAACTATATCTAATCTCAGACCACTGTCGTGAGGATAACATAAAAATTGAAATTATATAGCATAGTGCCTAACACAATCTTGATGCAAATGAATATTCATTTTCTGCCTTGCTTTCAATATTATAAAAATCTCTTATGAAGATATTTAAGTGAACCAAATGTCAAATTGAGAATGATAGAGGCCAAAACAGACTTTTTATCCTCAGAGGACAATGGATAATAGGTGCTATATAAGCACACAATTTTTTATTACACTAATGACTTATCCTCAGAAGACAATGGATAATAGGTGCTATATAAGCACACAATTTTTTTATTATACTAATGACTTTGCATATATATGTGGCGTTAAGTGATAATGTAACTGACTTTTATTTACACATTGTGCACAAATAAATTTGATTGAATTTGAACAAGTGCAAGTGGTTTGTTCTGGAATTTTTTTGGATCGCTTTTACTTTTTTAAAGTAAAAGTCACCCAGGCTGGAGTGCAGTGGGGCAATCATAGCTTATTGAAACCTTGAATTCCTGGGCTCAAGTGATCCTCCTCCTTTAGCCTCCCAAGCAGCTGAGACTACAAGTGCATGCCACCATGATCGGTTAATTTATTTTTATTTTTATTTTTGTAGAGATTGGGTCTCACTGTTGCCCAGGCTGGTCTCCAACTCTTGACCTCATGCATTCCTCCCACCTCACCCTCCTAAAGTGCTGAGATTACAGGCATGAGCCACCATGCCCCACTGACCTCGTTTTTAGACATATCTTCACTGTTTCTAATTGGATATTTCACAACAAGAATGTCTTTGTTCATTCTGAACATTCAACAGTTTTATCTTTTGTTATTTTAAGGCGTACTCCAGGTGTCCTTTTCATGTTGCTGTTTGCAGGTATGTCAAGTCATCAAACCATGGCTATCAAGGTGCCATACTGCAGTCCATTCATGACCCATGTTCAAATGGGGTTCCAGTAAGTGCATCTTCAGCACTGGAATGCTTGGTGCATCCCAGGTCCTCCTTTTCAGCAATCATGTTTTGCTTTTTAACATAAATGATAGCGATTGTCAGGGGTTGCTAAAGAAACAACTCAGTAAAACAACTCAGTAACTTCAATGGTATGTGTGACTGGTCCAAGGTTTAGAGTCAAGTAGAGGACTAAATCACCATAGTTATCATACTTTCAGTTTAACCAGAAGAACAAATCTCTGTAGAAGTGTCATAAAGGTACAGTGCATATTCAATACAATGTAAAATGGTAAGAAAACTAGCAAACTTAACACAAACCAGCACAGGATTGAGGGCCAAGTATTTGATGATGAGAGTATGGTCCATGTTAGAATGTAACAAGATCACCTATTCAGGTGATCACTCTAGATAGCGGAGCTGAGACTAGAAGGTGGATTTCCCTAAACTCTGAAAGTGGAGATATGGCTAAAGAAGATGCAACAAAGTCATTACACTGACAGGAGACTACCCACATTATCTCATCGGAAAAGCCTTAATGATTCTCATAGTTAGGGGAGTAGTCATGTAACACATATTCTTGATGCCCCAGGATTATTGGTTTTGTGCCTCGCCTTTGGTATTATAAAAATCTTTTACGAGAAATGATGACTTCAAGTGCAAGGAAGAGGATGGAAATACTTGACTCTCACTGGAAAACATGAGAAAGTTCATTCTGCTCTTGTCTTACCCCATCTGCTCTGCAGGAAAGTAAATGCCCTTGGCACCGCCACAAAGCTTCTTCAAAGGAATCTGTGAAAGGGAGAGAAAAACTTTGCAGATGCCCTAGAGCTTCAGATGGCTTGCAGCCCCTTCTTGACAACACTCCCTGAAGACAGCCATCTATGAACCTCCCCTTAAAGAAAAAAAACAGACTTCCTTCACTTCCAGCATTTAAGCTTACTTGCAGGTATTTCCTGCATATATCTTGTTTAGCAATGACTCCATTTCATTAACAAACTATCCAATAATCCTGTTGTTACCACTCACTTCACAGCTGAAATAACTGGACCACAGAGAAACACCTGCCTAAAATTGCATGGATCAGCAGAAGCAGGAACAACTATAAAATTCCCAATCCACTCAACAAGAATCTCCCAAGTATAGGGAGAGTGTTGGGATAACCTCCCAGTTCTGTTCTCAGCCCTTGCTTGTTGACTAGCTTTCTTGGCACACTGAGGTATGAGAAATATGGCTTCTATTGTGTATGTACATACATACATACAGAATGGTACAGGGAGTAGTCTTTTCTTTGTGATAAACAAAAATAGCCACGCCTACATCAATACAAAATAACTACACACCTTTTTTTTATCCTTTGGATTTGCCCTTGGAAACGGTCATCTATTAACAGCAATTGGATGATTTTTTTTTTTTTTAATGAACTGGCACAGATGGTCTTGTATTTGACTCACTGGAAAGACAGTATTTTCTTTGGTAGGGGACCAAATGGAAAACTTTGGTTAGTTTTTGAGACACAAGGGAAATAACCAGCGTTCTCAGACAAACTTAATTCAGATAAACCTCTTTTCAAATCCCCAGTTTCAACCCAAGATAAACTTCTCTAAGATTTAAGTCAGTGTAAAATGTATGAGGTGCTTCTTCCTTCCAGTGTCCCCCGTGCTCGATGAGGCAAAAGGAAGAAGACAGTGAGTGCTTAGCTGCCTCTTAGAAGATATTCATGAAAATCAGAAGAATGGCATGTGACACCTGTGGGAAAAGTTAAGGAAATTAAGATTCTTACATCAGAAAAAAATAACCCCTAGGTAGAGTTAATCTTCACGTATGTAAAGAGTAAATAGCTGCAAGATGCCATCTGATTTACTATAATAAGGGCAAAACACAAATTACTACATCTGAATTGCTGTTGCTATAGCAATATTACGCAATGAGGTAAGCGTAACCGGATGTTAAATCAGGCCTCATCATATCTTGCTCTTGACTAAGGTGCCAATATATTAACAGATATCATAAAAAATATGAAACAGGTTCTTAAATGCAGAGTTACAAAAGGGGTTGTTCCGTAACTCCCGAAGCCTCTCACTTACTTTGAAAATACAAAAGAATGGACATAGAAGAGACAAGAAGCAATAGTAAAAGGATTCTTCTGCAGAAGACAGTTGCTATGCCTTGAGTCTGCCCATTCAGAAAGGGGTGGGGTGGAAGAGAGAGCATCCTCTGTCACCTTGAGCCTAGACTGGACCATTTGAAGATCTAGAAATGGGCAGTTGGAGGATACAGAGGAGTGGTTCCTGACTCAGCCTGAGAAAGCTGAATCAGCCCATGAAAGCAGGATCAAAATGACATTGGGATTCATCTTCATTCTCTAGCAAAGGGTATGTAACCTGTCCCCATGGACCAGATAGGAGCTAAAGGGGCTCGCCATTGGGTCCTGTACACCAGGGTGGAATGCTGAGGGGCCCAAGGACCACAGTGCTGAAGATGAAATCCATCAGAACGGCCGGGCGCGGTGGCTCAAGCCTGTAATCCCAGCACTTTGGGAGGCCGAGACGGGCGGATCACGAGGTCAGGAGATCGAGACCATCCTGGCGAACACGGTGAAACCCCGTCTCTACTAAAAAATACAAAAAACTAGCTGGGCGCGGTGGCGGGCGCTTGTAGTCCCAGCTACTCGGGAGGCTGAGGCAGGAGAATGGCGTGAACCCGGGAGGCGGAGCTTGCAGTGAGCTGAGATCCCGCCACTGCACTCCAGCCTGGGCGACAGAGCGAGACTCCGTCTCAAAAAAAAAAAAAAAAAAAAAAGAAATCCATCAGAACTACATCCTGACTTCTATTTGATTATGAAGATTCAAAGGAAAGGTGTTCTGGCTCTAAAAACAAAAACAAAATTGGAAGATTTAAGGAAGACTAAGAAAAAAGGAAGGAAGTAACTCCCTTGCTTTTAGATTTGCTCAGAGCGAAGCAAGATGAAGAAAAATCAGTTATAAACTTTAAAGTAAGGTGTCATGCTACTGATATAAAGAGAAATTAAGAGTTTTGAGGCAAAACCAGCTGTCAGACAGGTAGAAAACATGATATAGCTCTTGAGAAAAGAAAATGCTCCTGGAACAGATGGGCGCACCTCTGAGCTTTATAAAGCATTAACTAGCTGTTTAAATAAGTCCTTAGCAGATGTTTTCAATGCAATTTTGGAGGTGAAATGGAAAAAAAAAACAAAGTCCAAAGCACAAGGGGAATTGATATCACAAATAAGAGACACTCTTGAATTCAGAGTGCAAGTTATTATACAAAGTTTTTCTTTAAGACTAGCCACAGTATTTGTAAAACATGGAGCATATTACAAAATCTGCGATTAAAACAATATATATTGCAATATTAGCCTTTAAAAGAGAGACATACTTAAGGAAAAAGATACTTTATGATGATATGTACAGCTCTTCATCTGAGACCAAAAAGCAAGCAAACATTCATATCCACACTACTATCGATAATCGTTTTTTTAATAATCGTACCTAGCTATGAATACATTCATAAGAAAGGAGAGAAATTACAAAAGGATAAAGGAAAAGATTCTTTTAGGTCTGTGTTGAACGTATTGATACTCAATACTGTGATAAAAATATGTATTTAAAAATAGAGCTCAGTCCATTGCACAGAAAATAAAGGGGACAGTGGGTTTTCTTCTCAGATGGCTCACACACATACATATTTAATTCAATCAGCAAATGTTTCTCAAGCGCCTCATGATGCCAGGCAGTGGACTAGGTGACCCAGTAGGGAAGATGAATAATACCCAAACTCTACCATCCATGAACCACTCTTTCATGCCTGTTGCTCTCACTACTAGTACCTATTGCAAATTGATTTACCCAGAAATGCTACTCACACCCACACATTTGGCCACCAAGCTGTAGGAATGGCGGAGGAGCCATTCCAGGGGTGGAGCTAGAGAGATGGAGTAGGAAGTGGATATGGAGCCTCAAGCTCCACCCAAGAGACAGACTGGAGTGGGGAAATGAGTAAGACCAGCACTCCACTGGATGGAGAGCCGTAATCTAACCACAGTTCACATTAACGTCCACACCATGACTATATGTCATTATTTAGAGCGGGAGGAGAGGAGAAATTGGAAAAGGGGAGGAAAGATAGCATCTGTGCCTGTAAGATCTAAGCACATGTATTGAGAAACAACACAGAACAATTCTGGGATGAAAGACATCGACAAGTAGGGTAAAGCAAATGGATTAAACCTATTTTAATTGTCATTTTTGACAGAATTCACATTGTTTAAGAGGTCATTAAATTAGGCATAATGGTTTAAAATTTGGGGTTTTGCCCCTAAGAAACTCAGGATTAAAACCATGGCTTTGCCACCCACTTCATGAGTAACCCCTAAGGTTCATTTTCCCCATCTGCAAAATGGAAATAAAACAGCACCCACAAAGGGTTGCTATAAGCGTTAAATTAGATAAAGTACACGAAGTACATTTATCACAGTGTGTGAAAATTATCTAAGGATTCAACAAATGTTTTATTATTATTTAATATTACCATTATTAAACCTGCTTACAATGGGGTAATTTTTACTGCAGAGTTTATGATCAAGGCATTCAACAAATAGTTATTAAGGATCTATTATATTGCAGATAATGTGCTGGGAATATACAGAGGGGCAGGACAGGTCTGATTCTTGCTGTCATAGAGCGCAGAGTTTGGAAGATAAATTACTCTAGAAATGTGATAGTATTGGCAAAGTTCTTGGCATCAGAGAATGCCAAAAGAATCTTTCCAAGATGCACACATGGGTCAAATAACTTTTACAGAATGAGTAAGAAAATCTCCCCTCTAAGAATACCAGAAGGAAGAAAAAAAAATGGACCTGAAAAACTCAGGCCTGGGAGAAGATGGAACATTTATCTGATAAAGGATCTTTGGATTAATTTAATTCTGCTGACCACAAGCCTCGCTATCCCACACTCAATTTCTCTGATGCTTCCTCTCCCCTTGACTTTCCCTGTCACTATTCTAGTTCCTCATCTCTCACAGGTACTACTGCTAATGACTCCTTACTGTGCCTCTGACATCTGGGCTTAGGCCCCTCTCACCATTCCTCCAACCTTCCCTTCTTTCAAGGCATTTCCAATCATCTCATTCTGTTCAAAACTCTGCAACACCCTCCCATTGCCCACAGGGTACAATTCAACAGCTTTACACAGCAAACAAAGCTGTTCACAAACCAGATGCTTTTTATGTGTCAGGTCTCACCATTTCTTCTACCAAAATTTTTATCCCGTTTTGACTACTTAAGTACCATACTGTCTCTCACCTCTCTCTTTTACCCACATTCCCTCTGCCCAAAATATCCCAGCCCCCTTTGTAGGGCTCCTCCAGTATTAGCTCTGCTCTTTAGACCTTGATTTTAGGAATCCTAATGTTGCATCACGTGATTTGTTTGTTTCCTTTTGTGTCCATCTCTCTGCTGGATTGTAAGCTCCTTGAGAGTGAGTTTAGTATCTTTCATTTTGGGATCTCTAGATCTGTGATATTGTATAAGCCAAAACGGATACCCAGTGGGCCAGCAGCTATGTTTTACAAAGCTTTTTTCACATTCATTATCTTATTTGATATGCCTAGAAATTGTGCCTTTTAGAAACCAGGTGTAACTGGTAGAGCAGGTTTGAGGCTTTTTTACATTGTCAAATGATAAAACCAAAATTAAGACATATTCAGAAGTGGCAGACTAAGGTTACATAGAGAAAAATAGCAGAAGGTTTTCCTCAAACTCTTTCATTATCTTCACATTCTCTCTTCTGCTAGACTATGTGACCTCTGAGTATAGGATTAAAAGCAAAAGAAACTGAAAAATAACGTAAATCATATAGCAAGAAAGCAGAAGGGATTTTCAGATGCAACACAGTAAACGGATCTATTTCATCACTCCCTCGTTGTTAGTCACTCCTCAAAAAATTTACTCACACAAAAGAATTTTCTGAATTGTCTTCTATTTTCAAACCAAACAAAAAATCTTTCAAAATTTATGATCTACTTATTTTTATTTTTTTGCTCTTTACAATCCTCAGCTTCAAATTTCCAAAATGTTATCAAGTATTACATTTAATTGTATAACAAACTTACATCATAGGTAGGATGTTGCCTATAGGACTCATGCTGGGTGATGCCTGGGTGATCCAAGCAGGGAAACAATATTCCTTTAAGCCACATTAGCTCTCAACGGTGTCACTGGTCACGCGTAGAGAGGCAAATTCACGAGCAGCATTGGGGAGTTAATGAACGGCTGGCCAGATGGTGCCTGTCAGAAGGTGTTGACTTTTTAGACAACTGGGACTGTTTCCTGGGAGTAAATGAGAGGTGCAGCAGGGACGGATTGCATCTCAATCACACAGAAACAGACAGATTCACTGCTAATGAAAATAATCACATAGCCAGGCATATTTTTCCTCTTTTGATTTTATTTGTTTGTTTACCTGGTAGACATAGAGGAGGGTCTAAGCTGAAACTATAACACCGTATTAAATGATGCAATGGAGTAAATATGAAAAGCTACCTATAAACTGTCTATTAGTATTCTTGATTAGGAAATATCAAATAGAATAAGGAAAAATAATGCAAATGAGTGGTAAACTAATCTGGAATTAATAAGGGTATTTTGATTTCTATAGCATGAACTACTTCAAAATAAATAAAATTTGAAATACAATAGTGACCTGCAGATGCTATTGAAACGTCATTCAAACTGGTGGAGTCCATTAAGGATATTCTGGCACTTTTTATTTTCTAGCATAATACATCTGAAATGAACCACTTTTATCAATTGGACCATTTTCACTTGCTGCTTTACTGAACTGCTGAAGTACATGCTTATTGACATCTTTGGCAGGTAAACCTTGATACTCAATGCTCACATTTCAGCTGATACAATAAGCAGAAAACTTAATTGACTTTTTTGTTGCTATCAGAGAATATTATCTAAACATTTGACTGCGTGTTGTGGTTACTCTTAGGCATCACATAAAATCAGTTAAATAAATGCCATCACCAAACTATGGGTAGCCTGTTTGGTCAGAGTAACAGACTCAGCAGATTGGGCAACTCTATTTCTTACCAGCTATGTGAGCTTAGGCAAGTTGTTTAGCCTCTCCCCACCTTGGCGCCCTGGTTAAAGTGAAGATTCTATGAAATGAATGAAAAGAGTTTGACATAGTGGCTAGCATGTAGTCAACTCTCATAATGCTTCTTTGTCCTGACTACAAAGAGCTCTCAGTCCAGGCCATTCATTCATTTCCTTCTTACGTTTCCATCCTCCTTGATTGCACACACTGGGTTTGTCTTCAACCTTGTGTCCATCCTAAACTGTCTTCTAGAAATTCAGAGCGACGTATTTGGAAATTTGCCTTATTATCTAGTAAGAGGCAGTGACCATATGGAGTATAATATTAAGACACTTAATATTTTACCATCATTTTTTGCCACTTGAGTCAACCCCCCAGCAGGGGTCAATGTAATGGATTTCTCTAGTACAATTTCCTCTCTGCTTTGAGGATTTCCTGGGGGCAGAGGTTTCTTACAGACAGCTTAAACAATGCAATCAGCGGAAATAGATGAAGTTCCATATTCCTAGCACTGACCACAATATGTCATTTTTTCTTTCTTAAATGTGATTTATTTTTATTTGTTTGGTTGTGAAACCAAACACATACACACATTGCTCATAACATGAGGTTAAGCATTCACTCAGCTTCCATCTCCTCCTGCATTAGATATTGAAGCAATTGTCAAGATGTGGAACAGGATTTTCTTGTTGTTGGAATAACAATGGCATATATTTATTTCCAGTGGACTTAATAAAATACAACGAATAACAGAATTGGGAAAGATTTTGACAATTTCTACACGTGTGTAAGTGGAAAGGAAGGCAAAAACACTCAAAAGAGAACATTAAAGATGTTCAGCACATCATGTTGCAATGTGATTAGCATGGTACAGAACAGAGAGGTGATGCTGTCCTTGGGTACCACATGTAGTTCAGCCAACCTGGAATATGATGTGCAATGACCACCTTTTAGACGTGGACTTTAAAAACCATGATACCTAACTCAGAAAAGTATCTGGTTTTTAAAACTTATCTTAATTTCAACTCAAGACATTCCATTTGAGACAAATAATCCTTGATGTTAATGCTGAATGGCTAGAATTCTACTAAAACTATTAAGTTGATTTGAGTAATGCTTTGTGAAGACAATGACCTGTGAACAGAACTATGTATATTAAAAACCAACAATGTTTCTATGTTTTAATCTCTTGTCATGCCTCTCTCAAAACCATGCTTTTATCTGGTTCACAGCATCATCAGTGAGAATCACAGCATTAAGACCCAAGTATACTCAGCACTCTTGATTACTTTCACATTGAGAGTAATGCATGTATAATTGCAAATCAGTTGGCCTCCTAACTCTAACCCATTAGGTTTTCACATATCCATTAGTACAATTTACAGAATTAGAAGTGCTTCACTCACAAACATTTGCAGGCCACCTTTATCCAGTTATTTAAAAAAGTTTACTTGCATATTGCATGTAAGATGGCCACATAAACGTGGATAGTATTCCACCTGGAACTGTGAAATATGCATGTCTCAAATAGAAGTTGAATTTTAACAAAGACTTTCTTCCCAAGGAACCATGATTTTCACAGTGCAAGTTCAAAACTAGGATTAGCTTAATCTCAATTTTAGTTTCTTATTAGGAAAATAGCTTTCCTCCATTAGACTCAAACATGTTCAGAAGAAAAGAAGACTGAGGATTGAGATGATGCTCTGGATCATTTGGACCAAATCCACTCTATCCTCATATATTTGTACCATATAGCCTTTTTGCCTCAGTTCTATTTTTCTCTTTTTCTTTGGAGACACAATTAAAGAAGAATTAAATACTGATAGATAAAAGTTAGTCTCGCTATAACAATACAGTCAAATCAGCTGGGCACAGTGGCTCGCACCTGTAATCCCAGCACTTTGGGAGGCCGAGGGTGGAGGATCACCTGAGGTCAGGAGTTTGAGTCCAGCCTGGCCAACATGGTGAAACCCTGTCTCTACTAAAAATGCAAAAATTAGCCAGGTGTGGTGGTGGGCACTTGTAATCCCAGCTACTCCAGAGGCTGAGGCAGGAGAATCACTTGAACCCGGGAGGCAGAGGTTGCAGAGAGCCAAGATCACACCATTGCACTCCAGCCTGGGTGACAGAGTGAGACTCTGCCACAAAAAGAAAAGAAAAAAAAAACTAACAACAACAACAACAACAACAAACACCCAAATTAACCAAACCAGAGAAATTCAGTAGTGTATTAACTCACCAGTGCTCATCAAATGAGGCTGAACAGGTTAAAAACTGGAATTTCTGGGCTTCTACCCCACTGTGATAAACCACTGATATAAAAGTTTAATTTCTGAGTACAGTGACCTTGAGTAAATTTCCCTGACCCCCAGGCTTGTCCTCCCCCACAAAATCTTCCCTAAGAATTCTTCAAATTCCTTTCATGTGAAGCAAAATTGAACCCGGGAGGCGGAGCTTGCAGTGAGCTGAGATCCGGCCACTGCACTCCAGCCTGGGCGACAGAGCGAGACTCCGTCTCAAAAAAAAAAAAAAAAAAAAAAAAAATGGCTGCAGAAGAAGCTATACACTTACTTAATTTTACACTAAAGTATGGATATCGTTAGAAGGGGGTACTTCCTCTCTTAGTAAAACTCAAAGCCATTAAAATTTAGCACTGGAAGGAGAATCTACTACTGAGGAAGTTTGGTTTCTTGGGGCATCGACTCTTTCCTATTCCGCTCCTTGCCAGTTTTTTGTTTTGTTTTGTTTTGCTTTGTTTTTGTTTTGTTTTGTGTTTTGTTTTTTGAGACAGTGTCTTGCTCTGTCTCCCAGGCTGGAGTGCAGTGGTGGAATCTCAGCTCACTGCAACCTCTTCCTCCTGGGTTTGAGCAATTCTCCTGCCTTAGCCTCCCAGGAAACTGGGATTACAGTCACTGCGTCACCATGCCCACTAATTTTTTTTTTGTATTTTTAGTAGAGACAGGGTTTCACCATGTTGGCCAGGCTGGTTTCGAACTCCTGATCTCAAGTGATCCACCCGCTTCAGCCTCTCAAAGCGCTAGGATTACAGGCATGAGCCATCGCACCCAGTCTCCTCACCAGTTTTACCGCTTTGGGTCCTTCTCCCTGTGGTTTCTGTGGCAGCCCCCATGCTAAACCTCAGGAATACCATGCTCTTCTACTAATATTCTGAGTCATGTATGACTAAAACTTCTTTTTTTAGTGCCTCTTAGCATAGCAGATACTGACTGGAACACCCAGGTCTTTATTCTGTATTAAAATACAATGCTGACAGGAGCGGGGGAAATAGAGAAAAACAAGAAAAGGAAAGAAAGAAAGGGAAGTCACACACTATGACTCTGTATCTAGGGGCTTTACATGTCTGGGAGCTATTTCATTTTGTCCCCACATCAATCATATAGGGAAGGTTTCATTACTTATGCTTTGTAAGTGGTACAAGATTCAGAGATTTAGGAACTTGTGCAAGATCAATCATTGGTAAATGACAGAGCTCGAATCCAAACCCAGGTGTGCATGACCTCACAGAGCAAGGTCACACTTGGCTCACATCAAGGGCTTGCTCAGTTGAGGGCACCAAAGGACCCCCACAGCCTCTCTGTCAAGTTGCTTAGGTTCCCCAATAACTCCCCATAACCAATCTATCTCTGTAGGGAAGCTGCTGACACCTTCCAAAGGGAACCACCTCTCTGACATCCGACTAAGCTCACGGGTCAGACCAAAAGAGTTACCCTGCTATCCACCAGGATTTGTCTCTCTGGGTTTTGGCTGTCCAGTCCAAGGTGACCGAGACCCACTCAAATCCAGTAGGTCTCTGACCTTTACAAACACACCACCACACAACAGTTTCTTACGACTACACAGGCTTCCATATGCCTTCCACAAGGCAGTTACATACAATGTAACAACGGAGAATACTTCCCCTACAGACAACAGTATCCTATTCTTCTTTGAGGAGGATACTAGGTATAAAAAGGAGGAAGAATGAGATAGAAACAACTGTGAGCAAATGGGCTAAAGAGCTGTTTGGGTGTAACAAAATCAGTTCCTTTCCCCTTTCTCTGTGAAGATCCTGCTCATTTCTGAGGCTCAGCGCAGATTCCTCGTCCTCATGAAGCTTTCTCTGTTGTCTCCATGTAGTCCCAATTTACCCCTTCTCTAATCCCACAATGTTCTGTTTCTACCCTTTTTATTGCCCTAAAATTATGCTGTCCTATGATATAATTAGTTGTTTATGGTCGTCCACCCCAAGTAAAGTGAAAGCTCCTTGTGAGCAATGATTGTGCCCAGTCTTATGCGGTTCCCCAGGCATATGAGAGGTAGTAACAGTAGTAATAATAGTAATGGTAATGGCCACCATTTATTGAGTACTTACCACTGAGTACTCCTAGCCATGCCACGCTAGCGATAAGGAACATTACCTGTCTTTTACAGATGTAGAAAACAAAGTTTAAAATGACTAAGCAGCCTCCCCAAAGTCACACAACCAATATATGGCTTCCATCCCACATCTGACTAACTCCCAAAGGACGTGGTTTTTCCCAGTCACCTCCAAGTAAGTGTTTACTGAAAGAATAAGAATAGTAAAACTTCACCTGTTTCCCAATTTTGCTCTGTGAATGCCTCCAAGTAAATCAAATAGGCAGAAAAAAATTTTTGTTGTTGTTGTTACTGTCCAATATGGTCCTGGCCAAGAAATCCAAATGTCATGGGCTTGAGCTTCTAAAGAGTATCAGTAGCTCTGACATAAACATGTATGCACATAAAAAATAAATACGTATCTAAAGATGTACCATTTTACTTTTACCTCTTCCATTATTTACATGGTCCTCTTATACTGGAGATATTCTTTTACCTATTATGAAGCAAGTTGGCTGACTCACTAACTGTTCTAATGACGGTCTGTCTCCCTGACAACTTCTATAGATACTCTAGGGATACTCACACCCTGTGGGAAGGTATAAAACCAACCAGAGAATTTTCTAAAATCTGTATTAGTATGTATTAAGCAATGTGAATTCAGTATTTCCATTTTTAATAGAATGAAAAATCTGTAAGAAAACTAGTCTTCAGATTATTTTCTGTGGGGAAAATATGATTCATTCCTCGATTAATCAAGCTTCATGGCACTGTGCACAAAATCTGTTTGCCAGAGGTCAGTGCTGTGAATATTAAATGGTTTCTGTGCTAGCATAGATTCATCCTAGCGTTTGGATACAAAGACTATTACCACTCCACTGAGGCAGAGAAGTGTCTTCTACCTGATGATAGTGTGAAATCAGACATGAGCAGACAAGTAATGAGGAATATGAAATTGCCATTATTGATGGTGGGGAAGTTACAAGAAAGAAAAATAAGAAAGTCACACACACACTCTTAAAGACACATTCTTGGGAGAAGAGACCAGGAAAAGAGATGCTATGGCCACTATGGTACATTGGGCAGTCAGTATCTTACATCAGGACCAAAGCGATAGGCTAACAACAGTATAAATCTCCATTGATGTTACAAGGTTTTAAAAGTATCTTTTGCTCATTTAGTTCATCAATGAATCAAATATTTTTTTTTTAAAAACAACCTGACTAGGGTTATTCATTCTGTTGGGCTGTTATTGGGAAAACAGGAAAACTATAAAATATAGTTCTTTTCCTTGGGGCGCTCATAATGCTCGCCCGTCTCTCTCAGCCCACTACGCAAGAAATCTTCAAGTGTAGAAAAAGACAAACCACGTAAAAAAACCATTACAACGAGGCTTAGTCAGTGCTAAGGGGGGGATGTCCTTCAGAAGGCTTCTCAGAAGAGCTGTTGATTGGGATTATCTTGATAAATGACTAAATGCTAACTACATTTCATTGCAACATGAGCCTGAGCCACTCTTCCACTTTTAAAAAACAACAGAGAAAATTAGGCAGGCATGGCAGCCAGTGTTTCCGGAATCGGGTTCTTGGTCTCACTGACTTAGAGAAGAAAACCACGGACCCTGGCGGTGTTACAGTTCTTAAAGATGGTGTGTCCGGAGTTTGTTCTTTCAGACATTCAGATGTGTCTGGGAGCTTCTTCCTTCTGGTTGCTTCATGGTCTCGCTCTCAGGAGTGAAGCTGCAGACCTTCGTGGTGTGTGTTACAGCTCTCAAGAGCAGCTCCTCTGGAGTTCATGCTTCCCGGTGGGTTCGCAGTCTCGCTGGCTTTAGGACCGAAGTTCGCGGTAAGTGTTGCAGCTCATAAACGCAGCATGGGCCCAAAGAGTAAGCACCAGCCAGATTTATTGCAAAAAGCTAAAACACAAAACTCCCACAAGGTTGAAGGGAACCCCAACGGGTTGCCTCTGGCTAGTTGGGGCAGCCTGCTTTTATTCCCTTGTCTGGCCCCACCCACATCCTGCTGAGTGGTCCATTTTAGAGGACTGATTGGTTTACTTTACAGAGAGCTAATTGGTCCATTTTGACAGAGTGCTGATTGGTGGGTTTACAATCCTTGAGCTAGACACGGAGTCACAGAGTCCTAGTTAGCTAGATACAGAGTTAGCTAGACACAGAGTGCTGATTGGTGTATTCACAAACCCTGAGCTAGACACAGAGTGCTGACTGGTGCATTTACAATCGTTGAGCTAGACACAGAGTCACAGAGTGCTAGTCCTCCAACTCTCCACTAGGTTAGCTAGATATAGAGTACCAGTTGGTGTATTAACAAACCCTAAGCTAGACACAGAGTGCTGATTGGTGCACATATAATCCTCTGGCTAGATATAAAAGTTCTCCAAGTCCCCATCCAATTCAGGAGCCCAGCTGGCTTCACCCAGTGAATTCTGCACCGGGGCTGCAGGCGGAGCTGCCCTCCAGTCCCAAGCTGCACCTGCACTCCTCAGCCCTTGGGCTGTCGATAAGACCAGGCGCCAAGGAGCAGGGGGCGGCACCCGTTGGGGAGGCTCAGGCCGCGTGGGAGCCCACTGCAGGGGAAGGAGCTCAGACATGACAGGCTGCAGGTCCGGAGTCCTGGCCCGCGAGGAAGTAGCTAAGGCCCAGCTAGAATTTGAGTGTGGTGCCGACGGGCCAGCACTGCTGGGGGACCCTGTGCAACCTCCGCAGCTGCTGGCCCAGGTGCTAAACCCCTCACTGCCCTGGACCCGTGGTGCCAGCCAGACGCTCTGTGTGCGGGGCCCGCTGAGCCCGTGCCCGCACCCGCACCCGCTGGAACTCGCACTGGCCCGGGAGCGCCATGTGCAGCCCTGGTTCCTGCCAGTGTCTCTCTCCACACCTCCCCACAAGCAGAGGGAGGCAGCTTCGGCCTCAGCCAGCCCAAAGAGGGGCTCCCACGGTGCCATGGCAGGCTTAAGGGCTCCTGAAGCGCCGCCAGAGTGGACGCCGAGGCCGAGGAGGCGCTGAGATTGAGGGCTGCTAGCACATTGTCACCTCTCAACAGCTACTCTCTTGGAAGGCTGAGGCATGAGAATTGATTGAACCCCAGAGGCGGAGGTTGCAGTGAGCCGAGATGATGCCACTGCACTCCAGCCTGGGGGACAGAGCAAGACTCTGCCAAAAAACAAAACAATACAAAAAACCAGTATCCACATGGTAGCATCCCAGTGTCTTTAAGGGAATGGAAACAGAAGTGGCTGGAAACAATGGGAGAGGCCAAGCATAAAGGAACTCAGATACTTTCATCTGGAATTTGAACTTCATCCCATTAGTAATGGAGAAATACTAAGGAACTAAATGTACACAGAGACAAATATAACCAACAGTATAACGGAGTAAATATGAAGAACTAATGATTAAGAGCTAGAAGATCAGAGGTCCTGTCTAGGAAGGTGAATGAACAAAGAAATGAGAAGATTATTTGTGGCAGACATGACAACCATTTCTTACCCTCCTTTCTCTTGCTTGACTCTCACTACAAAGCCAAAAATCAGGATACTGGCTTTCTAGCTTCCTTTAGAATTAAAGTAGGTCATGTGACCAATCATGTTGCCAAAGGATCCTGGTTAGCACAATGAGCTTAAGAGAATATTCACTGGGGTTTTCTGCATACACAAACCCAAAGGAATTGTACTAGTTAACAAATATTTTCCTTTCTTAATAAGAGTAAAGGCTCACCAAGCAAGATTTCTCTCATCCCCTGCCTTTTAATGCCTTTGTAACAACTACAATTTGGTGAATCCCGATACTACAATAGCCAATTTAGGATCATGATCAGAAGGTTCAGGGTACTGTTTCCTAAACTGAGATAAATCTCATCAAATAAATGATTCCTGCTTGAAGTGTCTCCTCTAGTGAACAGACCATCAGTAACCACCCAATTATCACAACTTCTTTTCTAAAGTAAGTAAACAAAACTTCATTTTGCAGCATCATCAGGTTCAACAGAGTCAGAAAAATAAACATAAACAGCAGATAAGTGAAGAATAAAGTGAAGTCCCATATGGGTTTTTGTTCAGATGGTCATGCAATGTAATTTAATAGAATGAGCACTAGTCAGAAAGCCAGATTCTGGTACTTGCTTTGTTTTTCATTGGATTATCAGGTTAGATGAACTACAAAATGAGGAAGCCAACTGGAAATCTGGACCTGAAACAGGATTCATCCCCTGGGCTTGAAGTCACGCAGGGTACAAAGATGCCCATGAATAATGGCCCAGGAAGAGCCCAGGTGAACTACTGTGTTCTTTCTGCTGCTGTGTTTTATTTCTGCCTTTCTTTATGTTGGTGTTCTACTTCAAGATCTTTACAAGTTATGGTAAGAGGGATTACTAGCAGAACAGACACTTGGGTCCTGGGAGCTAACCAGGAATGTATTGCCATAACTGAGTTCCAGATCAGAGTGAGATCAATAGCCTTTAGAATTGTTGTATCTAAATCAATGCTGCCCTTCCTTTCTAAAGTGGGACTGATCTTGAAGACAGGGAGGTTGTCTGGCCACTCCTGGGGACAGGTACCGAAGCTATACAGGAAGGATGAATTCCCACCAGGAGACGAGACAAGATCTGATAGGCTTCTTTCTATCTGGCTGAAATGAAGACCTAGAATCTCCAAGTTTACTCACTTCTGATTTTCCTGTGACTATTCTAAGATTCAATTCAGAAATTTGCTAAAATGTAGAGCTACATAAAGTACAGATTTTCTGTACTTTAATTTTAGTAAGAGATGCTTAGAAGTAGGCTTAATCCCCCCAAAATTAATTGCAATGTGTATACGAGAACCTCTGGGAGATACAGATATACCTTACTTTATTGTGCTTCACAGATATTGGGAGTTTTGTTGTTATTGCTTTTGCGGTGTATTTAGAGATAGGGTCTCAGTTATTCTGGCTGGAGTGCAGTGGTGTGATCATAGCTCACTACAGCCTCGAACCCCTGGGCTCAAGCAATCTTCATGCCTCAAGCCTCCTGGGTAGGTGGAATTACAGGCACAAGCCACCCCACCCAACAGATACTGTATTTTCTTTTTACAAATTGAAGGTTTGTGGAAACCCCGCTTTGAGCAAGCCTATTGGCATTTTTCCAATAGCATGTGCTCAGTTTGTGTATTTGTGTTACATTTTGGTAATTCTTAAAATATTTCCAACTTTTACATTATTGTAATATCTGTTATGGTGATCTGTGATCAGTGATCTTTGATGTTACTATTGTAATTTTGGGGAGTGGCGTAAATTGCATCCATATAAGATGGCAAATTTAATACACAAATGTTGTGTGGTTGTGTCTGTTCTGAATGTTCCACCAACCAGTCATTTGGCCATGTCTCTCCTTCCCTTGGGCCTCCCTATTTCCTGAGACACAATGATATTGAAATTAGGCAATTAAAAACCCTGCAATGGCTTCTAAGTGATCAAGCGAAAGAAAGAGTTGTACATCTTTCACTTTAAATCAAAAGCTAGAAATGATTAAGCTTAGTGAGGAAGGCATATCTAAAGACAAGTTGGGCTAAAAGCTAGGCCTTTAGCACCAAACAGTTAACCAACTTGTGAATGCAAAGGAAAAGTAATTCAAAAATAGTATTAAAAAGTGCTACTCCAGTGAACACACAAATGATAAGAACACAAAACGGCTTTATGGCTACTATGTAGATAGTTTGAGTGGTCCAGATAGAAGATCAAACCAACCGCAACATTCCCATAAGTTGAAGCCTAATTCAGAGCAAGACTCCAACTCTTAATTCTGTGAAGGCTGAGAGAGATGAAGTTGCAGAAGAAAAGTCTGATGCTAGCAGAGGTTGGTTCATGATGTTTAAGGAAAGAGGCCATCTCTAGAACATAAAAGTATAAGGTGAAGCAACAAGTGCTGATATAGAATCTGCAACAAGTTATCCAGAAGATCTAGCTAAGATCATTGATGAAGGTAGCTACACTGAACAGCAGATTTTCAGTGTACATGAAACAGGCCTATATTGGAAGAGGATGCCATCTGGGAATTCATAGCTAGAGAGGAGAAGCCAATACCTGGCTTCAAAGATTCAAAGGACATGTTGACTCTCTGTTAGGGACTAATGCAGTTGGTGACATTAAGTTGAAGCTAGTGCTCATTTACCATTCCAAAAATCCTAGGGCCCTTAAAAATTATGCTAAATCTACTCTACTTCTGCTCCATAAATAAAACAACAAAGCGTGGATGACAGCACATCTGTTTACAGCATGGTTTACTGAGTGTTTTAAGCCCACTGTTGAGATCTTTCATTTGGGAAAAAATGCCTTTCAAATATTACTACTCATTGACAATGCACGTGGTTACCCAAGAGCTCCGATGGAGATGTACAGGACAGGCATGTTGTTTCCATGCCTGCTAACACAGCATTCATCCTGTAGCCCATGTATCAACGGGTCATTTCGACTTTCAAATCTTATTACTTAAGAAATACATCTTAGGTTGGACGCAGTGGCTCACGCCTGTAATCCCAGCGCTTTAGGAGGCTGAGACAGGCGGATCACGAGGTCAGGACATCGATACCATCCTGGCTAACACGGTGAAAACCCATCTCTACTAAAAATACAAAAAAAAAAAATTAGCCGGGCGAGGTGGCGGCGCCTGTAGTCCCAGCTACTCGGGAGGCTGAGGCAGGAAAATGGCATGAACCTGGGAGGCAGAACTTGCAGTGAGCCGAGATCGTGCCACTGCACTCCAGGCTGGGCGACTGAGCAAGACTCCATCTCAAAATACATACATACATCCATCTTGTAAAGTCACAAGCAGTGATTCCTCTGATGGATCTAGGCAAAGTACATTGAAAACCTTCTGGAAAGAGTTCACCATTCTAGATGCCATTAAGAACATCCATGACCGGGCACAGTGGCTCACCCCTATAATCCCAGCACTTTGGGAGGCTGAACTGGGAGGATAACTTGAGCCCAGCAGTTGAGACTAAGACCAGCCTGAGCAACATGGCAAAACCCTGTCTCCAGGAGAAAAAAAAACCCAACTAACTGGTAATGGTGGCATGTGCCTGTAGTCCCAGCTACTTGGAAGGCTGAGGTGGGAGGTCTATTAAGCCCAGGAGTTCAAGGCTGGCTGCAGTGAGCCATAATCATGTAACTGCATTCCAGCCTGGGCAACAGAGTGAGACCCTGCCTCAAAAAAAAAAAAAAAAAAATCAGAATATCAACATTAACAGGAGTTTGGAAGAAGTTGATTCCAACCCTAATGGATGACTTTGAGGGGTTCTAGGCTTCAGGGGAGGAAAGAACCACAGATGTAGTAGAAATAACAAGAGAACTAGAGTTAGAAGTAGAGTCTGGGCCGGGCACAGTGGCTCAAGCCTGTAATCCCAGCATTTTGGGAGGCCAAGGCGGGCGAATCACGAGGTCAGGAGATCGAGACCATCCTGGCTAACTCGGTGAAACCCGTCTCTATTAAAAAATACAAAACAAAAAAAAAATTAGCCAGGTGTGGTAGTGGGCACCTGAGGCAGGACAAGGGCGTGAATCCAGGAGGGAGAGCTTGCAGTTAGCCGAGATCGCGCCACTGCACTCCAGCCTGGGCAACAGAGCGAGACTCCATGTCAAAAAAAAAAAAAGAAAAAGAATAAAGAAGTAGAGTCTGAAGATGTGACAATTGCTGTAATCTCACAATAAAACTTTAGTGCATGAGAAGTTGCTTCTTATGGATGAGCAAAGAAAGCAGTCTCTGGAGATGGAATATTTTCCTGATGAAGATGCTATGAACATTGTTGAATGACAAAAAAGGATTTAAAATATTACATAAACCTAGTTGATTAAGCAGTGCCGGGGTTTGAGAGGATTGACTCCAATTTTGAAAGAAGTTCTATGTGAGTAAAACGCTATCAAACAGCATCGCATGCTACAGAGAAATATTTTGTGAAAGAAAGTGTCAACCAATGTGGCAACCTTCACTGTTGTCTTATTTTAAGAAATTGGCACAGCCACGTCGACCTTCAGCAACCACCAACCTAACCACTCAGAAGCCATCCACATCCAGACAAGACTCTCCACCACCAGAAAGATTATGACTCACCGAAGTCTCAGATGATTGTCAGCAATTTTTAGCAACAAAGTATTTTTAAATTATGCAAATTTTTAAAGCCATAATGCTATATTGCACACTTTAGAGTATGTATGGTATAGTGTAACCTTTATATGCACTGAGAAACCAAAAAACAAATGTGTGACTTGTTTTACTGTGACATTTGCTTTATTCTGGTGGCCTGGAACCAAACCTGTGATATCTCTGAGTTATGCCTATATAGAAGTAAAACAGAGCTTAAAGACAAACTATTCTTGGCCTCGTACGGTGGCTCACGCCTGTAATCCTAACACTTTGGGAGGCCAAGGAGGGCAGATCACTAGAGGTCAGGAGTTCATCTCTTCCAAAAATACAAAAACTTAGCTGGCTATGGTGGCAGGCGCCTGTAATCCCAACAACTTCGGAGGCTGAGGTAGGAGAATCTCTTGAACCCGGGAGGCAGAGGTTGCAGTGAGCTGAGATCGCACCACTGCACTCCAGCCTGGGTGACAAGAGGGAAACTGTCTGGAAAAAAAGAAAAAAACTATTCCCTAACTAGCTCTGGACTAATCCAATTTGTACACTATCTTTAAAAGTTCCTTAAGCATTATGTTAACAATAGGGAGTAACAAAAGTCATACTAAACTGACACTATCCCAAATTTGTAAATACATTTGGTAAAAGCCCTCCCTGTACTGTGGAATGTTTTATTGTTTACTTTTTGTATGATTTCTTATTGTTACATAGTTCTCTGCTGGGGTTTTGAATCTCTTAACACATCTTTTAGAGATTCTTAGTTTCACAGCTTCTGAAGTGACAACACAGCTAAAACAGAAGAAAATACAGTATCAAACCCCTGCTGGTGTGATTCTGTATAGCTTATCCAGAATGGAAACATTGTGTTTATAAATTTGCATATCAACTCCAACCTGTGCAGGGATATCAGTTGCTTCCAGTAGCTGTTCTTCTCTTTGTTTTCCTGAAAATAAGGCATGCCAATGGAGTATACCAGTGAGCTAGTATCTTTTCTCTCCACACACACACAGGAATTATGCTAACCATTTAACTTCAATCTGTCTAGGAAACAGGTATCTTTTTAATTAGCAGATTTGAGAGCAGGTGTAACACTATTAATAAAACAAATGATAAATCAATGCAAGATTTTAGTTAGAACTAATGTATTTCTAATAAGTTTATTTTGACAAGTATATAGTATGGTATCTTCTCTGATTCTGATTAATACATTGATCATCAAATGAGACACTGGAATGTGGAATGCATTGTCTCAGGTATCCTATTTCAAGGGCTTCAAATTGTGGCAATTGAATATAATCATTTCAGTGCCTTGTGATTGTCAATGTCTGATTCACAAACATGATATATGCCTGAAAAGATGCATTGTAAACTGTATCAGGGTAAAGCCTCAATAAATTAGTAGCTTGTAACTACTGGCATTTGAATCCAATAAAAAAGAAACACTAAGGAAGATAGTTTTAAAAATGGATCTGGTTGGGTGCAGTGGCTCATGCCTGTAATCCCAGCACTTTGGGAAGCTGAGGTGGGTTGATCACCTGAGGTTAGGAGTTCAGGACCAGCCTGACCAATATGGTGAAACCCTGTCTCTACTAAAAATACAAAAATTGGCCAGGCATGGTGGCGTGCAGCTGTAGTCCCAGCTACTCAAGAGGCTGAGACACGAGAATTGCTTGAACCCAGGAGGTGGAGGTTGCAGTGAGCTGAGATCATGCCACTGCACTCTGGACAGAACGAGACTCCCTCTCAAAAAAAAAGGATCTGGGTTCTGGAATAACATGACCATAATGCGGAACAAAAGATTCCGTTCAGAGGACCATGCCCACAGCTGCTACCAGCAAGGCCAGAACATTGCAACACTGTCTTACGTATTCAAGGCTGATCAGGAGTGCTATGCTGGAGTTGTGGCTGCAAGAACTGCAGTTCTTTCTGCACTGTGTGTAAGAAAGAAGTCTTCACTTCTGGTTGCAGCAATCATTAACAGAACCTACCTCTACTAAAAACGATGCAGCCTTTTTTAATGTGATACCGCCAAGATCTGAATTGCCTTATGGTCTGACATGCCCACTGCTTTCAGGAACTGGGCCTGAGCATCAAAAGTATATTCACATTTCTAAATACTTTTAAGAATTATCTGAAATGTTCTTGGACCCTTAACTTAATGTGCACCTTTATTAGTACAAGTCATCTAGAGCTGCTCTGACAGAAGTACTAAAGGAATATAGGATAAGCTTTACAGAAATGTCCTATCTCCATCTCACCCCTACTCGTTGCTAAAAATGTGTATTAATTATATATTCTCGATAAAAGTTCCTTATAACTTTGTAGGTAAAAGACATTTTTTTGAAGAAATTCACAAAGAAACTTTAAATTTCATATAGAAATACAAAGAACCTAGAATAGCCGAAACAACTTTGAAAAACAACAAAGGAAAAAAAAAGATGAACACAGCGTAATTTCAAGATTTATTTTAAAACTACAATAATTAAGATGGTGTGCTATGGTGTTAAGATAGACAAAGAAATAGACGAGAGAGTCCAGAAATAGACCTATACTGTATTAGTCTGTTTTCACACCACTCTAAAGAATACCTGAACTGGGTAATGTATGCAGAAATATGGTTTAATTGACTTACAACTTGCTATGCCTGGGGAGGTCTCAGGAAACTTACAGTCATGGTAGAAGGTGAAGAGGAAGCAAGGACCTTCACATGGTGACAGGAAAGAGACTAGGGGAAACTGACAGACACTTTTAAACCATCAGATCTGATGAGGAATCCCTCACTACCACAAGAACAGCATGGGGGAAACCACCCCCATGACCCAATCACCTTCCACCAGCTACCTCCCCCAACAAGTGAGGACTACAATTCAAGATGAGATTTAGGTGGGGACACAGAGCCAAACCATACCATATCACGTGCGCATATAACAAATTGGAGGGTTTTTTTGACAACTATTCTAGGAAAATTCAATGGAAAAATGGAAAACTTTTCAATAACTGGTGTTAGAAAAAAAAATCCATATGCAAAAAAGTGAAAACATTTGATTCACATACACCAAAAAATTAACTCAAAAGTGAATCACAGGCCAGATGCAGTGGCTCACACCTGTAATCCCAGCACTCTGGGAGGCGAAGCTGGGTGGATAACATCAGGTCAGGAGTTTCAGACCAGCCTGGCCAACATGGTGAAACCCTGTCTCTACTAAAAATACAAAAATTAGCCAGGTATGATGACCCATGCCTGTAATCCCAGCTACTCGGGAGACTGAAGCACAAGAATCGCTTGAGCCCAGGAGGCGGAAGTTGCAATGAACCAAGATCACACCTCTGCACTACAGCCTGGGCAACAGATCAAGACTCCATCTCAAAAAAAAAAAAAAAAAAAAATGGATCAGAGACAAATATAAAAATAAAATCGTACAACTTCTAGAAGAAGGCACAGAAGAAAATCTTATTGACTTTGGATTGGGCAAATATGTTTTAACTAGGACCCAAAAAGAAAAAATTGATTGGATGTCATCAAAATGTTACAAGTTTGCTAAAATTTTGCTGTTTAAAAAACGCTGTTAAGGAAGTGAAAAGGTAGCCTACAAATTAGGAGAAAATATTTGCATAACATGTAACAATAAAGGTTTGTATACAAAGTGTTTGCTCTTATTTTTTTAGAAACAGGGTCTTACTCTGTCACTCAAGCTGCAATGCAGTGGCATGGTTATAGCTTACTGTAACCTCAAACTCCTGGGCTCAAGCAATCCTCTTGCCTTAAATCATTGCTTATGGATCTGCCGCTTTGGAAAATAAATTATAAAGCAGTTCTTTATAAAGTTAAATATACACATACTATATGGTCCAGCAATTCCACTGTTAAGTACTTACCCAAGAAAAATGAAAGTATACGTCTATACAAAGATTTGTGTTCAAGTTCAGAGCTGCTTTATTTTTAATGTCAATAATTGTGAAAAACTAGAAAGAACTCAAACACCTATCAACTGGTGAAGGGATTAACTAATAAGTGAATTATTCAGCAACAGAGAAGAATGAACTGATAACAAACAGTAAGATAGATATTACAAAAAGCATTATATTAAGTGAGAGAACCAAACAAAAAAAGACTATCAAATTCCATGTATATGAAATTCTAGAAAAGTCAGAGTATAGTGATAAAAAGCAGATCATTGCTGCCATGGACTCAAGAGGCAGGTGAAAGGGAGTCACTGCCAAGAGGCTCACTGCAACTTTTAGGAGTAATGGAAATGTTCTATATCATGATTGTGGTAGTTGTCACAGAGCTGCATATATTTGTCAAAATTTATCAAATTATATGCTTAAAATTGAACTTTAGGCCAGGGTAGTGGCTTACACTTGCAATCCCAGCAATTTGGGAGGCCGAGGCAGGAGGATCACTTAAGGCCAGGAGTTCAAGACCAGCCTGAGCAACATAGTGAGATTCCCATCTCTACAAAAAAAATATGTTTTTTTTAATTGGCCAGTGTGGTGGTGTGTACCCGTAGTCCCAGCTACCTGGGAGGCAAGAGGATCCCTTGAGCCCAGGAGTTTGAGGTTGCAGTGAGCTATGATTGCACCACAGAACTCCAGCCTGGGCAATGTGCAAGATCCTGTATCTAAAATAAAAAGAATTTTAAATTTTTGTTTATTTATTTTGAGACAGAGTGAAACTCTGTTGCCCAGGCTGGAGTGCAGTGGCATGATCTCAGCTCACTGCAACCCCGCCCCTCCATGGTCAAGCAATTCTCCTGCCTCAGCCTCTCCAGTAGCTGGGATTACAGGCATGCACCACCACACCTGGCTAATTTTTGTATTTTTAGTAGAGATGTGGTTTCACAATGTTGGCTGGGCTGGTCTCGAACTCCTGACCTCAGGTGATTCACCGGCCTCAGCCTCCCAAAGTACTGGGATTACAGGCATGAGCCAGCGCGCCTGGCTAAGAAAAGTTTTATTATATGTAAATTATGTCTCAATAAAGCTAACAAAAAATAGGAGGTGGAAATCAATCGCATGTATATCCTACGTGGACATGCAGGTGCCTCATTACCACAGTTCATATCCAGGAAAAACTTCCCAGAAGCTTTATTTTAGACTGGTGAAATTAATAGTGCAAAATATCAGCCTCAACTAAAAAAAGTCACCTAGTAATATATTAAGCTGAAAATATTATTTTACAAATGCTATTTCTTATTTCCATAGGTTTTTGGGGGAACAAGTAGCGCTGCGTTACATGAGTAAGTTATTTAGTGGTGATTTCTGAGATTTTGGTGCACCCATCACCCATTATTGTAATCTGAAAAATGTAAAATTCTTCCTTTAGATGTTAGGGTTACATAATGTATGTAATTTGTGGACATAAGTATGGACTCTTCTTATAACAATGATTGTGGAGTTACTGGTCCCAGTTGATATTCTATCCTAGGAAAGCTACTTTAAGTTTTCTGCTTGCTAGGCCTCTTCAAAACAGTGAGCAGGAGTGATATCAAGAAATAAACTGCTCTGATGCCTTACTTATATCTTAGAATAGCAAACGAATTAATCGATGAAATTTTGCTAAAAGGTTATGGACATGAATAAAATGAACAGACATCAAGTGAATGTTTGAGGCATCGTGGCAATGTCTTAAAGCAGACTTTCTTTTTTTTTTTTTTTTGAGACAGTCTCGCTCTGTTACCCAGGCTGGGGTGCAGTGGCACAATCTCAGCTCACTGCAAGCTCCACCTACCGGGTTTACTTATGCCATTCTCCTGCCTCAGCCTCCCAAGTAGCTGGGACTACAGGCGCCCGCCACCACGCCCGGCTAATTTTTTGTATTTTTAATAGAGACGGGGTTTCACTGTGTTAGCCAGGATGGTCTCAATTTCCTGACCTCGTGATCCACCGGCCTCGACCTCCCAAAGTGCTGTGATTACAGGCGTGAGCCACCGTGCCTGGCCAAGCAGACACACGTTTTCTGTTCATGGGTATTTAATCTATGATGAACCAAATGACTACAGATACGAGAAAACAATATGTGAGTATAGTCTGTTGGCTGCCAAGTCTAAAATCCAGGATTCTGTATTTACCAACACGGACATTAGTCAGGATTATACAAAAAATGACTGGCAGATGGAAAATACTATAATGGGATGTATTTTTGTCTGTTTGTTGAAACGGAGTCTCACTCTGTCACCCTGGCTGGAGTGAAGTGGCGCAATCTCTGCCTCCTGAGTTCAAGTGATTCTCCTGCCTCAGCCACCTGAGTACCTGGGATTAGAGGTGCCCGCCACCACAGCTAGCTAATTTTTTTATATTTTTAGTAGAGACAGGGTTTCACCATGTTGGCCAGGCTGGTCTTGAATGCCTGACCTGAAGTGATCCACCTGCCTTGGCCTCCCAAAGTGCTGCGATTACAGGTGTGAGCCAGTGCGCCCAGCCTGTATTTTAAAAAGATATGAAATGATGTGTACATATCTCAATGATTTTTTAAATATACACAGGAGATCAAAAGACATACATAAACATGTTAACAGTGATTGTCGATGGATATTTTTTATTCCTTTCTATAATTTCCAAATTTTTATGAGAACATATTTTCATTATATTGACTTTAAGTAAACAGGACCACAAATAACACATCAGTGAGTTCATCATGATAGGCAATTTGTTTCACTCTACTAAGCCCACTATTTATAGTTCATGTGTTGCTTATTAGGAAAGAACTTTCACCTTGCACATAATGGTGTGACCTGCAAATAGTTCAGCTTCTACAAAATTCAAGTCAGTTGAGCAAGACAGCAATGGCTGGGAACACTTAACTAGCAGGGCAGGTAATTCAACACCTTAATATCAATAGTGCTCAGAAATGGAAACTTCCTCATTGTAAACGGCTTCTTCAAATGCTACATTCAGTTCCTTGTGACAACAAGCTTATTAGTGTATTTTTAATATGAGGTAAAGGTATAAAACCAAAGACGTAATTTTCTTGAAAGTAAATGCAGAACAAGGCATTATCTGTTATCAAAGCATATGAAATGTGTTGAAAATTCGCAAAGAAAACTGATGCTATGGGAAAAGTTAAGTACATTTCATATTGACAACCCAAGATATGAGAGAAGTGTCTGGTGCATGTTTTGGGGAATGTTCATGCAAGATAACAGACTTTGAATATAAACAAGTACCTAGAAAACATTTTTGAATTACTAAAAATGGTATCTGTTCTTTTAAAAATGTATGGATTTGTGAAATACCAGAAAATACCTGGTATAGTTATTGAGCTGGGCTACAAAGCTATGCGTTTTGCCGAAGACACTCTACTGACAAAAATGCAAAATGGGAAAGCCTGACTTTTTGCAAGGAAAAATAAAGCATAGGGGATCCAACTCAATCACAAAACATTATGCATTATATAACATATTCATTTGAACCATTCCCTGAAATACAAACAATTGCTTCATCAAAGAGGTAATAATATCAAATATTTACTGAAATATCTAATATTTGCTGAATTTTTAGTATACACCAATGACTATTCTAAGAACTGATATTTTGTATTAATTCATGGAATATCTACATATAGGAAATAGTATTTTTCTTCTGACTTTTCCAGAATTGACAAAGCGGATGGTTGGCTCCCTCTTGACCACTTCTCCCTAAGTCTATATCAAAAAAATTTAATTAAGTGGCAACATGGGTGTTTTTTTTTTTTTAAATCTCATGCAACAAATTAATACTTTCAAAATTACCCTTAAAACCAGGGGAAATGCTCTTATCAATTATTCCTTGAAATTATTCAAATCCTACCTGACATTTTTCTGACTGATCATTGCTCTGTATTATTAAGTATATTTTGCCAAAGTATTTATCATTGTTCATTATTAGTACTATTCTATGTATTTGTCACAGATTAGTGTCTGTCTGGAACAATGTCTAACTATCTCATTTGAATGTAATGCTTTTTCCAAAGACTAAAAGCTCCTGGAGACTAGAGTCCAGTTTTATCTTTATTTGGGTGGGGATTGTGGGTCAGAACAGTGTAGGTACACTGTAGGTGGTTCACTTGCTTTGAGCTGAAGTCCATT
Organism: Theropithecus gelada; assembly: GCF_003255815.1. Classification (NCBI taxonomy): domain Eukaryota; kingdom Metazoa; phylum Chordata; class Mammalia; order Primates; family Cercopithecidae; genus Theropithecus; species Theropithecus gelada. The sequence goes on from NC_037671.1 coordinate 22,827,168, forward strand.
AAGCACTAATGTTTGAAAAGAATTTTCTTCACCTTAGCATGCAGTCAGATAACCTTGAAAGAGAGTCTCAGGTGTGAGGCAATATTAAAAGTGCAAGGCTGCCTGCACAGGTAATTAATAGAAAGAAAGCAGGACTCAGCTCATTCCCTGGGAAAATTCAGTAGTGGCATCTTTAGTAGAGCAAAAATCAGTTTTCAAGTACAGTATTAAATGACCTTCCTTCCTGCTCTGGCTAGAAGTAAATTAAGAGGCATCAAACATGCACCCTCCTATGTGACATGTTCAGGCCCTGCTTGGGCTCATTACGAAGTAGGAAACTTTGGGCACCTCTGTGTGCCTTGCCCGGCCTCATTTTCCCTTTCTGTCACTTTGAACAACTTCAGGTCTTAATGAGGCAATGTAAGTAACGCACTTCCTCACTTAGTGAGTGCTCAATGGTAGCCAGCTGATCATTACGTCTCAGTAACCTGTTGGTGGAGCAAAACATGGATGTTTGGTTTCACAGCAGACTTTGGCAGATGGCTCTGTTAGTGAGAGAGAGCGCTTCTCTCAGCCTGAAAGACAAAGGCCATGATGGCCTGGTACTGTTCATCTGGTGAATGCTGTATGGAACACCTTCAAAGACTTACTATTTGCAAAACAGCTTTTTCCTGCCCACCCCCAATCCCCACCCCAGTGAGAATGTCACCTTTTTCTAGCTGTGGGGCACTAGGCAGACTCCTCTTCCAGTAGCTCCAGAGATGAGTCCCACAGGTCCCAGCCACAGATCAGCCCCAACTCTAGCTGTGGTGATCTTGAGCCCTCTCTCAAAAGCCTGATGGTCAGGCTCAGGAGTTGGAGTTAGGAGGTATATCAATTAGAGTTTACCAAAGAAATGAACCAATAGGATGGATATATATATATATATATATATATATATATATATACACACACATATATATATAGAGAGAGAGAGAGAGAAAAAGAAGAAAATATATTATGGGAATATGGGAATTGACTGCCTTGATTATGGAAAATGAGAGGTCCCACAATCTGCCATGTGCAAGCAGAAGAACCAGGAAAGCCAGTAGCATAATTCAGTACAAAGCCCAAGCCAAGGCCTGAAGACCAAGCAAGCTAATGGTCTAAGTCCTGGAATTTCAAGACCCAAGGAGCAGAAATTCTGACGTCCTGGGGCAGAAGTTGGCTGTCCCAGCTCAAGAAGATTCACTCCTTTTCTGCCTTTTTGTTCTATCTGGGCCCTCAAGGATTGCATGGTGCTCACCCACATTGGTGAGAGTGGATTTTCTTCATTCAGCCCATGAATTCAAATGCTAATCTCTTCTGCAGACACCCTCACAGACACAGCCAGAAATGACGCTTTACCAGGTATCTGGGCATCCTGTAGCCCAGTCAAGTTGACACATGAAATTACCCATTGGAGTGTGGGTATTGCAGAGAGAGAAACTGTGTAAAGGCTGGAAGGTTACGGTTACAGTGTACAAGTAGTTCTACGCTGGCCAGGGAATAGAATGGATGTAGTCTGTTTCTAGTTTCCATGGCTGAATGGTGGTGTCACTCAACTGAACCTCAGTTTCCTCAAGTAGGCACATTTACCATCGTAACACTTGCCTTGCCAACCTCAACATATTATTTGATAATCAGAGAAGCTAAGACTCACAAAAGTGTATTTTGGAAATATAACTGCTCAATATTTTTTCAAGCCACAATTTGAAAAATATTCAACAGATGGATCTCCCAGCTTCCTTGGGAATTTTAGACAAGTCACTGGCCTCAGCTTGTCCGGAAAATGGGAATAACAACTCCATCTCACTAGGTTATTGTGAGACATGAAAATACAAATACTGTTTGCCTTCTGCAAATCCCAAAGTCAGCAAAATGTATATTAATTAAACGTATCTCCCACGGAGAAAACTTCACGTTTCTGAGACATAATACAAGAACGCCAGAAATCTTTCTACTGCAATATATTAAGGCAGGATTTCTACTGCTGCCTCGCCCCCAGCCACTCCTGGCTGCATCTGTGGCACGTGCTTTCTTTATTCTCACACAGTTTTCCTTCAATGTAGTTGGAAAGTCGAGTCCAATGTTTTGCCATTCCTTGCTCCCTCTTTTTTCTTTAGGTTGTTCATTTCCTAACAGGTTTTCTACACCCTATCATACCCCATGCCTTAGGAATTAAGAGTTGCCCCAAACAGTCCTTTGGGTAAAGCTCTGCACTCAGCATGCCTTGGTCCTGCTCATTCACAGACGACTGTGCCTGGATATGGCTGCTCCAGGGGTGGTGTAGGACCCATGAAGTTCTTGCTTCCCTTGGAGATTTGAATTGCAAGGTTCACACGGGGTGCATTCAGCTCACACATACTTTCACACATACTTTCGGTCTCTGTAAAAATTAAAATGCAGCAGGTATTGTTCCTCCAAATCTCTATGCAAAAACATTCTGCCCGCGCTGGCCAAGGAAATCAAGCCCATTATAGCTCCTTGTGCTCATCCTTCCTTCCAAGAAGAGAGAACTCATACATATTAGACTGCTGTAAACAGCAAGAAGATTTTTTTTTTAAATGCATTCTTTTTGGCTTTTAGGTCTCTTTGGCTTTTGAGTATGAGTGAGTTAATATGGTCTTTGACATGAGAAGAGTAAAAACCAACCACTGAAAAATGAGTAGTGAAGATCTGAATAGAACTAAATATTCAAAATCTGATCAGAAAATGCTTGTCGATCCCTGTTTCTCCCCGTATCTAACACCCCCCAAACCATATATTCTTCTCAACAATAATACCAAAAGGAAAGAAAAGATATTTAACCTACACAATCATATAGAGTGTGAATCTTAAAACATTAATTTCTCTCAAAGTAAATCTAGTGCCTATGGGCACTAGCGGCAGAGCATAGCTGCTAACACCTTCGTCCAACAAATGGACGTTTAAATCCTGGCCCTGCTCCTTGGTATCTAATGACCTTAATTAAAGTGTTGTAATATTTCTGAGGTATTGGGATTTGATTGGGGCATCCACTGGCAGTAATTTGAGCAATGCTTGGACTGTATCATTCCAGGTACTGCTCAGCAACAATTCAGAGAATTCATCCTTAAGATTCTGTTCTTTTGGAAATACATCCAGTACCAAAATCTGTATCAGACAGTGCTCACTTAGAGAAGCAGCACCAGTGGGAGGTAGATGATAAAATGGTAATTATGTAGGCAGATAGATAATTCATTACAGAAAATTAGCTTACTATTGTGGAGGCTAAGCAAGTCCACATTCCTACCCCAGGGAACCAGGAAAGGAAAGATCATGAGCAGAATGAAACTCAGGGGCACAGGCCAGCGCTGCCATCCACAGATAGAATTTTATCTCTTTGTAAGAAAAACCTGGAACCGGGAGCGGTGGGCTCATGCCTGTAATCCCAGCACTTTGAGAAGCATAGGCAGGCAGATCATGAGGTCAGGACTTCGAGACCAGCCTGACCAACATGGTGAAACCCTGTCTCTACTAAAAATACAAAAATTAGCTGGGCGTGGTGGTATGTGCCTGTAATCCCAGCTACTCAGGAGGTTGAGGAAGGAGAATTGCTTGAACCTGGGAGGCAGAGGTTGCAGTGAGCTGAGATCGTGCCACTGCACTCCAGCCTGGGCGACAGTGCGTGACTTCATCTCAAACAAACAAAGTAAAAAGGAAAACTTCAGCCCTGTTTTGAAGAAGGCCATCCCATTATTCAGTAAGGCTCACCCAGATTTTCTAGGGTAACCTCTCTCACTTAAGGTCAAGCGGTTAACGGCTTTAATCACACATGCAAAATGCCTTCACAGACATGCGTTTATGACATGACATGTTTGACTAACTGGAGACTGCAGTCTAGTCAAATCGACCCATTAAAACACCAGAAGTACTTTTTTAAAAATTCCGATACCTAGGTATAAATCTACCAAACATCTGCCTGACCTCTGCATTTAAAACTGCAAATTAGGAAAGAAATGTTAAAAGAAATACTTAAAAGGTTATATACCATGTTCACAAACTGGAAGGTTCAATGCTGTAAAGCTAACAGTGCTTCCCAACTTTAACTGCAAATTAACGTAATCCCAATTTTATTCTAGCAAATTTTGTATTGATATTGGAAATAAAATTCTACAGTTTATATAAAAATGCAGAAGTCCAAAATTAATCAAAATGATCTTGTTTGTTGAAGAAAGCTTATACTCTAGGTATTAATACTTATGGAGTAATAATTAAAATATATGGCCATAAAACACAAAACTGGGTAAGATTGATGAAACAAAATGGAGTCCAGGAACTGAAACACACATGAGATTAACTGATTTATGATGAGGAGGCCACTTACTACAATGCAATGGGAGAAATCAGAATTTTCTACAAATGATTCTGGCTCCATTGGATAACTATGGGGGGAAAAAAAATCTTTATTCTTACTGTGTCCAGAATTGGTGGGTTCTCGGTCTCACAGACTTCAATACAAATGGTCCTGGCTCAATGGCATAGGTACGGGAAAGAAAAAAATATCTTTACTCTTACTGTGTCCAGAATCGGTGGGTTCTTGGTGTCACCAACTTCAAGAATGAAACCACAGACCCTCATGGTGAATCCTACAGTTTTTTAAAAAGGTGTGTCCAGACTTACATCCTTCTGATGTTTGGACGTGTTAGGAGTTTCATCTCTTTTGGTGGATTTGTGGTCGTCTCAGCTTCTGAAGTAAAACTGCAGACCTTGAGTATTATAGCTCTTAAGACAGCATGTCTGGGGTTGGTTGTTTTACCCCATCCATTGCTTCCAGGGAGTTTCATGGTTTAACACTGGTCTCAAAAGTGAAGTTACAGATCTTAGTAAACATCACAACACATACACGCAATCAAGACCAGAGACAGTAAACACCAGTAAAATTTACGATAAACCCCAAAAGAAGCAGCTTTACCACATATTTTAAGGAAACTGGAAAAAATTGCCACTGCTGGCTTGGGCAGCCTGCTTTTATTCCCTTATCTGGCTCCACCCACATCCTGCTGATTGGTCCATTTTACAGAGAGCTGATTAGTCCACTTTCCAGAGAGCTGATTGGTCCATTTTGACAGGGTGTTGATTGGTGCGTTTACAATCCTCTAGTTAGACGTGAAAGTTATCCAAGTCCTTACCAGATTAACTAGACACAGATCACTGAAAGGTGCCTTTACAAACCTTGAGCTAGACACAGGGTGCTGATTGGTGTGTTTACAAACCTTGAGCTAGACACAGAGTGCTGATTGGTGTATTTACAATCCTTTAGCTAGACATAAAGGTTCTCCAAGTCCCCTCTTGATTAGCTAGACACAGAGCACTGATTGGTGCATTTACAAACCTTCAGCTAGACACAGAGTGCTGACTGGAGTGTTTACAAACCTTGAGCTAGACACAGAGTGCTGACTGGTGTATTTACAATCCTTTAGCTAGACATAAAGGTTCTCCAAGTCCCCACTAGCTTAGCTAGACACAGAGCCCTGATTGGTGCACTTACAAGCCTTGAGCTAGACACAGAGTGCTGATTGGTGTGTTTACAAACCTTGAGCTAGACACACAGTTCTGATTAGTGTATTTACAATCCTTCAGCTAGACATACAAATCCCCAGCCAATTCAGGAGCCCAGCTGGCTTCCCCTAGTGGATTCCGCACCAGAGCCGCAGGCAGAGCTGCCCGCCAGTCGTGCGCCTGCACTCCTCCACTTCTCAGCCCTTGGGCAGTCGGTGGGTCCCCGGTCCCCGGGGCTGCGGTGCAGGAAGCGGCGCTCTCTCGGGCCGCTGAGGGAGCCCACCGCGGGGGGCGGCTCGGGCATGGCGGCCTGCAGGTCCCGAGCCCTGCCCCACAGGGAGGCGGCTGAGGCGAGACGAGAATTCTAGCACGGTGCGGGCGGGCTGGCAGTGCTGGAGGACCCAGCGCACCCTCTGCAGCTGCTGGACCGGGTGCTAAGCCCCTCACTGCCCTAGGCGGGCGATGCCGGCTGGCCGCTGGGAGTGCTGGGCCCGCCGAGCCCGCGCCCGCCCGGAACTCGCGCTGGCCCGTGAGCGCCCCGCGCAGCCCCGGTTCCCGCCCGCGCAGGCCGGGTTCCTGCCCGCGTCTCTCCCTGCACACCTCAGGGCAAGCATAGTGAGCCGGCTCTGGCCTCAGCCAGCCCAGAGCGGGGCTCCTACGGTGCAGTGGCGGGCTGAAGGGTTCCTCAAGTTCCGCCAGAGTGGAGGCCGAGGAGGCACTGAGAACGAGGGCAGCTAGCACGTTGTCACCTCTCATTACCTCATATCATATACACACAGGAAAATCTGTCCAAGAGGGACTGTAGATCTGAATGTGAAAGGTAAAACAATAAAACTCTTAGAAGAAAACATATGAGTATCTTCATGACTTTGAGGTAGGCAAAAATTTTACAAATAGGACACAAGAATCACTAGGTATAAAAGTATACATTTTATGTTTTTTAAACTTACATATATTAAAATTAAGATTTTCTGTTAAAGGGCACCATTTAATCATTTCATGTTGTACATATATATCAAAACATCACACCATACACCTTAAATATATATAATAAAAATCATAATTGTTTTAGCAAACAAAACAAAGGGCATCATTAAGAACCAATAGAATGCAGAAATAGGTCCATATGTAGATAATCAATTGATTTTGGCAAATATGCCAAGATAATTCAACGGGAAAAAAAGTGGTACTGAAATAATTGAATCACCATGTAACAAAAAAATGATCTTTGAATCCTACCTCACACCTTTAAAATACAAATGCTCAAGATGTATCACATACCTCAATGTAAAAGCTAAAACTACGTGCAGGTAATGGCCTGGCTCTTGATCTGGATGCTAGTTACAGGATTGTTTATGTTTTCAAGCTATACACTACACTTTGTTGTATGTTTACTGTAATTCTATTAAAAGAAAACACTATGTATAATCATGCGCCACATAACGACATTTGGGTGAATGATGGAAGATTATAATAAGATTGTTATGTAATCTTATGTCATAAGATTATAATACCGTATTTTAACTGTACTGTTTCTCTGTTTAGGTATGTTTAGATACACAGATACTATTGTTACAACTGCCTATTCAATACAGTAATATGATGTACAGGTTTGCAGCCTATACCATATAGCCTGGATGTGTAGTAGGCTATACTAAGTTTGTGTATATACACTCCATGATGTTTGCACAAAGAAACTGCCGAATGATGCATTTCTCAGAACGTATGGCCATCATTAAGCGATGCATGACTCTGTGTGTGTGTATGTGTGTGTGTGTATGTATACAATCATATATATGTATATGTATATACATGTACACATATATGTGTATATGTATATATGTGTGTATACATACATATATTTTATATATACACACATAACTGTACACTTACAAGGGTGTGTATGTGTGCATGTGTATTTGCTTCAAGCCCCACCCAATGTTCCAATATTACGAACTGTCTCTAATCCACACCCTAATTCCACAAGGCTAGAAGTACTCTCCCCTACTTTGAACTTTAATTGTATTTATTTGTAACTCCCTTATGCTGCATCTTTATTTCTTTCCTATAGTAATGTTGCCAGGATACAGATTGTATTTCCTCTACTAGACTGTAAATATATCCATCAAAGAGTTTAACATCGTGTTTTGGCCAGAGCAAGTGCTCAGTAATTTCATGTCGAAGGAAAGAATAAAACCTTAGTTTAGTTTTAAAACAAGCCTGAATCCTCAGTTTTTCTTTTTAAACAGCCATTATAGCATCAAAATATTTCTTCTGATTAAATGAATTATGGACAAAGTGCAGTGTGAATTAATTTCAGGCATAAATTCTATAATTTTTTATACATAGCACCTTGTGTATTTTAATAAAGCAATTTGGTAATTTTTAAACAATTGATATCTATAGATTTTAATTTCTAACTTAAAATATATATTTCAACATGAAACAGTAGTCACTATTGAGAGAGAGGCATTACAGTTTAGTGGTCAATACCTTTAGTAGGTATCTGGACTCCCATAGCACGTCACGTTAAACTGATTGTTACTCAGTCCACTTTCCTCCCTAGACTTGGAGCCCCTCAAAGACAGGAACCACATCTAATTATTTTTGCACAATCCAAGATCAACTACAATTGCTCTGTGTGTACACCTAGTACTCACAAATCATATATAAAATATTTTTGATAAATAACAGAATGAGTGACTTGAAATAAGATCTTCATTTTAAGTCCTGCCTAGTTTTGACGTCTTCTTGTATGCCTAACAAAGTAAGAAGATATTTCTTTCCTTCCTTCCTTATTTTCTCCTTTTCTATCTACAATAACAATAACAATAATGCAGCTATGAAAATTATAGATAATTTCTATATCGAGTCTTCTTCTTACCAATGTAGTTTTTCTTCTTATCACCCATTATATTACACATTATAGTATTTCAAAGCAACTGTGACATCTGGTTTGGGAAAAGTTGAGTTTTAGGACTCTCCTGTGTCCTGGTATGTTTAAACATAAATACTTAAGATCAGCTAGGGTTAATAGGTCCCAGATAAGTGTCATGTCCATCATTTCATCCTGTCCTTTAAATTATTGGTCTCTCTAAATATTTTGGGGTTGCAAATATATTTTCTTTCAAATGTAACTCCAGTTGATTGATAGAGATATCTTGGGTTCGTCTATTGAGAAAGATTCTGAAGTTACCTTCAGTCTCAGCAAGACAGAATGCTATAGTTCATTAGTAAGGGAAGATGAACAACCGGTATGCATGCTATATTCCTGCCATCCCTTTTCCATGGCCCTTATTTAATGCCAAAACGAAAATTCAAATATCCATTCATGTATTCATTGTTTCCTCCCTCCGTTCAAGATACACATGCTGAGCACTAACTATGCTAGGCCCATAATGGCCAATATGATTAGAGAACTAGCTGAGAACTCTAGAATAACACTTACTCATAGGTCATTTTGATAAGATATTTTCTTATTGTTTGTATAATCATTTTAATGGTGTTGATTAGTGAGATTTCATTGGCCATGCCTGTGTTAGACAATACTATTGTCTTTTAAACATGCTATTTCATTTATCTTAAAAAGCATTCCTGTTAATTGCAAGGGCACAGATGTTTCTATACCCATTTTACACATAAGAAACTGAGGCATAATAGAGCATGATGTAGCAAAACAGATAATTGGATTTGGGTTTCTCTAATCATAAAATGTTAGATTAAAAAAATGTCCTGGTAGTCATTCCAGTTTCTCCACAATAATGTCCTGTTTTTGCGACCTCCCAAGAAATGCCCGTTTCATGAACTCATTCACTGCATGCCTAGACTTTGCTAAGTATGGAAACGTCAGCACTTGAATGTTGGCGGGGAGTAAATTTAAATAAAATTGGCCGGGTGCAGTGGCTCAGGCCTGTAATCCCAGCACTTTGGGAGGCCGAGATGGGTGGATCACGAGGTCAGGAGATCGAGACGATCCTGGCTAATACGGTGAAACCCCGTCTCTACTGAAAATACAAAAAATTAGCCAGGCGTGGTGGTGGGCACCTGTAGTCCCAGCTACTCGGAAGGCTGAGGCAGGAGAATGGCATGAACCCAGGAGGCGGAGCTTGCAGTGAGCCGAGATCCTGCCACTGCACTCCAGCCTGGGTGACAGAGCGAGACTCTGTCTCAAAAAAAAAAAAAAGAAAAGAAAAAAATGTAAATAAAATGAGAAAGTGGCATTATAATTACAACTGCCTTTAGGAAATACAGAGTTTAAATAGTTGTATTTTCTCCTTTCCTCCCTTTTAAGTTGAGTTTGCTTTTTGATACAGGTGTCAGAAAGGCATAGAAATTTTTAAAAATAATAATGTATTATACACCTGCAACCTTTGCAGCTGATCACCTAATGTATCTCATAATTTTTTTAAAGGTGTTTGAGTGTGTGTGTGTGTGTGACAGAGAGAGAGAGACAGAGAAAAAAAAAAGAGAGAGAAAGAGAACGAGAGAGAGAGAGAGAGAGAGAGTGTGTGTGTGTGTGTGTGTGTGTGTGTGTGTGTAATATGAAGGAAAAGGAGGAAGAAAGCTTATTCAGAAATCCCGCAGGAACGGAGCCCAGGGTGCTATTCTCTTTTCTTTGCATAAGAACCACAGAGCACTAGGAATGACCAGAGAGTAAAAGTCTTTGATTCTCTGCAATCCTAGGTCATGCCATGTAGATAAAATAAACCCTAAGATGTGGGTAATTTATTTTAAAAACGTACTTCTACCAGCTCGAGAGCTGGTTATCCCTCCTTGAAACCAACCTTATTTTCATTTTCTAATTTTATTTTCCAGGCAACTTCCCATGAAAAAAATTATGACAAAGTATATTTCCTGGCGCTGTGTCAAGCTCTCAGGAGTGAATATATGGATAGGTAAGGCAAGTACCACATCACTAAGATCAAATGACGTCTCTGCTCTAATCTAAATTCAGCCAATTTTAAATTTCAGGGTTCCAAGTTGCTTTTAGGTCCTATCTTTAGAGTCACTCCTTTCAATAATATATCTTTTCCTCCAGGTTGAGATTTTTAAAATATTGCTCCATTATTTCCTAGTAAAATGTTATTGCCTAGGTGTTTCTTAAGGAATTTCTTGACTCTCGAAATTACTGGTCTATCAAACATTTGTGAATGTAATTAATTCATTTTCTTGATTTCATATGTGTGATATCACATGTACAAATTATAATATACAGATCTGCTTTCTGGCAGGGAGCACCATGTGTTTACCACAGCAATCTATTATACCACACACACATTATTCATTAACACTAATAGACATCATGTGCATAAAACCCACTCATTAATTGGAAAATTAAACTCCCTTGTGTATAAATAAATCACCTCCTCAGCTATATAAAGACACTTATTTTTATCTTTAAATTTGTATTTTAGTGATTGTTTAATAAATGCAATTGGATTGGTCTATAATATCTTTTATTGTAGCAAAGATTTGACTGTGCTGAGAACAAACTGCACATCATCCAAAAGTCTGACCTTCCTTTGGTTACTAACATTCCAAGTGTAGCCAAAAGACACCTGGTTGAAGTGTAGAAACATTCTGCAGGCTGATCAAAATGCAAGTAGGTCCTCTAAGTAGGAAAAACTTTTGGCTGAGTTTCAGGGGAAAAGGCTTCTTAAACTCAAAATACCACCTTTACCTGTTTCTTTACCTGAAATGCCCAGTGAACCATCACGAGTCCCTGTGTTCTGACTTTCTCAGCTGTAAAGTGAGATACTAATAAGATCTATCTCGTTAGGCTGTTGGGAGGACTTAATGAAATGACAGACATGAAGGGCTTGCCATAGGATCTGGTAGACAGAGGCTGCAAAAGAAGGATGAGATGATCCACCACTTAAATTGTGGTAACACGGTCCTACTATGTGTCAGTCACTCTACAGAATGCTTGTCTTACCTTATCTCAAACAATCCTCACAATTCTGACAGAAAGTTATGATTATTCCCAATATACACACACAAGACAGTTACAGTTCACAGGAATCGGGCTCAGGGAGGTCGAACAGCTCTCTCAAGGTCACACAGATTCTTGTGCAAGGATTCTGTGTGATTATGGTCTTGCTCTTTCCCTGATCAGAATAAGCTGAAGTATACATGCAGAAATAGGAGAATTTTTTGTCCTAGAAAAATGTCCAACGTCCCATAAATTATCATGATGTCCTTTTTTGTAGCTTCTCAGGGAATCCTTGAAGATAGTAGTTTTAGAAAACTGAAAAATATTTTTGAATAATATGGCTAAGTATAGATCGATTCAATGACAGAAACTAGAATATTAAGCATCTTTAGCATCAAATAAATGAGTGCTGAGTAACTCTGGAACCTTGCAAGCTATCTCAGCTCACACTTGCCTTGCTTCACATATGTGGGGAAGAGAAATCCAGTTACATTCTTCTATTTGTTTGTCAACATTTCCTAATAAAACTGCCAAAATGTCAACCTAGAGTTTTAGAGAAAGAAAGCAAAGGACTGGGTTAAAATAAGTAACTATGAAAGAACAAGGATGATTTTATCCACATTTATACAGCGATTTTAAAAATGTTTAATCATAATATGATTAGTGTTTGGAAAGACTTATCTAGTTTAAAAATAGTTTTAAAGTTGTGAAAAAAAATGTTTTAAATAAATAAGAGGCTCTGAGAACCATCTAGCATTTACAACATTGTTAAGAACTGATTGAAGTGTCATTTAAGTAATGCTTCTGAAATTTCCTGCACAAACTAGTGCTTTTATATGTGGACATAAACAGTTTCTCCATTGCAAACAATATGTCTTCTTAGCTTTAAACAAAGATGAATCCTTCAAACAGAGATTAGTATCAGTGTTTCTTCAACACATAGTAAAAATTCATTATAACTTTCTATATTAATGTGTCCTTGCATAATTTATTTTACATTTGAACACAAGAAACTGCTGTAAAAATTTATTTGGAAAAAAATGCAGTTTATTGTATCTGAAAGAATTTTCCATATATGCACTGCAACTCTTCCTAGATACAAATGGAAGATTTTTAAAAACAGTTTTAACTAAAAAAAAAAAAAAAAAAAAAAAAAAAAGAACATTAATAATATTTTGAGTTTTTTTTCTCAAACTCAATACTGCCATATTCTTTGATTGGTACATTTTTTTATTTGTTACCACTCAGTATACCTAGGAATCTAAAATGCTGGCATTCTGAAACATAACCATTAGGATAGTTGTTAAATATTTAATTTCATGCTCCACTCAGCATAAAGCAGTTGTGGGACTACAAACCAAAGCAAATTAAGTGGCTTCTTAGATAATTTCCTGCTTAATTGAAAGCAGGTAGCTTTTTAAAAGTAGTGATTGGTTTTGTTTCAAATGATTGTAAAGTTATTTCTTTTTTTGAATACATGGTTATAGAATAACTTTCTACTTAATCCAAACACAATGAGTTGGGAGTCTCCCACTGAGTCTAAGGGACAAGAAGGTGACCTAGTTCTGGTAGCAAATAAATGGGGGGAGGAGTGGATGTGGGACAAGGGGCAGGTAGGGGAAGAATGGCACAACGTTTGAGCTGGAACACACACAGACATGCACATGCATATGTATGTACAGTTATACCAGTTACACAGGTTCAGGTTGAATATCCCTTATCTGAAATGCTTAGGACTAGAAGTGTTTCAAATTTCAAATTTTTTTTGGATTTTGGAATATTTGCATATACAGAATGAGATTATCTTGTGATGCTCCCTAAGCCTAAACACTAAATTCATTTATGCTTCACATATACCTTACACACATAGCCTAAAGGTAATTTTATGTAATATTTTAAATAATTTTGTGCATGAAACAGTTTTGATTGCAACTCGCTACATGAGGTCAGGTATGGAATTTTCCACTTGTGGTGTCATGCCAGAGCTCAAAACATTTCAAATTTTGGAGCATTTCAGATTTTTGATTTTTGAATTATGGATGCTCAATCTGTGTGTATGTGTGTGTCTGCGCGCGCATGTGTACACAAATATATGTATTTATCATTAACATATACAATAGATTGGGTTTCATTTCTGTCTGCTCTACTCTTATTATTGGTCTAATGTTAACAAGTGGTCTATTATGAGATTGATAGCCCTTGTTCATACCTTACAGACAGGTCTTCCTTATTACAGTGTAAAAACAGACTATCTGATATGATGGTCTGTCATCACATAGAGATAGAGTATCAGCTGTAATGCTCTATGTTGCTTTTGGAGATACAGTCCTAGGAGTATGAATGTGAGCACTCTAATAAGGATACATGAAAGGAATTCGGTTAACATAAATGCCTATATACTGGGTGGACAATGGAATTGTTTTGTCAGGAGTCAGTATTCAGAGTTTTCGTTTTTGTTTTGTTTTGTTTTTGAAATGGAGTTTCGCTCTTGTTCCCAAGGCTGTAGTGCAATGGCGTGACCTCAAGCTCACTGCAACCTCCCAGGTTCAAGTGATTCTCCTGCCTCAGCTCCCAAGTAACTGGGATTACAGGCACCCGTCATCATGCCTGGCTAATTTTTTATATTTTTAGTAGAGACGGGATTTCATCATGTTGGCCACACTGGTCTCGAACTCCTAACCTCAGGTGGTCCACCCACCCACCTCGGCCTCCCAAAGTGCTGGGATTAAAGGCGTGACCCACGGCATACGGCCTCAGAGTTTTTCAAATAAATCAGAAAAAGCTTTTAAGTCACAAGAAAAAGAGAATGTTTCCTTGTTGCATAGATTGAACAGAATAAGAGAGACAGAGACAAATGAAAAGATATTTTTCAGAACCAAAACTTTTAAAACACTACAAGAAAAAAGTATATACTGAATTTTTACATTCATCAATTGCCATGGTGATTCATGCAACTGATAACAGTGAGCATCAGCACCCCTAGAGCTATGGAGTAAGTGCTAAGAGATGCGCTTTTGGTATTTAATGAAATTCTAACTCACTTGCAGTTCTTTTTTTTTTTTTTTTTTTTTTCTGTCGCTGCTACTTTGGATCACTGCTGTCAACCAGGCTGTACTTGGAACCACTAGCTATGCTATCCACTAATTACAGTGCAATGTATTAACAAATCCATTTTTATTTTTAAATACTTGGAACCACCCTGTAGTACTAAACGCTTGGTTTCCCATTTTTGTGGCATTCCCAAGAATATTTTTAACAGTCATTTTTAAAATGTCAAAGGAAGGAAAGAAGAAAGGAAGGGAAAGGGAAGGGAGGGAGGACAGAAGGGAGGCAGGGCTTCCAGCAGAGGAGTCATGAGTGAGTCTTGTAGTAATGCTGGAAATAAATGTTCACCAGCTAGTTCAGTGTTCCACCTTCATGGCACAGACTCCATTTCCCTACCTACTTGAAGCTGGGCATGGTAACGCATGTGTTTTGGTCCTTGGAAAATCTCAATTGACGTCTATCAATTCTGCCAGGCAGAAGCCTTTCAGAGCCAACACAAGCTGTATCTTGCTTCCTCCCTTCCTTGTGCCACAGCCAGCAACTTTCTAGACAGTAGAGGTCCATCAGTCTCACTCAAACCTGGAAGGAGAAAACATTTAGCCAACCCGTCATGGACATGTAGCAGGAGCAAGAGAGAAATCTTTGTTTCTATAAGCAACTAAGATTTCACTGCAACATAACCTAACCCTAATTAATACAGCGGGTGATGGGAGAGAAATAAGAATTCATCTTGTAGCAGCAGTTGTCATAAAATTGAAAAGAGAAAACAAGGTGAAAAGAAAAAGATGGCATAAGAGGATATGAAGTTCTAGAATGAATATGAAACTGAAAATTCAAATACTGGCAATAACTGGTCAAGAAACAAAGAACAATGTTAACAGAATTCTGTCAGGTACCCCATAAAGCAAAGAGTAAAACAGCCCTAGGGAATATTAGTTTTGAGGCTGAGGAGGATATTTTATGTCTCCTTTGACCTACTTTAGCGTTCTTTCAACATGACTTCCCTTAATGCTCAATATAATTTTTCAGAAGTTCCTGAAGGAAAAATGAGCATAAGTTGGTTGTCGTTTGAGTGTGTTATATGAAAGAGAGGAAGATGGTTGCGTTTCTCACTTTAGGATCTGAATCAATGGTGGTACTGTTGAATGAGATGGAGAACACAGAAGGGAGATGAATTAGGATATGCTGAGATTGAAGAGCCTGTGTGACATCCAAATGGAGACATCCAGTGATAACTGCAGATTCAATAAATGAGTTTGAATCTGTTAGCTTTTTCATAAGACTAAAATTATAGAATTGGATAAGATTATCTAGGGGCACTATGTATGAGAAAAAGAAGGCAGAACCTCAAATTATATCAACATTTAAGGAATAGGTAAGAAAACAAAAACTCTCAAAAGAAAATGAGAAAGTACAGTCAGAGAAATGGGATGAACTTTACCTACTAAAATTTCCAGGCCCCAACCCTAACCTCAAACTTTTCTCCCAGTCTTTCACTTCCTGCTCATGGTTTTACCTCCATGTCTATTCTATTACCATAACGAATCACTTTTACCTATCATTTTGTATTCTCAATAGTCTTTCTTCTTGACTTACACTACTACCCTGCCATACCTTTTACCTTGGATCATTTTTAAAAATTCACATTTCCATTCTCACAAGGATATCTTCCTTAGAACTATTTTTCTAGCTATTCCTGAGCCTAAGAGTTAAGAGGCTTCCAGAGAAAGTCCTCTGACTCAAATACTCAGCCCAATTGTTTGGCTTCCTTAATCACTATTCAGGTAATATATAGAGCATGACCAAAAGAAGAAAGAATATTTGAACATGTATTATGTGTTAGTCATGCACTGTGGTGGGTCTTTTATATATAACATATTTACTCTTAACAATATCATGAATTTTTATTGACCTTAAGAAAGCTAAGAATTTTGACCAAGATCTCATTGCAATACAGATATTCTGCCTCCAAAAGCCTTGTCCACACCATCAGGCTCGGCTGCCTTCCAAATAATAAGGCATTGTTCCTTTCTTCAAAATATTTTCACTGTTTGGGCAAGAGAAAGTCCACATATGCTAAAATTATTTTAAAACTGTTTCAAATCCAACAGAAGTAGAAACTGATACCCCTTCACAATGAAGGGGAGAGACTCTAATCTTTGTGTTAAACAGGCATAGCTAGGTTGTTTTTAACCCGGGTTGTACTTTTTAGAATCACCTACCTTTAAAAGCAACGGGTCTTCAATTTTCAGAAAGATGGAGTCGTGTTCCATCTATTTCACACATAAGAAGGCCAAAGACAAGGTGAACAGAAGGCGGAAAATCAGCTAGGGAACTTGGGACCCGATGAACAACAGGTGGTGAGTGCCCTGGGTTAATTTTTTGCCTCAAATATCCCAGATTAGGTGCTGGAGAAGACAGAAACACAGAAATACCAAGTACCAGCCTAAAAAGTCTCAACAGAAACCTGCCCTCTCTGGAAAAAGGATAAGCAAAATGGCTACCTAGCCAGATAGAAGATGCTTAGACAGTAATAGCCAAACACCACAGAGAAAACTGTGGCCCCACCTCCACCCCGACCAGCAAAAACTGAGTGGGAGGCTCCATTTCCACCATTGCCAGATACCCCAACACTCCTATCCAAGTGGTGTCATAGAGGAAAAGTAGAGAGCTGGGAACTTCATCTCCACCAGGCAATAAGGAGTCTTCACCACCTCCACACTGATGGTGCTCATGGAGACTACATGGAGAGTATGGACTTCTGTCCCATCCTGCAGTAGTAAAATGCTCCTCCCCTCCTCGCTGGAGTGGCATCAGAAAAAGTTAGTGGAGAGGCAGAACTTTTACTACTCCCCAGCAGAAACCAGGCCACCGCAACTCAACTCAAGAATGTCAGTAGAGGCCAAGCAGTAATGAGTCTTCATGCCCATCCCAGCCAGGATGATATCAGCAGAGGCCTAATGGAGAACCAGAACTTCAACCCTTGCTCAGGAGTTATGAGGAGTCCCTCACCTCCAGTTATTAACATCGGCATGGATTTCTACTTCCGCTTGGCAGCAATAAAGCAGCACCACCATAAAAATGTTTTAATGGGTAATTATGAACATGCCGAAAACAAATGAAAAAAAAATTTAAAGTCTCAGCAAGGAAATCAAAGATATAAATAAGAACCAAAAGGAAATTGTGTTAGTGGAAAGAGAGCAGAAATAAAAACTCAATGGATGACCTAAACAGCAGAATGGAGGGAACAAAAAAAGGAATCAGTAAACTTGAAGATAACAATAAAAATTACCCAATCTGAAAGACAAAGAGAAAACTGATATTTTAAAAAATGAGCAGGGCCTTTGGGACCAGTAGGTTTATAACAAAACATCTAATATATCTTTAGAGACTAGGAAGGAGAGAAGAAAATGGGTGTGGCTGAAAAGTATTTGAAAAAATAACAACCAAAAACTCCCCAAATTTAGCCAAAGCATAAACTATCAATGAATGCCAAGAAGGATAAGCCCAAAGAAATCAATACTGAAGCACATTATACTCAAACTTCTGAAAATAAAGATGGAAAAAGTCTTGAAAGTAGCAACAACAAATAATACCTTATTTATAGGGGAAAAAATTTAAATGACAGATTTCTCAACAAGAAACATGGGGGCCATAAGGAAGTGGCACAACATTTTTCAAGTACTAAAAGAAAAGAATTGTCATCTCAAAATTCTATATCCAGTAAAAATATCCTTCAGTAATGAAGGAAAAATCAAGACATTTTCAGATGAAGGACAACTAAGATAGTTTGTCACCAACAGACCTATCTAAAAGAATGACTAAAGAGGACTGGGCATGGTGGAACACACCTGTAATCCCAGTGCTCTCGGAGGTTGAGGCAGAAAGATCACTTGAAGCCAGAAGTTCAAGACCAGCCTGGGCAACAAAGTAAGACCCCATCTGTACAAAAAGATTTAAAAAGCTAGCTGGGGTGGTGGTGCTACACTGGAGGCTGAAGAAAGAGGACTGCTTGAGTGCAAGAGTTTGAAGCTGTAGTGAGCTGTGACTGCAGGACTGAACTCCAGCCTGGTTGAGAGAGAAGGATCTTGTCAAAAAAAAAAAAAGCTAGAGTTCTCTAAACAGAAAGAAAATGATAATTAAAAACAGGAAACTTAGAACGTCAAGAAGAAAGAAAGAAAACAGAATCATTAAAAAATGGGAAAATATAATAGATTTTCTTTCTCCTCTTGAGCTTTCTAAGTATTTGACTATTGAGACAAAGATTATAACACTATCTGGTAGGGTTCTAAATGTGTTTACAGGAAATACTTAAGACAATTATATTCATATTTATATTATAAAGTAAAGAGATATGAAGGGAGGGAAGATTTTAACAATTCACTTGAACTGGTACTTCATTAACACCAATAGAGGTAGTAAGTTATGTAACTATAATACAGTACCTACAGCAACCATTAAAAATGCTATAGAGTTGCACTCAAAAACACTATACATAAATCAAAATGGATTTTTATAAAATGTTCAAGTAGTCCAAAGCAAGAAAAAGAGTAAAAAAAATGGAAAACAGAGCAAATATAAAATAAAATAGGAAACAAAAGCATAAACATATATCAATAATTACATTTAATGTAAATGGTCTAAATATAGCTATTAAGAAAATGAGATTACAGAATGAAGTTTAAAAAAAGAGATGACCCAACTATATGCTATCTACAAGAAGCTCACTTCAAATATAATGAAATAGGTAGGCTGAAAGTAAAAGGATAAAAAAAAGTCATGAAAGTATTCAAAGAAAGCAGGGATGGCTATATTAAAAGAAAGTAAACTTCAAAGCAAAGGACAAGAGACAGAAACATAATTCACCAAAAAGAATTACATAAGCAATTCTAAGTGAACTGTATTAGCAATTCTAAGTGAGTATGCACCAAATAACAGACTTACAAAATATGTGAAGCAAAAACTGATAAAACTGAAAGGAGAATTAGATATATCCACAATTATAGTTGGGGACTTCAACACTCCTCTCTCAACAACTGATAAAAGAATTGGATAGAAAATGACCAAAGATATAAGGGAACCCAATAACACCATCAAGCAAAAGAAGCTAATTGACACTTCCAGAGCACCCCACCCAACACTAGCAGCATTCTCTTTAAGCAATCATAGAGCATACACCAAGACAGATCATATCCATAACACAAACTCAGGAAATTTGAAAGAATTAAATCATACAGAGTGTATCCTCTGATCATAATGAAATTAAAGTAGAAATCAGTAACAGAAAGATAACAGGAAAATAAACCAACAATTGGGAACTAAATTCCCTATAACATAATCCATAGCTCAAAGAGGAAGCCTAAGTGGTAATCAAAACATACACTAAACTGAATGAAAATAAAAATACAACATATCAAAATTTGTGGATGCAGCAAAAACAGTGCTAAGAGGGAAATTTATAGCACTAAAAGCTTACATTAAAAAGCAGAAAAAGTCTCAAATTAAAATCTAGGATTATACGTCAAGAGCATAGAAAAGGAAGGGGAAAATAAACCCAAAGAAAGCAGAGAGAGGGAATAATAAAGAGAAGAGCAGAAATCAGTGAAATTGGAAACAGAAAAACAAAATCAGTAAAAGATGGTTCTTTGAAAAAAACTCAACAAAATGCACAAATCTCAAGTAAGACTGACAAATTAAAAAGGAGAAAAAAACACAAATTAATATTAGGAAAGAAAGAGGGGATATTACTAACAGATCCAGCAGATATCAAAGGAATAATGAGTAAATACCACATAAATTAGACAACTTAGATAAAATGACCACATTCCTCAAAAAGTACATATTACCCCAACTCACACAATTTGAAACAGATCATTTAAATAGTACTTTAACTATTGAGGAAACTGAATTTATAATTTTTTAAATTACATAAAAAGAAAACTCCAGGGCCAGCCAGATTGTTTTACCACACTATTCTAACAAATTAAATTTAAAGAAGAATTAACACCAATTATACATACACTTTCTCCAAAAATAGAAGAGGCAGGAACACTTTCCAATTTATTTTAGGAAGCCAATATTATCCTGCTATCAAAACCAACCAAAGATTGCACAAGAGAGAGAGACAGGGAGACAGAGACAAACAGAGAAAGAGACAGAAACTACAGACTGATATCCTTCATGAATATAAATGCAACAATCAACAAAATATTAGCAAATGGCTTTCAGCACTATATCAATACAGAAGTCTACACCATAAGCTAGCAATGTTTATCCCAGGGATGAAAGACTGATTTAACATTCAAAAATAAATCAATATATTCATAACTTACCATATTAACAAGCTAAAGGGAAAAAAATCATATGATTCATCAGTTGATGCAGAAAAATTACTTAACAAACTTCAACATCCATTCATGATACAAATTCTCAGAAAACTGGGAATGCAGGGAAACTCCTCAAACTGACTTTTTAAAAACTTGAAGAAAAAAAAAACCCTGCAACTAACATTATACTTAATAATGAAAGACTGAATGCTGGCCTGGCGTGGTGGCTCACGCCTGTAATCCCAGCACTTTGGGAGGCCGAGCTGGGCAGATCACCTGAGGTCAGGAGTTCCAGACCGCCCTGGCAAACATGGCAAAACCCCATCTCTACTAAAAATACACAAATTAGCTGGGCATGGTGGCACACATCTGTAGTTCCAGCTACTCGGGAGGGGGAGGTTGCAGTGAGCTGAGATTGCACCACTGCACTCCAGCCTGGGTGAGAGAGCAAGACTTGGTCTCAAAAAAAAAAAAAATTAAATGCTTTCTCCCTAAGCTCAGGAACAAAACAAGGATGTCCCACCTCACTGCAAAACAGTACTGGAACTTCTAGCCAGCACAATAAGGCAAGAAAAGGAAATGCAAGGAAGAACTAAAACTGTTGCTATTTGCAGATGACATATTCCCCTACGTTGCATTAAAAAAAAAAAAAAAAAAAATCCAAGGAAACTTCAAAAACAAACAAAAAACTCCAAAATAACAAAACTCCTAGAGCCAGTAAGTTTAGCAAGGTCACAGAAAGATCAACATACAAAAATCAACTGTGCTTTTATACACTGGGTCCTACTTGAGTATGGAGAGTGGGAGGAGGGTGAGGATTGAAAAACTACCTATCAGATACTATGCTTATTACCTGGTGATGAAATAATCTATATGCCAACCCCCCATGATGCACAATTTACCAGTTTAACAAACCAGCACATGTACCCCTAAACCTAAAAGTAAAAAAAACAAATAATTTAAAAATTAGATTTTATTAAAAACTTTTTCTCCAAAAGATTTAATTTTTTTTTTTTTTTTTTTTGAGATGGAGTTTTGCTCTTGTTGCCCAGGCTGGAGTGCAATGGCGCGATCTCGGCTCACTGCAACCTCTGCCTCCCAGATTCAAGCAACTCTCCTGCCTCAGCCTCCCGAGTAGTGGGATTACAGGCATGTGCCATCAGGCCTGGCTAATTTTTGTATTTTCAGTAGAGAGGGGGTTTCTCCGCATTGGCCAGGCTGGTCTCGAACTCCCGACCTCAGATGATCCACCCACCTCAGCCTCCCGAAGTGCTGGGATTACAAGCATAAGCCACCGGACCCGGCCCAAAAGATCCTTTTAAGAAGATGAAAAGACAAGCAAAATACTGGGACAAACTCTTGCAAACCACATCTCTCAGGGGTCCTCAAGCCCTGGGCCTCAAACTGGTACAGGTCAATGGCCTGTTAGGAAGCTGGCAGCACAGCAGGAGGTAAGCAGCTCCTGGGCCAGCATCAGCACCTGAGCACCGTCTTCTGTCAGATCAGCCAGGGCATCAGATTCTCACAGGAGCGGGAACCCTATTGTGAACTTCAAATGCGAGGGATCTAGGCTGCACGCTTCTTATGAGAATCTAACTAATGTCTGATGATCTTAAGTGAAACAGTTCCATCTGGAAACCATTTCCCCCACCACCCCCACTTCCGTGGAAAAAACTGTCTTCCATGAAACTTGTCCCTGGTGCCAAAAAGATTGAGGACTGCTGATGTATTTGATAAAGGACTCATGTCTATAATTTAAAGAACCCTCAAAACTCAACAATAATAAAACAATGAAGAAAACAAGAAAACGACACTAAGAGGGATTTCACTGAAGAGGATATGTGTATGGCAAATAAAGACATGAGAAAATGGTCGACATCACTAGTCATTAGGAAAATGCAAATTAAGACCACAGTGAGGTATCATTGCACACCTAATCCAAACAGTAAAATTTAAAAAATAGTGACAATACAAAACGCTGGCAAGGATGTGGAAAAACTGGATCTCTCATATATGGCTGCTGGGAATGTAAAATAGTACATTTCTGGAAAAGGGTTAGCAGTTTCTTTAAAAACTAAACACATAGGCCGGGCGCGGTGGCTCAAGCCTGTAATCCCAGCACTTTGGGAGGCCGAGGCGGGTGGATCACGAGGTCAGCAGATCGAGACCATCCTGGCTAACATGGTGAAACCCCGTCTCTACTAAAAATACAAAAAACTAGCCGGGCGAGGTGGCGGGCGCCTGTAGTCCCAGCTACTCGGAGGCTGAGGCAGGAGAATGGCGTGAACCTGGGAGGCGGAGCTTGCAGTGAGCCGAGATCGCGCCACTGCACTCCAGCCTGGGTGACACAGCGAGACTCCGTCTCAAAAAAAAAAACAAAAAAACTAAACACATACTTACCATATGACCCAGAAATCACACTCCTGGACATTTATCCCATAAAAATGAAAATTTAGGTCCACATAAAAACCTGCACGCAATTTTTCAAAGCAGCTTTATAATAGCCCCCCCAAAAAAGGAGGAGGAGGAGGAGAAGGGGTGAGGGGAGGAGAAGGAGAAGGGGTGGGGGGGAAAGAGGAGGAGGAGGAGGAGGAGGAGGAAAGAACCAAAATGTCATATGATAGGTGAATGCTGAATGATTAAACAAACTGTGTTACACCCATAGTGTGGAATATCACTCAGTAATAGAAAGGAACAAACTAGAAATACCTGCAATAACTTGAATAAATCTCAAGGGCATTCTGCTGAGTTGGGTGGGGGAGGGAGCTAATCTTAGAAGGTCACAAGATGTGAGGACCAATTTATAAAACATTCCCCAAACGACAAAATCATAGAAATGGAGAACAGACTGATGGTTGCCAAGGATTAGGGATGGTGTGGGGAAAAGAAAGGGATGACCATAAAGGGGCTATATGAGAGAGATTTTTGTGGTGTTGAAATAGTTTGTATTTTGATTGTGGTAATGATTACAACAGCCTTCAGGGATAAGGTGACACACAATCACAGGCACATTTTATCTCAGTGTCAATGTCCTGGCTTTATCATTGTGCTCTATGTGGAATGTAACCAACAGTGGAGGCAACGTGGAGGCTCTATGAGACCTCTCTGTACTATCTTTGCAACTTCCTGTAAGTCTATATTCAAAATAAAAAGTTAAAAAAATAGGTGCCCAGGCCACATCCTAAACCTTGTAAATTAAAATATCTAGGGGAGGAACCTAGCCAACTGCATTTTTTTTTAAATGCACGAGGTAATTTTAAAGTGTAGCTAGAGTTAGGCACCACCGGCAGCTCGTATTATTACCGAAAGTACAAGGAGGTGGAACACCTGTAAGTCTGGTGGAAGATAAGGAAGGAGAAAACTAAATATACAAATCTATGTTAGGTCTCTTGAGGGTTTTATTCTCCTAATGTTAAAACCTAGTATTTAAGTGAATCCAAATAATGTGGATGGGATAATCAGTCATCCATTATGATACAGACTATTTTACACAAAAAAGGCCAGTCCCAATAGACTATTCTTTAGATTCTTAAGCATTTGGTATCGATGTTATAATTTTAAAATGCTAAAGAGCAATTACAATCACACTTAAACATGCAGCAATTTTAGAAAATCAATGTTTCACCGAGTTTCTCATTTTAGATGAGTAACAAAATGAGTTCAAATTTTTTATTTTATTGTGTTGACTAACACCAGCAGTGATCCTTGGGAAACATGTGAAAAGCAAGTATTCGTATTTTGACTACATATTCTAATGTATTCGTTATTTATATTAATGATCACCAACTATAATCTAGTAGACTCTCTGGATTTAACTGTTTAGGAAGTGAGTTGTAGACATATAGAAGCCAAGGATTATTTTGAGCCAATAAACAGTGACTTGACCCATCAAATGCTTTGTGTGGTTATTAATCATTCTATATCACCATCATCATAAGACACTGTGCATCTACTCAGCTGGGCCAGGGGATTAAAGGTTTAGGAAAGAGTCCTTCCTTGCCTTTAAAGGGTTTAAAGTCTGTTTGAGGATGGGTCCAAATACATAAAATGATGAATAACAAAGCGAAGAACATGCTGAAATCTGGACTGACAGCAGAAAAGGGCCAAAGGGCTTGTTTTTACTGGAAGTATTTTTGCATAAGCTGGGAAGGGAGTTTGCATCTTCTGGACTCATAGATCAGACAGATGAGCAGCTTCAACAAAGCAGATTTATGCTATCCACCAGGAGGGTTTTGCTTAGTTGTCAGTTGTGGACTTTCTTCCAAAAGTGCAGCTGTTTTGAAGCAAGAAATCTGGCACCAAAAAATAAATAAAGTGAAAATTTAGAATAAGAATTACCTCCCACGCAACTCTAATCAACAGCTATGTCTCCCTTTCCTCCACCTTCAAGATTTAAAGGTCTGGGTGGAAACTGGAGGTGGCGGGTGGGAATGAGTTATTTGCCTTGCCCCAGACCACCAATCTCCTCTGTGTGTGTCTCTCTCCAAACACGACCCTCACACACCCTCTATCCTAATTTACACTGCTACGACTTCCCAGATTTGTTTTACGTTCTGGAAGGATTTATCCATTTGGAAGCGTTCTTAAAAGTTGCTAACTGTCGCGAAGTTCGATTTGAAAGCAAAAGAAGGAATGACCGCGTTTGAACAGAGGAAGAGTGCAAATTCTTGTAAAGGAAGTTGTCTTGTGATTATGGGAGGTAATCAACAGCTACTCAGACATTCTTCTCTTAAACAGCTGAGGTTTATCATTTTCGCTATTATGACAATGAATTTTTTCCTCCTTTCCTTTATGCCTTTTGGCAGGAGCCTCGACTCTGCAGGTGTTAGCGCTGCAAGGGCCGAACCCAACCGCCAGAATGTCTGCCGAGCCTAGCATGGGATGCTGCCCAGCAAAACAGCGCCCAGGGAGAGGGCGACTGAGGAAGAGAGCCTGTAAGCGCGCTTCAGAAGGGACTGGGACCAGAGCCCTGGAAAACTAGAGCGAGTGGATTCCCTGGCAGGGGGAACCCGCGGGAGCCTGGAAAAAAAACGAGAGGGAGAGAAAGAAACTCACCCCCGCGCTGTGAAGCCCGGCGCAGGCAAACGGGTGAGCGCGCAGGCTGGCTAGGCTGCTCCAGCTGGAAGTCATTCTGCGGGCTGGCGTCTGCGTTGTCAGGGCGACCGCCCGGCCGGCGCCAGCGAAGGGGGGGAGGCGGGCTCCGTGAATGGGTGACGTCACGCGGCCGGCGCCAGGCAGTCTGGGCGGCCGAGCCAATGAATCAGCTGTCCGGGGGAGGGAGCGCGGCGCGCGGGAGGAGGCTGCAGGAATGCGCCGGGAGCCGCGCGGCCCGGGAGGGCGGGAGATGCCTCCGCCAGCCCCATCGCCCCGCGGCGGTCGAAGGTCCCAGCGTCCCAGGCTCGGCCATCCCGGTGCCCGGTGCCCCCCGCGCCTAGTGTGCGGCTGTGCCCGCGTCTCTCGTTTTCCGCCGGTTATCCCCACGGACGCGCGCTCTGCGGAGAGGCCCACGAGCTGCGGCGGCGGGGGAGGGGCGCTGGGGCGGTGTCAGAAAGGATTTGTTTTCACTTACTGCGACTGTAGCACTTATTTAAAAGGAAGCATACAATAAAACTTGTCCTTGTTGATAAAATAGACTTTGAAAGTGTTGATGAATCCACCGCTACCTTACTGTGCGCTCCGCGTCATGCTGGGTGTTGGGTATCACAATGAAAGGACCAGGGCTCAGAAGTTCCCAAAATTGAACTGGGAAGAAAAACGTGTAAGGAACTCATGATTCCTTAGACTTAGAGCCGACTGCTCTTCCAGTATTCTACAGCGCGGGACTGTACGGTGCCTTTAAGGTTCTAGAAGGCAAATGGCTCCGAAAATCTCCAATGTTTTGGTGTTTCTGTGTTTTGCTTTTCCTCTGTCCTGCTTTGCTGTCCATTACAGTACCCTGACGGTGGCCAATTACTGGGTTATGGTCACTTCAGTATCCCCAGCATTTGACGCTCTCCTGGACTCCTGGTAAGGACTGGACATTGTTGATGGGTAATCCACAATGCAAGAGCAAATAATGTTTAAGTAAAGGCTGGAATAAAAGGACTACTTCTGAATTCCTAACCATCTTTTTTGGGTGCTTACTTGTTGGTTTTTGGTGGTTTTTCAAGAGTAGTGATGCATTGTTACTGAATCTGGAAAACCAGAGAGTGTGGCCCAGACTCACTCACATAGTAGATGTCGTTAAATCGGCCCTTCCTGCTGAAGTCTGGGCCTCTCTTTTTTAGTCTGGAATATGAGGAGATCTGGTGAGATATTCTCTTAAGACCCATGAAGTTGTAGCAGCCTATCATTGTATTTATCAACCTTTAAAACGATTGAGTTTATTCCTATCATTGTATGTGGTATATGTGACATTCATTTAACACTTTAGGGTCCCTGCTATGTGAATAGTATGTACTAGAAGTTTTAACTGAAATTTTTTTGGAATAAAAGTTAAGGGCCTGGCGCGGTGGCTCACGCCTGAATCCCAGCACTTTGTGGGGCCGAGGTAGGGAGTTCAAGACCAGCCTGACCAATATGGTGAAACCCCATCTCTACTAAAAAAAAAAAAAAAAAGCTGGGTGTGGTGGTGCACGCCTGTAGTCCCAGCTACTCAGGAGACTGAGGCAGGAGAATCACTTGAAGGAGGGGGAGGTTGCAGTGAGCCGAAATGGTGCCACTTGCACTCCCACCTGGGCAACAGAGCAAGTTTCCATCTTTAAAAAAAAAAAAAGAGAGAGAGGAGAGAGAGAGAAAGAGAGAGAGAGAAGGAAGGAAAGGAAAGGAGAGGAAAGGAAAACTAGGAAACAAAGCAAGTGGTAATAAACGGGTATCCGCCCGTTCATCTCGACATTTGATGTGCGTGAAGTCACCTGGCAATTGGTTGAAATGCAGAAAAGGCTTGGGATTCTGCATCTTTAACAAGCCCCCAAGTGATGTTGATATTGCTAACCCTGAACTGCACTTTGAGTAAAGAGCATCTTGACCACAGAGTACCAAGGAAAGCATAAAGTAAGAATATAATGAATATAAAGTGGTCTGGGTTCCTGAAAGCCTGCGGAGAAGATGAGCTTGAGTCAAGTGATTGTGCATATGATTGGCTGAGGGAATGAAAAAGCAGAAGAAACAGCATAAATAACAATCGCATTGGAAGGAAAGAAGCAAAAAATAAGTTGAGGGGTGAAAAGGATTTTGTCTGACTTCAATTAAGAATATTTAGGGAAACTATAAAAAATGGGTTTGAAGATTTACTGGTGGGGTAAGACAACCTTGGAGGTTATGAATCCCAATTAATTTGGTGTAGTCGAGGAAACCGAGCAGCTGTACAATCTCGTTAGATAATGGCAGAGCTCAGAATGGAAGCCAAATCTGATAAATTTAGATTACAAATACCTTACACATAGAGTCCTCGATATAAGAAAAATCGTTTGTCATTGTGCAAGGTGAAAATATGAGGCAAGAACAAAAACAAGCGAAGAGACCCATAGGAAATCATATCGTCCAAGCATGGAGTTTTGGGGAAGGTTTGGTCTAGGGAATATGAGGAAATACCAGGAGAAGAGATAAATCAGAAAAACTTTGTGTTTGCGTGAATTGTAATGGCTGCCACCAGCTGATTAAATCATCCATTTATGTAAGAAAAGGAAAAAAAATCCCTCCATCCCTCCCATGGTCCAATGAAGCATTTTTCAACCCTGACCTCACATCGACGTTACTATTTTTTTCCAATAGGAATTCCTGAGCTTCACCCCACAGAAATTTAATCAGAATCTCTGGGAGTGGAGCCCTAGAATCAGTATTTTTAAAGGCTCCCTAGGTGATTATAATGTGCAGTCAGTGTTGAGAATCACTAATCTAATATACAGTCACCAGCTCATTTTGTAGGCTTCATTTCTGGCCCTGAACATTTCCCCCAGTGTTATCTATTATACTAGCACTAGATCATTTTTAATACTGGGTGTGTTTTGTGGTGGATTTTGATGGTTTATAGCACATTCTCTAAGCTCAATGTCTTCCACCCCTCATTAACTGTCATGGTTTAGTTGTGAACATATCCTGATATCTCTCATTGGCAAGAGAAGGAACAGTGATTTGGCACATGACTGGATGGAAATGATAAACCTGGTTTATGAACCTATATGGTACCATAGTGTGGCAGTGCAGTTATTTTACTTGATTTTTTATCTTTGCTTTAATAATCTACTTTAACAGCCTCTTTAGGATTAGAGCTGATAAATGAGCACTTAAAATAGCGACTTGGACCATTGGAACTTTTATTTTGCGTCTTCTCTAAAAAATAATCGTTACTTGCTGGAAAAAAAAATCTGAATGTGAGAAGAGTGTGTAGTCTTTTCCTTCGTGACTAACTTAACTTTTAAAACTTCATTGATTCATTTATTCCTCTAAAATTAATTGAGTACCTCCTATGTGCCAGGTACTTTTTCAGATAGGAGGATGCCAAGAGAAGAAAAGCATTTTCTCTGTCTTCAAAGAGGAAAAGATGAGCATAGTGAATTTCGGGTACTGTATTTATTCAGCTTGGACGTTTAAAAGATACTTGGCTTTCCCATACTATCTTAAGATGCATTTAGTGAATATTTTAAAAAATTCATTTATTTACTTTTTAAAAAAAAAAAACTAATGAATACATGTGGTTCAAAAACCAAAGAAAATATTTTCCCCCTCATTCTTGTCCTATGTCTGCCTAATTCCCTCTCACACCCTACAGAAGCCACTATTAATTTCTTACCTATCCTCCGAGAGTATTTTTGTGAATATACTAGCAAATATAAACATGTTCTTATTTTCTCCCATTTTTACACTGTTCTATATCTTTTTTAAATTTAAAAGTATCGGGAGGATATCTTTCTATATCGGCACATTCTGTCTTCATTTTGTTATTCTTCCATAATATTCCATTGTCTCAGAGTACCACAATGTATTTCTCGTACTGCTATTGATGGTAATTTAGGTTGTTTCCAATCTTTTGTTACGAAATTACATAAACAACCTTGTGCAACATCTGTGTCATTTTGCCCATGTGCACATGAAGTATTATCTGTAGGATAAATTTCTGCAAGCAAAACTATTGGGTCTTTTAAAGGGTGTATGTTAACATTCTTGATTGTTTCCTTAAGATAAATTCCTAGGCATGAAATTCCTGGGTTGACTAATATAAATACTTTAAAGGTTTTTGATATTCACTGAGAAATTGCCATCTAGAGAGTTCGTACTGATTCATTTTCTCACTTGCATGGTATAAAAGTCCCCATTTCTCTGAAACCTTGCCAGTATTGGAAAATACCTTTTTAAAAATATATTTTTGTTTATTTCATGGGTAAAGAATTGCATATCTATTACCTTAGCATGCATTTCTATGAATAATATATAATTTGAACTTTACCATATGTTTATTAGCCATTGCATGATTAGAGGTTTGTCCATCTCTTTTGTCCAATCTTGAAGAATTTTTATTTTTATTACTGGTTTGTAATACATTAATACACTAATCATAATAATGATCTGTTTATTAAACCCTTGCCTTGTTCCAGGTACTGTGCTAAGCATTTTTAATTGCTCCTATGTATTGGAAATATTTTATCTGAGTTTGGTATGCGTCTTTAATACTTATTTAATCATTATTTCCTCTTTAAAACCTTTAGAAACTGTACAAATTATATGATAACATAAACCAATCTTTTGTGTGTTTTTGTTTGCTCGCTTAACACATAGGAAAGTCTGTCCACTCTAAAATCAGCTTAGCATTCACTTTATTTTTGCTAGTTCCTGTAGGACTTTAAGTAATTTTTAAAACAAATTAATTACTATTTACAAACGGTTAGCTAACCACAATGTAACTATCTTTTTCTGTTTCAAGAAAATATTTTTATACTTTTTAAAGCAATTATTTTTTTATTATCATTAATTTTTTTTTTTTTTTTGAGACGGAGTCTCGCTCTGTCGCCCGGGCTGGAGTGCAGTGGCATGATCTTGGCTCACTGCAACCTCTGCCTCCTGAGTTCAAGCGATTCTCTGCCTCAGCTTCCCAAGTAGCTGGGATTATAGGTGCCCGCCACCACGCCCAGCTAATTTTTTTGTATTGTTAGTAGAGACGGGGTTTCGCCATCTTGGCCAGGCTGGTCTTGAACTCCTGACCTTGTGATCCACCCACCTCGGCCTCCCAAAGTGCTGGGATTACAGGCGTGAGCCACTGTGCCCGGCCAAAGCAATTATTTTTACACATATGAATAACTAAAAACATAGGGGCGGGGAAGGACTAAAACTCCCCACAATCCCATCAACCTGAGACAATCTCTGTTAACATGTAGAGCAAATCTAGTTGATTTTCTATATGTAAATAAATATCTGTATACTATGTATTTTTTACAGAAATGGCATTATATTATGCATATGTTTTGTTGCTTGCTTTTCCCCCCATTAGCCGTGTAGAGTGAATAACATCTTTTTATGTCAGTAACTCCTCATCCTCATCATTATCCATTGTATGGAAGAGAACTCTTTAATGAGATCAATTTCCCCTTCAGAAGCAGGAAACCTGGGCAGAAGCATTCCACGAGAAACCTCACCTGCCTGTTTGATGTTCAGCCGTTCAGAATTTCCTAAGGCAGTTTAATCCCATTGTTTCTCAACTACTTTCCGTTTCTTTGAGGGCCTAACAGCCTACAAGAAAAGGGGAACGCAGTGGTCAATCATTAACCTGCTCCAACTAGAGAGACAACTCAGAAAGAAGACAAAAACTTTTTTTTTTTTTTTTTGGCAAGACATGGTTCAAAATCTTATAGATTTTTTTCTGCAAATTGTTTTCAGTCCTCTTTCCCATACCCCATTGTCTTCGTCTCCCTAGCCTACATGCACACTTCCCTTCAGATAATTTTTAACTTACGCTATTTATTTCTTAATAAAAATAATGACATGACTTGCTCTCCCAGAGCTCTGACCTTAGGTTTGTTCTAGCTGCAACACTAGTATAGATCATTCTATTAATTATGAATGTATGCATGTGTACAGAGGCAATGGTAGACCAGTGGTAATGTTACCTTATTCTGGAGACTTACACTTATAAATAAATAATGAGATGCTTCTGTGAAATGCCTTTAGCAAAGGCAGGGGAAAGCATTACTTCTCAAAAGACTGTACATTTGAAAGATTGAAAGCTGATACCAAAGGCTCTTCAATAAGATATAAACCACTTCTGTGGAAAAAAAGAAAATAACATGAAAGAAGTGAACTGGAAATTCTATACTGCTAAACTGGGGACCAAAATTTTCTAACTGGCAAAGTGTAAAATCTAAGTGAATAGATCAGAGAACCTAAAATAGATTCTTGAAGATTTAGGAAAACTGATCTCTGATCCTCCAAATATCTTTCTATGTTATACATTTAAAATAAATCACTACACTTAAAAATCTGAGATGTTATTTATAATAAAATGCTACGTTCCCATCATATCTTGTTAAAGACGATATTGAAAAGTTGTGTTAAATTAAGTAATTCCAATGAGAGATTGGTATGTATGATTGATTGTTATTATTAAACAGCTTTTTTTTCTATCTTAACTAACTTATATTAGGCTTGTGTATTAAGCTAGATATTCAAGTCTAGATACTAATTAAAACAACTTCATGAAGTATAGTGGCCACTGGCTTCCTGGGAACATTTTTTCTGCACTGAATATTCTAGTCCAGTTTCTAGCAAATAGAAAATGCTTTGTGGTTGCCACTAGAGGGCAAATAGCCTCCTGGACTTCTCTTTGACCAAAGAGTATCTTGGTCCAAGCAGCCAGTTTTAAGGTCTCATATAAACTACTCTTAAATCTTGCATTGCCAAGTCTTAGTCAGCTCACCGACTCAGCAAACTCAGAACATTTTAATTTGTTTTAAATCCAAATTTAAATATGTTCTTTTACCAGTCTATTTACATGGTCCAACTTGGGATGATAGATCTCTTGGCTGAGTGCACTAACTTCTGACCTTCTTATCCTACCCCTTTCCGATGTAGATATTAAATCCCACTGCTCGGCCAGCAAGGTGACCTATCTTCATGGCATTCAACAGCATTCCTAGACCTTAGGTGACATCACAGGCACTTTCCAGTCTGATTTGTTTCTGCTTTACTTTCCAATCTCTCCTCCTGCCATTCCCTCATAGTCCCTTTATTCTGCACTAGTTCAGAGTTGCTGGCACTTTCTCAAATATATGATGTTATTTCATGCCCTTGTGTCTTTACTCAGGCTGTTACTTCTACCTGGGATGCTGTCACTGCCCATCACACACTGTTGAAGACTCAGTTCAGGTATTACCTGTAAGAAGCCTTATACTCTTTGCTGCTCCCCTTTTTCTTTCCCCTCTTTCTTTCCAGAGCAATAGATTGAGTTTTCCCTCCTCTATGCTCCTCTAGCATCTTTTACACACCTCAATAATAATACTAACCCTGCTCTTGTGATTATGTCTAGCAGAATATGAATATTCAATCTCTGTTGAAATGGCAACTCAATTGTTTTGTCTTTTCTTTGCTGCATTAGGAATTGTTAGGAGTTCTAGAAGAGGGATGGAATGCAAACAACAGCTCCCTTCCTCTCCAGGAAGCAGAGACCTGAAGCCCACGATTGTGGTTTTTGAAGACTGAACTCTCTCTGCCCTTGAGTAAGGAGGTCCAAGATTTCTCCTTGATAAAAATGTGGACTGCAATGCTAGTTAAAAGAAGCAATTGGGGCTTTTGGTATAGAGAAATATTTGGAAGCTGAAGAGACTGAGGTGGACTGGAAAAGCTTCGGAGATGCCAAACATCACAACTCAGAGACAGGAAAGTGGTCTGAAAATATAGCAGCTGCCTGGAGGTGCCAGGTGAGTGGGCTTGGAGAAGAGCCACGATGAGGGCCACTGTTGGAGCCATACTGAACAAACTCTTCACAGCCCTCACCAGAGGACTTTGCAGGTAAGTGGCAATTCTGCCTCATGTAGACAAATAATCATGGGAGGTGATTCGCAGCCTGTGATCAAGTTCTTTTTTATCCAAGCAAAAATAAATGATTCCTGAAAATTATCAAAATAATCAAACACAAGCGGAGTCTGAGAAACTGTCACAGCCAAGAGGAATCTTAAGGTGACATGATGGCTAAAGGCAATGTGGTACTCTAAATGGGATCCTGGAAAAGAAAAAGAACATTGGGGGAAAACTACAGACATCTGAATAAAGTAGAGACTTTAGTTAATAATAATGTATCAGTATTGGTTTGTTAATTATAATTATATAGACCATACTAAGATAAGATGTTAATAATATAAGAAACTGGGTGTGAAGTATATCCAATGTATCTATCTTTCCAATGTCTTTGTAAATCTAAAATAGTTCTAAAATTAAAGTTTATTTAAAAAGAAAGAGAAGGAGAAAAACAGACTAACCTGGGAGGATGTGTCCTCCAAAACCCTCAGGACCCTGGAAACACCCAGGAGACCTGAACTCATGAATTCCTTGAGTATAGGAATTGATTCATGCTGACATTCTCCGTGGCCAGTGCACAGTATCTGGTTTTAACAAGTGGTCAATGCATAGTTACTGAATTAAAATCTATTTCCAGTAAGGAAGAAGCAAGAGGCAATAAAGAGAATGGTTTTCTTCTGATGATAAATAAAACTGCAAACTATATTTTGTGTACTTAAGTTGATTGAAAATTTTGTAGGGATATCCAGTTCAACAGAGTTTACCCTGACATTTGGAAAAAAACTGTGCTCTTAGTGCAGAAAGTAACACAAGACTCCATTCTTTAAGAATACTGCTATTTTGCCAGATGCAGTGGCTCACACCTGTAATCCTAGCACTTTGGGAGGCTGAGGTAGGCGGATCACGAGATCAGGA
Source organism: Theropithecus gelada (assembly GCF_003255815.1). Lineage (NCBI taxonomy): Eukaryota > Metazoa > Chordata > Mammalia > Primates > Cercopithecidae > Theropithecus > Theropithecus gelada. The sequence goes on from NC_037671.1 coordinate 22,861,887, forward strand.
GTTCGAGACCATTCTGGCTAACACAGTGAAACCCTGTCTCTACTAAAAATACAAAAATTAGCCAGGAGTGGTGGCATGTTCCTGTAATCCCAGCTACTCAGGAGGCTGAAGCAGGAGAATCGCTTGAAAACCCAGGAGGCAGAGGTCATAGTGAGCCGAGATCGTGCCACTGCATTCCAGCCTGGGCAACAGAGCAAGACTCCATCTCAAAAGAAAAAAAAAAAAAAATACTGCTATTTTTTCTGATGTTAATCTGGAGGAAAACCATCCTTATAAAAACAAGGTATTAAAATCAGGGAAGAAAATACACAAATAGAGATCGGGTACATAATGTCTAATAGTTTTAAGTAACGTACAAAGGTTCAATTTCTTTTTCATATAAAAGGAAGCAAACATATTAAAATTCTCCTAAGTACTAATATTTGAAGTACATAGACTGAAAATTGAAAGTGCTCATATATTTTTGATATGAAATTGTTCTCTGATGTTTTCTAGTCTAGTAAAAGTCCCTTGACAAATGATACTTATTAAGTAGTATTTTATCCATGAGGGGTTACTTCAAAATAATTTGTAACATAGACATTGTATTTTTAAAGTTTGTCTATTTCATGAAATTTGTCTTTCAGCATGGTAAGGTATAGTAGAAACTTTATACTTAAAAGAATAAGATGTTGCAGAAAGGAAAGATGGCCAAAAACTAAAGGTTCATATGAATTTGAAGCTTTTCTCTGTCCAGATTCCCCACATTGACTGAATCAGTTGGGGGTCTTGCTGACTCAGGACTCTGCTAAACTGTCTTGCTTATCACAAGGGTGACTATCAGCCACACAAATATAAAGCTGTAACCCTCTATCCTTGGCAAGGAAGTAAAAGCCAAATAGATTTTTAGCTTAACAGACAATGCAAACTGATAGTTTATTCTTGACATATTGAGAAAGATATAAAGGTCATTTTTTGGTATTGTCAGAATAAATCAGTGATATTTTAAAAGGTACTCACGTCCAGATGATGGTAATTAATTACATGAGATAGATGTGGTGTTTCTCTCTCAAAATAAATAAATGAGAGGAATGAAGAAAAGGAGAGAGAACAAAGAAATGCATATGATTGAAAGCAACAGGGTAGTAAGAGGTTTGGGTGGTATAGAGAGGAAAGAAAACTGGGTAGATACCCTCTCTTCCAGCCAATAACTCTATGGGTTGACTATCTAACCCACTTTAAGGCCTACTATGCTTGTAAGTTTGTGTGCCTGTTTTTTTTTTTTTTTTTTGAGACAGTCTTGCTCCCTCGCCCAGGTTGGAGCGCAGTGACGCGATCTCGGCTCACTGCAAGCTCCGCCTCCCAGGTTCACTCCATTCTCCTGCCTCAGCCTCCCAAGGAGCTGGTACTACAGGCACCCACCACCACGCCCGGCTAATATTTTGTATTTTTAGTAGACAGGGTTTCACTATGTTAGCCAGGATGGTCTTGATCTCCTGACCTCGTGATCCACCCACCTCGGCCTCCCAAAGTGCTGAGATTACGCCGGGCATTTAGGTGCCTTTTCTAACTTTCTTAACAACTTCAACAAATCAATTATTATGCATATATTTTAGAAATGAGGATGCTGGGGGGTCAGATTGTTTGCTAACTGATCCAACGTCATCTACCTAGTAGGAAGCAAACCCAGGGGTCAAATGTAGATCTATTTGATTCCACAAACCTTGGAACCTTCTATACTACCTCTCAGAATTTCCCTGTCAAAACTTTTCCAGAATGATTTTGGATTAAAACTTTTGATTGGTTAATTCATAGTAATAGGAGCTACCAAAAATCCAATTCATTGTTGAAACTAATTGAACCTTATCAATTATTTCAACTTTTTTTGTATCTCTAATCTTTGCTATCTTTTGTGATCCTAAAAAAGGTTTTCTTATTTATGCCAAATTCTTTATGCTATACTATGATACAAACAAAGTCAATCTGCAATTTATTGCACTGGTCCCATTATGCTACATCTGCACCCAGAATGTTGAGAGCAATGCTCAAAAATCTGATTTTCTGTATATGTTATTTGTGACCCATATAGTGTTTTAATTCTGAACATTTCTTTTGGTTAATTATTATTGCTTCCAGTTCTCTGTGGAAAGTTTTCATCTTGACTCTTAATTTCTTAAAATATCAGTGGTGGCCATTTTAAAGTCTGTGTCTGAAAACACCGTTATCTGGATCCCACTGTAGGTCTGTTTCTTGTGCCTGTTTTTCTTTTGTTTTTTGGTTACATCCTGTCTCATTGTTTGCCTGGTTATTTTCTTTTCTTTTCTTTTTTGAGATGGAGTCTCGCTCTGTCACCCAGGCTGGAGTGCAGTTTTGTGACCTCTGGCTCACTGCAACCTTCGCCTCCTAGGTTCAAGTGATTCTCCTTCCTCGGCCTCCTGAGTAGCTGGGATTGCACGCATGTGCCACCACACCCGGCTAATTTTTGTATTTTTAGTAGAGACAGGGTTTCACCATGTTGGCCAGGCTGGTCTCAAACTCCTGACCTCAGGTGATCTGGCCACCTTGGCCTCCCAAAGTGCTAGGATTACAGGTGTGAACCACCATGCCCAGCCTGCTTGGTTGTTTGCTATTGCCAGATATTGCATGTGGAAATTGTCACAAGACTCTGTATGATGCTTTGTTCCTCTAGATAAAATGTACACATGCTTTTGGCAAGCAGCTAGGTTAGACACACTAGTAACCTCAAAACACTTTAATCCAATCAGCAATGGGAGATCATCTGAGGTTGAGTTTCAGTTCCTGTTAGATTTGATATAGTTCCAGTTCAGTATTATCCTTAGGTGTAACTCCTCTGGATCCATATTGCCTGCCTGAGATATTTACCATGATCCCTACTCTTTAACAAACATTGACCTCCCATTTTTGGTCCCCCAGCCTCATGAGTCTGTCCAGCTCTCTGTTTCCAACCTTTAAGCCACAGCTTTCAAAATCAGCAATCACCTTTAAGAGAAAAGTGAACCCAAATACCAGGTTTACCTCCATGGACTTTCATCTTCTCCCTGCTCTTGACTGCATAATTCTTCACTGTTTTGTTGGCTCTGCAAAAATTTCAGATTTTATTATTTTTTGATATTTAGTTCAACTTTTCTAGCCGAACTATGAGATATTTGGTTTCTCATAAAAAATTAGGAGCTATGGCAAACTGATCCCGTGTTCCTGCTTATCAGCCATCTGTTGAATCAGAGTAAGGGCTGCCACTTAGAGATGGGTCAGGCAGCATCCAGTTCACAAGCATAGTTTGTTTCAATATCTTAGTTTCTTATACCAGAAACTTGACAAGTGGCAGAATGCCTAAAACTAAGAGTAAGAAACATCTAAATACCTAAAACTAAGATGTAAGAAACATCTTAGTTTCTTACACTTTTATTCATTTCTGCCACTTGTCTGGTCCTTTTAGGCATTTGCTTTTGTGCCCTCTGGTTCAAGTGAATAATTACAAACTAGACAACAGGGATCCAAATAAAATATCCCAAGCTCTTTTCCCACAATATTATTTAGCACCCAGCAGCAACACTGTTCTGCTTAGTCCCATTGATAAACCCTCAGAACTAAAGAAATGTTTGTTCATATACTTCTGTTCACTTACTTGAAGTAAATCTCAGAACATTGTTTTTATAGTATATTCTACACCAAATTTGGATTCATACACATTTCTCTTTTTAACCCACAAACTTGGATTATCTACAACATAACCAAGCAATTCTAATCTATATCAATTATTTAAAGACTTACAATTTCTTCTTTAATTGAATCATATCCTTGTTTCCTCAACTGAACTAACTAAATGATTGTGCATGGAATTTTGCAAAAATTCATTTGAATAATAGTGATTGTTAAGTTTTCAGGGGAAAGGTTAACTTTCTCATACATTCTATCCATGACTGGCAAATATTCATTCCATTTCTCACTCATCAAATATTTGAGCAGACGCCCTGTACCAGGCAGGCAGTGTCCTGAATGCTGAAGATACCAAGATGAATGAGACACAAGCCCTGACCTAGAGAAGCTCACTGTGGTAGGGCGACAGGCATGAAAAACAGTCCTTACAACACTCTGTGATAAATATTATAATTGAGTTATGAACCAAGAGCTATGGAAGTAAATGACTAGGTATGTCTGAGGAGTGAAAAAAAAAACAAGAAAAAGACTTCTCAGAGCAAGTGCCATTTCAACCCGCTCTTCAAAGGATAATCTAAGTGCTGGTCAAGTACAGAAGAGGAAGGGGGTTTTTGTGTCTCCTTACCTGAACCTTGCTACCCCAAAAGCTCCCGCTGGTAACCCTGCCTCACATTTTTAACTCTAGCAATCCATTATCTATACTGATCTTTTTTTTTTTTTAATTATTTTATTTTGAGATGGAGTTTCGCTCTTGTTGCCCAGGCTGGAGTGCAGTGGTGCCATCTCGGCTCACTGCAACCTCCGCCTCCCGGGTTCAAACAATTCAACTGCCTCAGCCTCCCGAGTACCTGGGATTACAGGTGCCCACCACCGTGCCCAGCTAATTTTTTGTATTTTTAGTAGAGACGGGGTTTCACCATGCTGGCTAGGATGGTCTTCAACTCCTGACCTCAGGTGATCCACTCGCCTCGGCCTTCCAAAAGTACTGGGATTACAGGCGTGAGTCACCGCGCCTGGCCTATACTGATCTTTCCAAATTATAAATATTATCACTGATTTCCCATCCTTTTCGCAATGAATTCAGACCCCTTGGCTGGCATCCAAGGCCTTTGTCATTCTAAGCCCCAACTCAACATCCAGCTCCGAGGCAGGGTATGTGCTGCAGGTGGAATGGAACTTAAAAGACCATGGTACCACATGTCTCCATGTCTTTTGCATGAGTTTCCTCTGCCTCGTGGATGTCTTCTAAGCCCCTTTCCATAGCACTTTATGAATGCCTGTATTAGCACCTATCCACTGTATAGTAAACCTAGTTATCTTATCTGGGTCCATCCAAAAGACCACTGGGTCCATAGAGCTTGGCCCATTACTTAACACAAAACTGTTTCTCAATGTATATTTGGGGTCAATTAATGAATTAAAGAAACACTGCAGCAGTAATTAATACGGCTAAATTCGAGGGTAAAGGGAGAACCTGGAACGCGATGAGATGTATAAGGTACCACTACGTATGAAGATAACAATATCCTAGGTTATATACATACTTTTATTAAGATGCTGCTGCTAAATCTCTTAGAAATACTGTTCTTCACTTGTGTCCAAGAGTGTATCATAGTCAACAGATTTTTCAGTATCATTTGGTTTTAAAAAATATCCTTCCTGGATCATAATAATAAAGGAAAATTTGAGAAACCCTGACAGTGGCACCAGAAACACACACACACACACATACATATGTGTATGTATGTGTTTATATATTGTATGTATGTGTGTATGTGTGTATATATTATGTAAAGTAAAATATAAGTATAGCTGCATCTTTGAAGTCAGGGTTTTTCTAAGGCTTTTGTCTGTGCTATTTCGATTTATTCTTCCTGATTGCAGATCTCAGTTGTTATCCGTTGGGTCTGAGATCTTTATAGGTCTAACTCGGGTCCTAATTTTCCTCAAAAGTTGGAGTTCTAAATGTAATTTGGTACCCAGATTGTACTCTGGAATGGAAAAAGCACATTAGTGGAAAAACTGGTGAAATCCAAATGAAGTTTGTAGCTTAGTTGATAGTAATATAACTAAGTTCTTGATAATCGCAAATGTGCCAGTTATGGAAGATGGAAGCATCTGGGAAAACTGGATAAAGAGTGTATAGAAACTATCTGGATCTATCTTTGCAACTTTTCTGTATACCTAAAATTATTCAAAATAAAAATTTTATTTTTTAAAAAATTGAGGAACATTAAGAATTATGTTCAGAGCATTGTATCACCTACAGAGAAATCAAATTCACTCAAAGACTGACCCATGATGTATTACTACAACCTGATAAATCTTAGGCACCTCATACTGCAGGGAATCAATGACTTCCTTTACAAATGTTCTTCTGTGCTGTTCTTTGCCTTCCAGATTTTCTGGATTTTAGATTTGTATGTATATTCTAAGGAAAATTCCCATGTATCTTTTTTTTTATGCATATTGTTTTCACCTAGAACTGGTATTCCCAGGGTCCCTCATTAAGATATAAAAGCCACTGGGAAGTAATCTGTATTCTTTGAATAATAATGCTAAACAAGAACAGCTAATTATAAAAAATAAAAAACATTTACCATAGAAATTCTTTGGTGGTATATTTCTTTTTCATTTTTAGTATCACTGACTTGAAATATCAGATAATTGGCTGGGCACGGTGGCTCACACTTGTAATCCCAGCACTTTGGGAGGCCAAGGCGGGCAGATCACCTGAGGTCATGAGTTCAAGACCAGCCCGGCCAATTTCGGGAAACCCCGTCTCTACTAAAAATATGAAAATCAGCCAGGTGTGGTGGCACACGTCTGTAATCCCAGCTACTTGGGAGGCTGAGGCAGGAGAATTCCTTGAACCCGCAAGGCAGAGGTTGCGTTGAGCCGAGATTGCATCACCGTACTCCAGTCTGGGAGACAGAGTGAGACTCTGTCTCAAAAAAAACAAAAAACAAAGAACAAAAAACAAGGAAATATCAAATAATTAGCCAAGCTAGCTGCCTAATCTGCTCTGTAGAACATCTCAGCTTAATAATAAAGTTATTAAGTGACCCATTCTTCTCCAAGACTGCTGGCTACTAACAGGGCTTCTTTTTTTTTTTTCCAGTGGCTTCTATATTTATGTTTTTATTTTTAAAGTTCTATGTGAATTTTTTTTCAAACGACTCTATCTTTTTTTTTTTATTATACTTTAAGTTCTAGGGTACATGTGCACAACGTGCAGGTTTGTTACATATGTATACATGTGCCATGTTGGTGTGCTGCACCCATTAACTCGTCATTTACATTAGGTATATCTCCTAATGCTATCCCTCCCCCCTCCCCCCTCCCCACAATAGGACCCGGTGTGTGATGTTCCCCTTCCTGTGTCCAAGTGATCTCATTGTTCAATGCCCACCTATGAGTTAGAATATGCGGTGTTTGGTTTTCTGTTCTTGTGATAGTTAGCTGAGAATGATGGATTCCAGCTGCATCCATGTCCCTACACAGGACATGATCTCATCCTTTTTTATGGCTGCATAGTATTCCATGGTGTATATGTGCCACATTTTCTTAATCCAGTCTGTCACTGATGGGCTTTTGGGTTGATTCCAAGTCTTTGCTATTGTGAATACTGCTGCAATAAACATACGTGTGCATGTGTCTTTATAGCAGCATGATTTATAATCAACAGGGCCTCATCTTAATGCCACCAAGAAGAGTATTCTCTCTCTGATAACATGCAAAAATATCATTGTAATATATGAGATTCTGAAATCCACAGGCAAATGGATCAAATAAAGAAAGGACTAACCTAAGTGGGAATAATTTTGTTTGGCCCTGACAAAGCGCCTGGGCAAATGAGACCAGATCCATAACCAGAGTTTCCAAGTGACTGGCAGCGCTGTTTCCTGACCAAAGTTAGAGAAGTGCAAAAAATACAAGTGACCTCACAGGCTGCCTGACAAACCCCTGAATGTTCTCTGGGGTAGTCAGAGATGAAAGAAGGGTAGGAGATAAGAGGACTTTTAAATTACAGATCTCAGCGTCAATGTGTGCTAGCTGAAGAGGAGGCTCAGAGGGTGATGAACACACTACAAAGAGCCTTGTGAAGTGGGGCGTAGAGTGTGTCCCCTAATCAGCGGACATTCTATTAGAGTGCATTTATTCATTTCGTGTATCCTATTTACAAGGAAACCCAGGAATACTTTTAAATGCCAAGTAAGAAAAAGAGAAAGAAATACATATTTTTTTACTTAGAGACTTTGGAAAAGATTCTTCTACAATACATTCTTCCACTTGGAAAGTAGGCACTTTGGGTGGCTGTATCAACAGTAGGAAAACACAGAAAAGCATTTTTTTTGGAAGAAATTACTAGATGGTATCCTAGCAGACTGAATTTAGAAACAGGTGATAATATTTTTACACAAATTGATATGCTCCTATCTACATTCTGAATATAGCAAATTTAAAAGTTGTCTTTCTTTCCTGTGCTTGCTGTCCCAACACACAAGATGATGTAGATAAGCACCTCCCATTTTAATGAGGTCTTCCCTTGCTTGTGAGGTTTCTTCCAGGCTGTGTTATATTAACAGCATTTGACCTGACTGAGGAACTCCCTGCTCCTTGAAACCATTTCTTTCCTTCTCTTCTTCTCTTGCTTGCTGGTCACTCTTCTCACACTGATTTTCTGCTTCCTCTTCTCCCCAACCTTGGAACGGTGAAGGGATGCAGAACTCAGTTCTGGGAGCTCCTCTCTGCCTACTCTCTCTTCCTGGAAGACATTCTCCAGTCTTACCATTTCCTATTCTGTTCACGTAGAGATAATCACTCCCAAATGCATATCTCCAGCCCAAATGTCTCCCCTGAACAATGGATTTAGATGTCCAACTACCTACTCAACATTGCCATACTAATGCATAGTAGGCATCTCAAATTAATATTTGCAGAATTAAACACTTCTTCCCCCAACCCTGCTCCTCACACAGGATTCCCTGTCAATATCAATGTCAACCCTGTCCTTCCAGATGTTGAGACCAAAAGCTGCAGAATTGTTTTTGACTCTTCTCTAAGACCCACATTTGCTCCATAGGCAAATCTCACTGGCCATGCCTTTCGAATACATTCAGTTACTTCTCAATACCTCCGCAGAATCACCCTGGTCAAAGCCTGGATGATTACAGTAGCCTGCTCCTTCCTTCTGTTCTTTTGTTCCACAGAATGGTCCCAACACAGCATCCAGAGGCTCTTCCCCTATGTCTCTCAATATTTTACTGACCATTGCTTAAAAACTTGCTTGAGGGAATGGCTATCATTCCTGTGGGAGACAAATCATAACAGCCTGCAACTTAAATTTGTTTGAAAAGAAGATTCCATAAGAACATGTTAATTAATTAATTGGAAGCCTGTAATACTGGGGTTGAGCAGAAAGTTACAAATTAATCAGTTCCTTTTTTTTTTTTTTTTTTGAGAAAGAGTTTTTCTCTGTCACCCAGGCTGGAGTGCAGTGGTATGATCTCAGCTCACTGCAACCTCTGCCTCCCGGGTTCAAGCAATTCTTCTGCCTCAGCCTCCCAAGTAGCTGGGATTACAGGCGCGTGCCACCAAGCCTGGCTACTTTTTGTATTTTTAGTAGAGACGAGGTTTTGACATGTTGGCCAGGCTGGTCTTGAACTCCTGACTTCAGGTGATACACCTGCCTGGGCCTCCCAAAGTGCTGAGATTACAGGGGTGAGCCACCACACCCAGCCCTCAAATCAATCAATTTTATGCTCTGATTGCATTGAAGAGAAAGCTGAAGAAGAGAAGATTAAATTAGCCTCACTCAGTCCATGGTAGAGCTAGCACCACAGTCAGATTAGGTCTCAGGTCTCATTACTTCTCAGAGTAGAGATCCATAAGGATTTATTTATTTATTTATTTATTTATTTATTTATTTTCCCCCCAGAATATTTTGCAGAGGATTAATCACATTTCCCCCCAGATCAACTGATTTTTTTCTTCAGATAATGCATTAATTACAGAGGTTTTATAGTTCAGTTTCATTAAAAGGTATATTGTAGGTAACTTCGGTTTAAAATGAAGTACCAGAGTTAATAATATGTTTCTCATGATTTATAATTCTGTTGAATTTTGAGATCTTTTAGGGAGTGAGCTCATGTTGTTCTCACCAAACTCACTGAAGAGTTCTCATTGTCAGAAGAAGGGCTCCACCCTCGCCTTTGCTGGCTCTGATCAACATTAATGCCAAAGCGGCTGTGGTGGTTACACTGCATTGGGAGTTCTCCAAAGCGAAACTTGGCTGGGTAAACTCTACTCCTCCTTTCTCTCCTAAGAGGCTATATTTGGAGAACCAGTTTGCCCTGCTCATCTTGGGGTTTTTGTATTTATTTTTTGACAAATTCTTCCCTGGCTTGATATTAAGCTTGAAAATATAGCATGTACATGAATACTAGTATTTAAATGATTAGTGGTTAGACTTCTAAGACTAAGTATACTGTATAGGTATATCTATCTATATAGATATTGCTTGGTCTCCCAGGCTCAGGTAATTCTCCCACTTCAGCCTCACAAGTAGCTGGGACTACAGGCTCGCCAACATGGCTGGCTAATTTTTGTATATTTTGTAGAGACAGGGTTTTGCCATGTTGCCCAGGCTGGTTTCAAACTCCTGGGCTTAAGCAATCAGCCCACGTTGGCCTCCCAAAATTGTTGGGATTACAGGTGTGAGTCACTAAACCCAGCTTTTAAAGTTCTTCTCCTACCTTTACTGATGGCAACTGCTGAATAATTTTAGCCTTTCATTTCAAGATAACATCTTTCAGAATTGTTGTGAGGTTAAAGGTTACATCTATATGTAGAGCCATTTCATAGTGCTTAATACATAGTCAATAAATAATAAATAATGCATATACTTCTCTAAATTGTAAACTTTAAGTAACACAGTTACAGGGAAACTGGCTATTTATTTCCCTGCTTTAATCAGAAGATTGAATTTGCCAATGCTCTGTTGCATTTGAGGTAAGTTGTTGCAAATTCTTTTTAGAACCATACAGACTCTACTTTCTAGTGTTCATAAAAAAGCAAGTCAGTAAAAATGTGGAAGATAACAAGAATTCATGTGTATGATAAAACTATAGAGTAATGGGTATATTTTTCTTTGATGATTTATAGAAATAAACATTGATCATTTAGAACCATATTTTTTAAGATCATAGCTACTAAATATCCTCCAATTTGCAGATGAGACTATTGTGTTAGATGGTAAACAAGGCACGCACATAGCAAACTGGATGCCTTAAAATAAGTGCTAAATCTTTTGCAAAATAAAATATTAGTGTTATTGATATAGGCCAAGTACCTTCATCACGAAGATGCCTGTTTATCTCTTGGCTGCTCCTACTAAAGTGATATTAGGTATTCAGAAGTGAAGTCCAGTGAAGCATTTTACTAAATCTATAATTGTAAAGCGAATTGGATATTGCAAGTTAAGAAGAAATAGCCAGCACAGTGATGTAAGAAGGCTGTGGAATCAGAATCATACGTTTGTAAGAGATCTAGATAATTTCCAGTTCAATCACCTAGCCAGATCATACTATTCCTCTTTAAATATCTGAATGAAGGGGAAGTTCCATGTATTTAGTAAATAGATCATGTTCTAGTAACTGTAATTAACATAGCTCATCAGTTCAAAATACAGTCTCTAATATTTTTGCCTCCTTGTATTTGCTTTCCTAAATGTCAGACCTGGATCCCTGACCACATCCCTTGTATTTTCTTGTCTATGTTATATCTGAAAAGTTTGGGCATTTGCTTAGTTAGTGTCTAGATACTTCTGAATCGCTAATCCATTCTACTTTCTCTCCATCCACCACCAACTATAAAATACCCTTTATTCAGCATGTTTTACAATCATTGATAAAATCATAAAAATTAAATAGGCCCAAAGAGAAGTCATATTGTTCTAGACGTGTGATTTTTATTCATGACACAGGAAGGAGAATAGCAGGGAGATCCTGAGCCAGTTCCCCTTCTCTGCCATGTACCATCCCATTAGCAAGTTGAAAAACGGTCTTTAGAGCTGGCTACCACACTAGCTTCACCTGTTTACTCACCCCTGATATCTAGGATTATCTCCAAAATTAGTGACAAGAACAGTAGAAATAGAACTATGGTCATTACATCTTTCTACTTTTTGAAACAATTCTAAGTTTGATCAAGGCATAGGACAGATAACACTTATTTTTTAGGCTACTCATATCAGAAGGAAGGAGGAGGCCCCTTTATAACACCTGCCATAAATATTGTAGAACCAGCATTTTAAGAAAATTACAGACAATCTTCTTCAGCTCACCAGAACAGATACAAAGATGCTTCAGGAGCCTGATGCCTAGGCAAACACACTACTGCAGGATACTATCACCATTTCATGTCCTTTCAGAAATTAAATAATAGATTTTTGATAGCCTGGATTATAAAACTGCTATTTCATCAACAAGTTAAAATATTAATCATATTCCAATTGGAAACATGAGAAATCATTTTTATTCTAAGAATCTTTTTATTCCAAGACAAATTTTGCCAAAACAAACAGCATGCATTGATGAGATCATAGCCATTTTAAAACTCATATTGTTGGACAGAACACTTATACTTACTTAAATTAGATAACTCCGTGTTTGGCCATTCCATAAAATAAATGAGCATCTGAATCTCTAAAAAGAAACTTCTTTTTATCAAAAGAGAATTTTTTGATAAAAATTGCTTTTCTATTTACTTAGGCCTCATTTACATTTTTAAACAATAGGAGAGCGGGTTCATCTTTTGCCATGATATTACAGTTTAGCAGTTACCACGATTTCAAAAGAAAACTGGTCCAACCTAGGGGAATAAAAATATTTGGGTCAATAAAGGTGAATATAGTGATTAGTTGGTGTGCAGAAGAGATATAAACTCTATTGCCAAATTGTTTGTAGCCGCATTTATGTTCTGGTTCTAGGAGATGATTGAGCAAGAAAATAAAGAGTTGAAAGGAAAGAACAGGAAGTTGAGCCTAGCGAAGAATCCTGAGTAGAGAGAGAACCAACAGGGGCAGTAGAAGTCCTAACATGATCCGACTCATCGTGTACGTCACGGTTCCTGTTCTTGCTCTTGCAGAACTCCCACATGCTCTTTTTTCTACCCCCATAGCCTCTCCTTCCCATTACTTTCCTCACCTGAGAAAATTTCTAGCAAATTTATAATTTAAAGTTTTAGTTGCTCTCCTAAAGCCTTTTGCTAAGTGTACTAGAACCTTCCTGGGACATCACCTGGTCTGATGGATACATCACCGTTCTGCTCCAGCCCTTTTGCTTCCCATGTCAACAGGCCAGCCACTCTCTGAACATACGCAAAATCTGCAGGTCATCTCTAAACAACTGTATATTGGGATGTCCTCCTAGTAGATTGTGACAATCCACCTGGGCAGCCTTGTTATACGAATAATTCTCTTTACTGACCTGTAAAAACATAAGGAAGAAATGACCTTGCCTCTAAGATGCTTTGCTTTAATCGAAGATCTAAAACACATAATCCTGACATAGCTTGAAAAGAATTGTATAGTATTATGTCAACAAATGCATACTCTCCTGCAACACTGAGAAAAAAAAAGCACAGCAGACATGTAAGAGTACACAGTAAAAAAAAAAAAAAAAAAAAAGAAAACAACTAAAATATTTATTTTAAAAATTTGTTAAGTTGTGGCATGTCTATATAATAGAATATTATATAACCATAAAAAGTATGACAATGAAAAGTAACTATTGCTCTGGAAATATATCTACATTATGCAAAGTGAAAAATTTGATAGTCAAGAAAAAGAAATACTATAATTTTTGTTCAATAAATATTTATATGCATATACTTATATACATAAAGAAAATCTGGAAATATGCACAATAAAATAGTTACAGAGGTTATTTTTGGTGTTGGTTTGTGGATTACTTTTATTTTCATCTTTATGTTTTGCTGACATTTTTCTTTATGTTTTTTGATATTTTTGCAATTTGTGTATGAAAAAGAAAATAGAAATACATAAATAAATAGAAAATAAAGAAATAAAAGAAAATCAATAAAGTTATTTTAAAATAAGCATAACTAGGGAGTTAATGATAGATGGCTTCCTGAGTGAAGAACCAAGCATCACTAAATCCTACAATGTTGTTTTTCAAGAGCTGATTACTGTGGTTTGGAAGAAGAGAGAGTGGAAAGTGTTTTAGATAGAAAGAGTGTCCTGAGATGAGGTAAAATACTAATTTAATAAAAGGAAATGAAAGCTGAGTGTTTAAACTGAAGCAGAGCAAAGAACAAGGGAGAACCTTGCAGTTCCACTCCTCCAAGCTTCTGCACATGCTGTTTTCACTACCACGGAACATCTTCTGCTGATGAAGTCCTCTTTCAAAATCAAGTTCCACTAACTCTTCCTCCGTCAAATTTCCTTTGACTCAGGTTTTGGCTTTTGCCCCCACTCTGCCCTCTCCATGCCAGTATTGTTGAACAGAACACACTGTATTGCATCAATTGATTTTTAATTTGTTTAAGTCATTTTCTAATTAACAAGTTCCATGAGGGTAAAGGACTTATTTTTCTTGAACACAGTCTTGTCATATAGTAAATGTACCATACATGTTTGTGTAGAATTGGCTTGAATTGACTTTAATGGAACTGAAACCATTCTGGAGAAGACTGGTTAGCAAAGAGCCTTGAAAGTGGGACTGAAGAGCTACGGTTGCTAGAATTCATAATATAGAGGTTTTAAGCATATACCTCATTGGTAAAGGAGGATGGTTCTTCTAGAAGCTGGATAAAAAAAGCATTACCATTTTTCAGCCGTGTTCTCCAGAGTTGGGAGTTGGCAGTTCTGGAAAGGCTGTTAATGGACAATGTTGGAAGGTGCCAAAAATGATCCATTTAACAATCTGCCAAACGGCACATTTATTTTATTTATTACAAGTTGTAGATTCCCGATAAAGACAGAGCAGTGGGCTGAAGGTCAATGTTAAAAATATATTCAACAAGTTACTTTCATATGATACAATTTCAGTCCTATGCCACAAGCCTTGATGACGATATATGTTGCATTTTTTGCAATGTTGTCACAGTAATTGTCTAATTTTGCCTGATAGGATATATTTTGCTTATTTTTAAAACATAATATAAACAGATTCATGTTTTAATGCTGACCTAATGAACAAAATATTTTTAAAACGGTAAGCATAGTTTTATCAGACCAAGTATTATCTATAGCTTCACCAAACTTTTAGATTTTTCCACTGAACAGCTGTATTTGAAGAAAATATATTTCATTAAGGCTTTTAGTCTTTTAAGATTATACTTTTGATTTAATTTTATTCAAGGGAAAATAATTATACCTGTAATCTCCTGCAAAGAGAAGATTTTGTTTAAACTGGAGGCTTTTAACATAGAATTGCCAATGTTGATAAAGTTCAAAGTTAACCTGGTTCTTTTTCCTTTAATGGTGATTTTTAACATTCCTTTAGTGCTTTGTTGCACATGTTGTGATAGTAGAAGAAATGTACTAGTTCAATTATTTCACATAACGAGTTTTTATACTGTTCATCGACTTTCCGCTACTGGTACAAAGGTCACTGATATCACAGCCTATCCAACAACTGATGACAACTGTGTAGGGAGCTACAAAAATGACTCAAAAATTCCTCTTTGTGGGAGAAAAAAGGCAGCTGTTTCTTGAACATTGTATCAGTTCTTAGGAACCATGACCTAGATGTAAATAAAATGGGGAAGTCTTTTCTCTCAGTGAAGGCTGATTTACTGTGATGGACCAATATTCAGTATTTAGTTTCAAGATGTGAAGCAATGTACTGTTTATTTAGTGTCTTTTCTCTAAGTAATTAAAATACATTTAATAATGCTTTTTCCATATTTTGGAATTATTTTACATTCACCTTAAAAGAAAGAAAAATAAAATTAAAACTTTTTCATTAATGTGAATCTAGCAATAATTTCTGCTATGAGTAGAATAGCTTTTATTTATGACTTCACTTGTGGTATTATCTGCTGAAAGAAAGAATGTAGCAGACAAATGCATATCACTATTGGGATGAATTTTAAGGAATAATAATAATTCTTGTCTCGAATTTCTCTACTAAACTATAATTATGAGTTAAAGCACTAATTTGATCTATTTGGCATCTTCATAACCATTTTACCTATTACAAGCCCCCTTTCAACAATGGTAGAGCCATCAGTGGACACTCAGTATCTAGTATGCACTAGATACTGGTGTATTTCCTCTTATCATTCATTTACTGCCTTTCTCCTGGGACTTTCAAAAGCAGTTAATCTTTATTCCATCCCTGTGAACCTCTTGCTAGATGGAGAAGCTGTGCTTGCACAGATTGAACCACAGAATTTTAAAGGCAAAAATATGTTACCCATTGGGAATCTTTGCTCCTTGCTCTGGAAATAGCAGTAGGATATATCTAATCTTGAGAGCCTCTTTTCTTTTCTCGCTAAGAAAAAAGTGGAGTGGAAAAGAAAACGGTAGACCATCTTCAATATGGAATAATGAAGCTTCTTATCTTCCCCACCCAGTGGGTGTTCGTACCAAGGTAGTTGTTGTCAACTGTGGTAATCAAGGCAACAGAGGCTACAACTGGAGTGAAGCAGAGAGGCAAGAGTACAGAACATGGTTTTAGTTTTTGCAAAATGGAGAAACATTTCAAATAATTAGATAGGGTCCTCCTTGAAGCCTTAAATCCATGTCATGTCATACAAACCAAGAAAGAGTGAATGTGTTTTTAGCATAGTCCATTTCCAACAAGTGATGAAATATGTTAATGAGTAGCCATGATAGCTGAAATATTAAATTAGTCTCATGACTGCTTCGGAGGGTATTTCACTACTGTTCAGTTAATGCTGTGATACCTAGCTGACAGCAATATGATAGAGAGTTGATAAGATAATAAACACATTCATCATTCTCAGGCTCCATTGTGGCCCTTGGATAGAAGGTTTCATTTCTCTTGGGTAAATACCTAGGAGAAGAACAGATGGGCCATATGTTATCTATATGTTTAAGAAACTGTCAAATTGTTTTCCAGAGTAATTTTCCTCATTTTACATTCCCACCAGCAGTGTACGATAGTTCCAGTTGCTCCATATACCAGCACTCAGTATGTTCCGTCTTTAATTTTGGCAGTTCTGGCAGGTGTGTAGTGGTGTATCATCGTAGTTGGATTTGTATGTCCCAAATGACTACTGATGTTTAGTATCTTCCATGTGCTCATTTGCCATTTTTTATTTCTTCCTCTTTTTTTTTTTTTTTTTTTTGAGACAGGATCTCACTCTGTTGCTCAGGCTGGAGTGCAGTGGAGCGACCTCAGTTCACTGCGGCCTCAACTACCCGCCCAAGATCAAGCGATTCTCCCACCTCAGCCCCACCACCACCATCCCACCCCACCTCCCAGTAGCTGGGACTACAGGCATGCACCACCATGCTCGGCAAATTTTTTGTATTTTTTGTAGAGACAGGGTTTCACCATGTTCCCCAGTCTGGTCTCGAACTCCTAGGCTCAAGCAATTCACCTGCCTCAGTCTTCCAGAATGCTGGGATTATAGGGGTGAGCCATGGCACCTGGCCTATTTCTCCTTTATTGGATTGTATGTTCTTTTGCCTACTTTTTAATTGAGTTGTTCATTTTATTATTATTGTGTTTTGAAAGCTCTTTATATACAGTATTCTGAGTACAGGTTCTTTATATGTTTGGATACAGGTCCTTTTTGATAAAATTCACAAACTGATTCTAAAATTCGTATGGAAATGCAGTATCACCAGAATAGCCAAAACAGCTTTGAAAAAGAACAGAGCTGGAGGTTCAATGCCTCAACACTATCTGATTTCAAGACTTATTATAAAGCTATAGTAATCAAGCAAATGTGATAGCAGTGTGAAAACAGATAATCTGTCCAGTGAATAGATTTCAGAGGCCAGAAAGAGACCGACACATATACATTGTACACAATCAATTTTTAACAAAGGTGCAAAGGCGATTCTTTGGAAAACAGGTAGTCTTTTTGACAGAGTGCTGAAACAACTGGATCTACATATGCAAAATATTAATTTCAACCTATATCTTGCACCACAAACCAAAATAACCTCAAAATGGATCATAGACCTACACATAAAACAGAAAACAAAGACTGGAGACACAAATTATGTAAATGTAACATGAAAATGCAGGTTCCCTTGTTCAAAAATTACTAAGAATTTCAAGAAGGCAAGAACACTAACCCAAGCATAAGGCTCTTCTGAGTGCAGGACCCTGTGTGACTGCATAAGCTGCACATCGTGCAAGCAACCCTACCTAAGAAATACAAAAATTCTAGAAGAAAACCTATGAGAAAACCTTTGTTACCTGAGCTATGAAAGATTTCTTAGATAGATCCAGTATCAAAAATATGAGCCATAAAGGAACAAACTGATAAACTAGACATCAACAAAATTTAGGGCAGGCATGGTGGCTCACGCCTGTAATCCCAGCACTTTGGGAGGCCAAGGTGGGTGGATCACCTGAGGTCAGGAGTTCAAGACCAGCCTGACCAACATGGTGAAATGCCATATCTACTAAAAATACAAAACTAGCCAGGCGTGGTGGTGGGTGCCTGTAATCCCAGCTACTTGGGAGGTTGAGGCAGGAGAACTGTTTGAACCTGGAAGGCGAAGGTTGCAGTGAGCCAAGATCATGCCATTGCACTCCAGCCTGGGCAACAAGAGTGAAATTCTGTCTCAAAAAAAAAAAAAAAAAAAAAAAAAATTAAAACTTCTGCTCTAAAACAACACTATGAAGTAAATGAAAAGTCAGGCCACAGACTGAGAGATATTTGACAAAAATGATAATACATTTTAACATGGTTTGCCCACTTATGTGCCAACCACTGTTCTAAGAACTTTATTGAGTTTCTTATACAGAGACCATATATACACATATGTGTATCACATAAACATCTTATGAAGTAAATGCAATTTTGATCTTCATTCCAAATATGAAAGGTATAGGAATTTAAGAACCCATCTGAATGATATAAAACTAATAGGCAAAGAGGCCAAAATTGGGTCTCAGACTGTCTCACTTCAGACTCCATGCTGTTTACATCTCCTAAGGTAAAAACAAACTCCACTTATTTCTCCCCATTTTCTGTCTTTTAATCTAAGGGCGGGGCGGGCTTTCAAAAAGTCACTTCTTATTTAAACTAACTACCTTTAAAACTCCCCAAATAAGGCATTTTTTACAGCCACATCTGCCCAGCCATGTTCAATGTACAACATCCTCTTCCTACAAGCCTTTTCCAGGACCTAGCAAACGAAGGGGTTATCAGTGTTTCCGGAACTAGTATCAGCAATTCAAGGGTAGCACAAGTAATTTTGTAACACTTAGTGCCTGATAAAGCAGCCTTGAGCTTGAATTGCCACATCACCCAATTTACTCTTTGGGAGCAAGGGACATTCCTGCTGCAGAGTACATAGTGGTTTCTTACGCCCTCAAAGAATGCATATGCCTCTTTCTGTGACCACACACCTACAGAGTGACCAAGGCATGGGAACATTCACATTTATCTGTGGGAGCCCACTCACTGTTTCCCTGGAGGCTATGGAGAAACAAGTATCAAGTCCTAAAAAGGCACTGGGATTCAATAGCACAATATGCTTCCATACCCTTGCTTCATGTAAACACAGGGTGACTATGACTTCTAAAGGCCTGGGTGTTGCAGTTCAGCGAGGGCCTGATTTAGTAGCTAGACTATATCTCAGGGAGGACAGCAGACCTCTTTGTCTGGAGGAAGGGTGTATCCATTACTCTGGTCACCAGGGCCTTCTAGCAATTCTCCCATGAATGTTTCCTTCTAGGTTCCTACTGAGGTACATTTTGGGAGCCTCTAGTATTTCCATGACAAAAGGGTTTGGGTTAGCCCATCTTACTTTTACAAGTGCAAGTGGAACACTTTGATGTAAAAGAGAGTCACCGACAGACTAAGTTAGCTTCTCTGCACAGTAGAAATAACATAGCTTGTAAGGTTTATCCAAAATCTCATTGATAATTGCTGGGTAAACTCTGTTTTGAATTATCAGTGCCAGGAGTCTTCCATGATTTCAGCTTTGACATCACGTTAGTGTCTATGTCTAAGAATACAGAAACACACTTTGCATAGCCCCTAGTACTCTCTGGTTTCATGGACCAAAAAGTGCAGGATTGTATTCGTTATTCCCATAGTATAACCTTTTAGGTAGCACTTTAATTTTTTAATGTCTTCATGCCTTCCAACCTTCAAAACAAGGAGCACAATAACTGCCTCTGCCTACTGTGCCAGCAGGATTTACGGATCACATCTTTCCTGGGTGTTCTTGATCTTGTGGCTGAGGTACATTCCTTTGAAACCTCCTCTTCCACCCCGCCCCACATAGAGTAACTCAGCCTTTCTAACTTTAAGCCAGTCACACAGAGCATCTCCAACAAAACCTGAAACTTTGGCATTTGGCACTTGTCACACCCAGGGCATGGCTTTCTGAGATTTAGCAAATTCCAAAAATGTCGATATGATTCTTCCTTTGTGTTACATATTCAAAACTTAAATTTTAATTTTAATCGTTAGGATATGTAAAATTTTTAAATGTTAAGTGTGTCCTGGGCACATTAGCATAGTTTTATTTTGCCAAACAGAGGAAAGTCTTGGGTTTTGAATTTAGAAGCAAATTTTAAACTTTATGAAAGAGAAAAATCAATGGGACTAAACACCTGTACATATATCCATTTATTTTTATCGTCTGTGCTCATATGACTGGCCCCAAGATAACAGCTTACAACCAGTAGTGCTGGCTTCCCCAACTTCCCATTTAAAATTACAACATTTTCTCTGCATTTGCATTAATTTAAAGATGTATATGACTATGCCTGTCTTTAGAAGAAAGCCTTTTTGAGTTTCATAATTCTGATTTTCTCGATAAATGTGTATGTAGACCATTTACGTATGCACATAAATAAATGAGAATGTCACTTGTTTCCAAACAATTATTAGAGGCAGTAACATACAAGGATTGGGGAGAGGAGGGTTATTGCATCTACCTGTGAAACCAGAATTAAATAGTTGCTCCTCATTTCATCAGGAAAAAGGAATGTGCTCTGGGGAATAGTGCAATAGTCATAAAGTACTGACATAGCTAAACAAAATATCTGCCTGGTGCAGGTATTTCAGTTCTGGGAAGGGATGTAGAAAAAGTCCATACAGGGGGTAGACAGGAAGAAATGAGGTCCATGTCTCTTTCTTTCAATTATCTATGAAAATGAAGACACCAATCCATGTCATGTACAAGAAAGAAGAAAATTCTTCGGTTAATTCATCTCCAAGCGTGTCTAAAGGTAGAGTGGAGGCACTAAAAATTCATTTCCCCATTGACTGAGAATTTTTATGTTCCTTTCTCATCTGAAGGGCTCGAAGGGTACACACAAGACTCCACCAAAGCTCATTGTGCAATTTTATTTTGAACCCTTGAAGGACAGCTTTTCTATAAGAAATCTAACGCAAAAACGCCCTTAATTAACAGGCTTTTTTTGCAGGGTGGGGCCCAAGCAGGACCCCAGAGACTGGAAGTGTGAATTTTAATGCTTTGTTGTCAAAGGGGGAGACTCTGGACATTCTCATCACCTTATTTAAAGCGGGGTACGCTGAGTAATACGTGAAGCTGTGCATTAATGGCCTAAATTAACTTGCAAGTATGAATTTTACATAAAACAGATTAATATTATATGTCATAATGGAATTTTAAATATTTCGTGTCCATGCATTTTTAATCTTTACGTGCTCTAATTGAATGCGCAAGGCAATTGCATTTCTTTAGCCCACTTTTGCATTTAGATGGGGTAAAAGAAACCCCTCCTACGTTTTTGTCTTATTTATATTCCCTTCACCAAAAACCTGCATTCGATTCGGCATTCTTTTCTTTCTTCTTTTTTTTCTACTTTTGCTAAGCTTTAGCATTTTTTAAAAAGAAAACGGAAAGGCTACACATTCCATTCCATCATTATGGTTTCAGCAAATGTGAAAAGGCGAATAATGAACGGAGGGGGAAAATACAGAACAGAATGAACGTGCCTTTTTGAACAGCGCGTCTTTCTTAAGGCACTGCAATCCCGTGGATGGAATGATGGGTGGCGGAGGGTCCCTGGGCGCCGCGCTATTAGGAGTGGCAGGGTATCCGCGAGCAGGGCCCAGGCGCTCCCTCAGCAGCCTAGTCGGGATAGAGGGGGCGGTGGAGAGTGAATTCCGGCCGCACATTCCCGCAGTTCTTCGCAGGAACTTCGCTCTCTCTTTTCCCCTCCCTTGGGCACACATCAGCCTGGCCCGACTCCCACCCAGCTCTCTTTTCTCAGAACCCCGACCCACAGCGTTGACGGAATGGAGTGCCCTTCCCATTGGCCGAGCGTCATTCCCCGAGGTGGCACTGCCCGTCTGATTGGCTAGCAACTCCCGACCCCCCGCCCACTCCTCCACTCGGGTAGCCCGGCTCCCCGCCCCCCAGCACCGCCCGGAGCCCCCGCCCTCGCCTCTCCCTCTGCGCACCCGCCCGCGCGCCCAGCGGGCTCCGCTCGGCTCGCGCGGCGACCCGGCCCGCTCGCTGGCCCCGCCCCCGGGGCGCACGGCTCTATAAATATAGCTGCGCGGCGGGCCGGGCGAGAGCGTAGTGGAGGAGGCGCGGTTGTGAGTAGTAGCGGCTGTGGGGTGATCCCGGGCTAGGGGAGCGCGGCGGCCGCGACTGGGCTTAGTCGGAGCTCCGAAGGGAGTGACTAGGGGACCCGGGTGGGCTACTTTTCTTCCGGTGCTTTTGCTTTTTCTTCCCTTGGGTTCGGACTGAGTGTGGCCCACTGAGCAGAGATCCCCTCGCAAAACCCAGAGCTACTCTCCCGTCAATTGGGCTCGGGAGCGTCGCGGTGCCCCGAGCGCGCCGGGCGCAGAGGCAAAGGGAGCGGAGCCGGCCGCGGACGGGGCCCGGAGCTTGCCTGCCTCCCTCGCTCGCCCCGGCGGGTCCGCTCGCGCAGGGCGCAGGGCGCGCGCGATGAAGGCGGTGAGCCCGGTGCGCCCCTCGGGCCGCAAGGCGCCGTCGGGCTGCGGCGGTGGGGAGCTGGCGCTGCGCTGCCTGGCCGAGCACGGCCACAGCCTCGGTGGCTCGGCAGCCGCGGCGGCGGCGGCGGCGGCAGCGCGCTGCAAGGCGGCCGAGGCGGCGGCCGACGAGCCGGCGCTGTGCCTGCAGTGCGATATGAACGACTGTTATAGTCGCCTGCGGAGGTTGGTGCCCACCATCCCGCCCAACAAGAAAGTCAGCAAAGTGGAGATCCTGCAGCACGTTATCGACTACATCCTGGACCTGCAGCTGGCGCTGGAGACGCACCCGGCTCTACTGAGGCAGCCACCACCGCCCGCGCCGCCACACCACCCGGCCGGGACCTGTCCAGCCGCGCCGCCGCGGACCCCGCTCACGGCGCTCAACACAGACCCGGTGAGAGGCCGGGCGCCGGTCGTGGGCGGACGCCGCGGGGGTCGGGAGGTTGGTGGCGGGACGCGGGCGCTCACCCTCCTTCGGGCAGGGGCGAGCCGGGAATGACAGCCCCCTCCTCCGGGCTCCCCGATCTGCCAGCAGCCGGTCGGGCTCGGCGGGCGCGGGTCTGGGAGAACGCGCAGCGCGGGACCCCTGGCTGTGCGCGTCCTGGGCTGTCAAGTCCCGCCTAAGCCCAGAGGTGCCCCCCGGGCTGCAGGCGGCGGTGGGGGCGTCGGCGCGGCAGCCCGATTTCCGAGGAGGATCCAGGACCGTGACGAGCGCGTTGTTTGCGCTTGCTAACCTTTCCCTTGGTGTTCGGTTGCTGTTCCAGGCCGGCGCGGTGAACAAGCAGGGCGACAGCATTCTGTGCCGCTGAGCCGCGCTGTCCAGGTGAGCGCGCATTTTCCCGTCTCGGGTGGCAGGTCACCAGAGACGCCCGTCCCCGAGGGCTTCCGGGGCCAGGCACCGCGGTGTTCTTTGCCCCCTAGCATTTCTTGAGAGCAAACTCTCAAGGAAGTAACCCCTGTCTCTCTCCCTGCTACCTAAGTAGCAAGTGAACCCGTACTTAGCCTTAGAACTCGAGGTTCAGTCTCAGTGGAGATGTGTCAGCCCTTGTCCTCGCCGTCCCCGTGTTTTTCCTGGTGATCAGCGGGCCCTTCTGTCTTCCCTAGCTCCCGAGGGAGGGCACTCTCGTGGGCATGGGAGCTGCCCCGGTGTCCCCCCGTGCATCTGTCACCCACAAAGGGGGACGCGGGCAGGGCCCCGGAGTGGGTCCCCTCTCCTGGCTTCCCGAGAGCCGCAGCTGCCTACTCGGCGCCTGGCCCGGCCGCGGGCTGCGGGTGTTGTCTGACCTGGTGGTTTGTTTTGGGTTGTTGATCAAGCATGTCTTGAGTTTGGTCGGTGGCGCCAGTTAGTCTGCAGCGAGAAGGTTCACACACCCCCTCTATTCATTCCTCTTCCACAGGTGTGCGGCCGCCTGAGCCCGAGCCAGGAGCACTAGAGAGGGAGGGGGAAGAGCAGAAGTTAGAGAAAAAAAGACACCGGAGGAAAGGAAAAAACATCGGCCAACCTAGAAACGTTTTCATTCGTCATTCCAAGAGAGGGAGAGGAAAGAAAAATACAACTTTCATCCTTTCTTTGCACGTTCATAAACATTCTACATACGTATTCTGTTTTGTCTCTTCATTTATAACTGCTGTGAATTGTACATTTCTGTGTGTTTTGGAGATGCAGTTAAACTTTTAAGCTTAAGTGTGACAGGACTGATAAATAGAAGATCAAGAGTAGATCCGACTTTAGAAGCCTACTTTGTGACCAAGGAGTTCAATTTTTGTTTTGAAGCTTTACTAATATACCAGAGCATTGTAGATATTTTTTTTTTACATCTATTGTTTAAAATAGATGATTATAACGGGGCAGAGAACTTTCTTTTCTCTGCAAGAATGTTACATATTGTATAGATAAATGAGTGACATTTCATACCATGTGTATATAGAGATGTTCTATAAGTGTGAGAAAGTATATGCTTTAATAGACTACTGTAATTATAAGATATTTTTAATTAAATATTTTTTGTAAATATTATGTGTGTGTTTTTTTTAATCTATGGGAATATTTCTTTTGGAAAATTACTTTTCAGCTCAATTACAGAGCTCTTGATATCTTGAATGTCTTTTCTGTTTGGCCTGGCTCTTAATTTGTGTTTGTTTTGCCCAGTATAGACTCGGAAGTAACAGTTATAGCTAGTGGTCTTGCATGATTGCATGAGATATTTAATCACAAATTAAACTTGTTCTGAGTCCATTCAA
The DNA here is from genome assembly GCF_003255815.1 of Theropithecus gelada. Lineage (NCBI taxonomy): Eukaryota > Metazoa > Chordata > Mammalia > Primates > Cercopithecidae > Theropithecus > Theropithecus gelada. Next base: position 22,886,952 of record NC_037671.1, read on the forward strand.
GTGTGTTTTTTTAAACGTAGATTGAAATCTTTGAAGCATACATGTTGAATATATACCTTATCAGTTTTTAAGTACAGGGTTTTATAGTGTAATATATACAGAGTAAGTGTTTGTTTTTGTTTTTCAACTGAGGTCAAAATGGATTCTGAATGATTTTGCATATGGGATGAGGAAATGCTTGGATCCTTAAGGAGTTTACGAAATCTGCTGTTTTATCGAAGTGAAAAAAAAATTGCTTATCACTCTTCATTTTACACTAAAGCTTAATGTCACTAAGTTTCATGTCTGTACAGATTATTTAATCATGGAAATGAAAAAATGTTCTCTGCTTGCTACCAAAGGACAAACTCTTGGAAATGAACACTTTCTGCTTTCCTTCCTCCAAAGAATTATTAATAGGCAACAGTGGGAGAAAAAAAAGGCATAATGGCAAATCCTTCAAGCAGGGATAAAAGTCGATCTTCAAACATTAACTTAAGCAGACCAAAAATTCTGATGACCGCATCTAGATTATTTTTTTATAAAAATGATTTTCACTATAGCTACGTTAGTTACGCTAAGCTACTGTCCAATCTCTTGTGATGTGTAACTTTTACATGTGAATATTAAAGTAGATTTCTCTGTCTTGTACTGTGATTTCTGGTCTCATTTCTTTAAAACCTTACTCATTTTTTTTAAGGCTCTTTTTTTTTCCTTAAGGAAGGTAATATTTTCTAGGTTAGATAGGACTATCAGGGTTTGTGAACATTATGCATTTAATGTTATGGGTACTTCACACACAAGTTAGATGGAATTTTTAGAGTGAAAGAGAATTAAGTAGGATTTAATTGGGTGCTTTGTAAATAGTCAACTGTGTGTATAACGTGGTCTGTTTGATTTTTAAAAGGAAAGGATTTGTTTCAGATTATACAAGAATAAAAGTATTATAGACCCAAGGGACTTTTTATGAGGTCAAATTCAAATATTTATATGAATATGAAATACCATGGTCCCTAGTAGTCAGTTGAAGTGGCAATGTCTAAACAAAAATGAACAAAACTAATGCTAGTAGGTTAAAATCAATCAAAAGGTTTAAAAATTGATCCTATCCTCAGCATGTTATTTCCTCAGCTCTGATAACTTACTGGTCTTGAGTATTTTTAGAATTTGATGTATTTGATGTTGAACATTATAAAGTCAAAGAACTGCTTGTTTAGATGAGGTTTATTTTTATTTTTGATATTATTCATTCTTGTCACACATCAAGAAGAAAACACTAGAGCGCTGCTGGAATTCCAAATCTGAAGAATTCTAACGACTGCATTCTTTGTTATTAAAAAGGGCACAATCCTTCCTTTTTATTTGGCAGTTTAATTTCAGTAGGAAGCATGTCACATGTGCACTGTTGGTTAGAATTATGCATCTGTCATGCCTGACTGCTGAACCCTACCTAAGCCTTTGGGCACAGTTTAAAACTTATAATGGTGGACCATGAACCTCAAAACAAACGGATATTTTTGGAGTTTGAGGATAGATGTTACTCCTTAGTTAAAGTTTATATTTGGGGCATGAAAAACTACTAAAAGAAGAAAAGTGTTAGAAATACTACATTTCAAAGAGTTGGCATTTTCCCTTTGGCCACTCAAGCAGCATTTGATGTATCTAAAGAAACAAAGTCATTGTTTATTTTTTAAAAAATTATATGCAGTTGTACAAGATACCACATTCCATTGAAATGTTGGCTATGTCCTAACCAAGCAACCAGATAACAAAAACATTTTGAGTCTTTTATCTAGGTAGTTCTAATTATTCAGATACTTCGTTTAACAAAGGAAAACATCCTGACTTGTCTCATTTCATTTGTAGACTTTTCATTGTATAGGCACAACCAAAGAGTCAGACTGGTTTAAAACCGCAAAAGGAAAAAAAGTATCTCACACAGTGGATGTTGTTTCTAAGAATGTTACAAAATCCTGACATCTCAGACATGTCGAGTTAAAGGAACAAAAAAAAAAAAAAAACTTTTCATTTCAAAGAACTAATATACTTTGATATTGTGTAAACCTTACTCAAGTTTATTGTCAAGCTTTAACTGCCTTTTTAGAACTTTTTAAAATTTTGACCCCACAAATCTATTGTATTAGTTGCCTTCTGTAACAATAAATCTTCACTGAGCAAAAGGCTCTGGAGTTTGTGGTTTTTAATTGACTTTTACTGAGTTATGCAATTTTTCATTATCAAGAATGGGTCTCTTGATGGATCACCTCAATTATTTACAGTGTTTCTTACCATGTTATGAAAAGTGGTGATATGAATGGAAAGAAAATCTAGTTTGAATGCTGGAGAAAGCTTTTCTAGTCTTTAGTCCCTGCTTAGGATAGGAAGCAATATCCCTAAAGAAGGCAGCAGGATGATGTCCAGGGAAAACTAATTAAAAACAAAAAAAAAGTTAAACAATGCAGACAGAATTTATTTCACAGTAGTACAGAGCCAAATGAAAGTGGCTCTGCCTTTCTAGCTGGTGCACTTTAATTATATATATGTTAATCAGCCCAGATAGCCCTTGGGTCTCAACAGGGCCAAACACCAAACCCTGCAGGCTTATGAAGCAGGAAAACCTTCCAGTTTCTGCTTTGCAAGTTCAGGAAATTAACCCATCTCAAAATCAATCTTAATAGGGCTGCCCGCAGTAGGTATTCTTCAGACCCAGATGCTTTCTTTCAATTACAATCCAGAATATTTTGCTAAAATATTAGTTATATCAATTAGAACCATCGCCCAAAAGGTTTTAGGATTGTAACTTTACTTACAGTTCTACCTTGAGCACCGATTTGATCGATACTTTGAAAGATAAAACCCTTACAAAGGGGAACTAATTTGTTCAAGGGAGACAACCCGCAGTCATATATACTTAATTGAAAATGCTCTCAAATTTGCCATGAAATTTTTAAAGTGTGTTTTGCATTCAAGTGCCTCCTTCATATTTATTCATATCCTGGCTCCTGCTAAAAAGTTTTGCCTAAGTGCTAAAACTTAGGTCTCAACCACATTGCCAAAGGTTTTCTATACTTACCAAAGCAAAGCAAGTCCATGGTGAGGCTGCTGGAGCTCCATCATTCATAAGTCTTCACAGTAAATTCATACATGGGATATGAAAAGAGCTGTAAAAATTGAAGTAACTCAAAAAGCCCCTCTGAGTCCATAAGAGTAAACACATCAGTTTCTGGGGAAAGAAGAACAAAATGCATTATCTGTATTCCACTGGCTAAGATATAACTGAAGAGGAACTGAACTTAAAATGTTTGAATAAAGAGACCCAAGAAATATTTTCTACATGAACCCATGAAATTTTTTTCAGTAAGAAACCTCACACTTTAGATGAGAATTTTCTATGAGATTACATTAATATTAGCAAAATATGCAAATTCCTGGTGAAACAAGACACTATTACTTGCTTTTAGTTGCTGTTTCTCAATTCTTTATGATATAAAATACCTATCAGGACTTTGGGCAGGCATATAAAAGTCACATTTTAAAATTTTATCCTTTATTTCAAAGTTTAATTTCCAAAGGAAAGTATTGTACTTGTAGAGTTCTTCATGCAAGTTCATAGACTGTTTCTTAAGTATTTGCTTAAATATCCTCTTAAACATTTTAAATGTTTTTCAAATACTACTTCCTTCATAAGGTTTAGCAGTTAATTGAGTGATTGTAGTTAAGTATGAGTGTGTATGTCTAAAAATAGTTCACCAACATACAGAAAAATATCTTTCAAAAGGGATTTTTACTCTAAAAAGTAAGTAAACTTTTCTCTATTTTCTCTCCTTTTTTAGTTCCTAAGATTGGGGATTTCCATAAAGATGTACCTTCCATTTTTTTGGACTGCTATAACCAACCATATTATGTTTAAGCATAAGGCAGGATCAAAATTAAAGAACAGGTAAATCAACTGTCATGTATATATCATCTCCTAGAATTTGGTTTAACCTCATGATTAATTTCAGAGAGAGAGGGAGAGAGAAATAGGGAAGTTCTTATTTGTAGCTCAAACGTCAGAGAAAGCCAGGAAAACAGACATAAACTTATAGATCAAAATTTTCCAACTTACTTAAGCAATAATTCTTGAGAACACTTTTCATACAAGTTTAACCTGAGTCCACAGCTATAGTTAAAACAAAGTAGTCTTCTTTGTTTGAGACTTTTCTTTGCCTGTCCTGCAGAGCCTAACAAAGTAACCTTGTAAAATATTTGTTACTAACTGAACTGAATGCCCCCTTAAGAGTCTCTTCCCAGAGTATTTAGTCACTCCTTCTTTGCCGTTTCATCTTCATTGAGTTGCAGTTGAGCTTAAGACCAATATATCTAACTGCCTCTGGTCCTCTCCACCTCTGAAAAGCAGTAGATACCAGATAGGATTTGATGATCTTCCCCAAAACTGCCCCTCTTTCTGAATTCCTTATCTTGACTAATGCCACCTGTCATCACTCAAGTCAGAAACCTGGGATTGTGCTTGACTGTCTCCTGCCCCATCACATTCAACTGAGCACAAAAATTCCTGCTATAATTCTCTCAGATCCTCTCCAGCCTCCCAGCATCACTGCTACTCTATCAGTATCTGTATCTCCATTTCGCATCAGAACTCGCAGTGAGCTCCTAGTCTCGTCTCCTTGCCTCATCTTTCTTTATCTTCTCTACCTTCCATGTACGCTAACTGCATGACTCCTCAACAGTCACCCTCTGCCTATGCAGGCAAGTCCGGTTTCTTGGAGCAGCATGCAAGGCCTCCTCATGACCTGGACCTATGGATCCTTCAAGAGTCATTCCCACCTGGACCTATGGATCCTTCAAGAGTCATTCCCAGCAGTCCTCTCTCTCTTCCACTTCTGGCTGTCTTCAAGCACACATTATGCTAAGATCTTGCCCCCTATATGCTAGGCAGCAAAGGATGCTTATTTTGTTAGTCTTGACAGTGTATGATTGATTTCCTGAGAGTTAAGAAGGGAGCAACTTCAGGAAGGACACATGTGGACTGTAGAACAATGCGGTAGAGGGAGCACCTGTCCAGGCAGCCAAACCACCTAAGTCAGCCTTGCCCAGCTATGAGTAGGAGCTAAGCCATCCACATTCAAAATGGCATCCTCTTTCACTCTTTCTTGCTTGGCACATCGTGTTACCCCCTGCCTCAATCTCGGACCCTCGCTCCCACTCTTGGCTGTTGCTAAACTCCTACCCGACCATCATTCAAGACTCAACTGTTACCTCTTCAGCAAAAATTATTTGATGCCTCCCTTCCTCACCCCACAAACAGCCTCCACGCCCCCTGCTATATTATAATTATTTTCACATGTCTGCGTTTCTGGTAGATCCCTGACCCTCCAAAGATTCCAGACCACAAGTGCTAGGAGAACATTCCTGTAACTCTTTGTGCCAGCAAATCTAGCAAATTCTTTGCAGCTCAAAATTGCAGTCGAGAGTTTTTCATTATCTTTAAAAGCCTTTGGCTGCCTTCAACATGGAAAATAGATAAGCTGTGTGTTCTTGAGAATGAAGGAGTGTGGTCAGCCTAGGGCAAAGAGAGTTTAAAGGAAAGACTGAGAAGGGGGAAGAGAGGCAGAGCAGATCCTGTATCCCCAGAAAAAAAAAAAAAAAAAAGAAACAGTACTGACCCATGTTGGAATAAGGAAACAAAGACACGTCAGTGCCTGAGATGAAAATGTGGGGTAAGGGGACATGACTCCCACTGACGTAGGTTGTGATGGGTCTGAGCAAGCAGGGGACTTGGGAAAAATTGTACAGTTAAGTCTCTGTGTGTGTTTCTTAGGCCTTTACTCTTGTGAATTGGTGAAGTGACGTGGGATGGATCAGTTACAATTAACGCAGTGAATCCTCATGAGTCAGTCTTGAAAGGGCAAGCTTGCTGCATGAATGGGAAAGCCTTTCACAGATAGAAGTTTTCATTACCCATACCATGATCTGAGGCCCTAGAGTGGAATCGTATAATTAGAAACCTGGAGGCCGGGCGCATTGGCTCACGCCTATAATCCCAGCACTTGGGAGGCCGAGGCAGGTAGATCACCTGCGGTCAGGAGGTCAAGTACAGCCTGGCCAACATGGCAAAACACCGTCTCTACTAAAAATACAAAAATGAGCCAGGCTTGGTGGTGGGCGCCTGTAATCCTAGCTACTAGGGAGGCTGAGGCAGGAGAATTGCTTGAACCTGGGAAGTGGAGGTTGCAGTGAGCTGAGATTACACCACTTCACTCCACCTGGGCGACAGGGCAAGACTCTGTCTCAAAAAAAGAAAAGAAAAGAAAAGAAAAGAAACATGGAATATGTCTAACAACATTTCTCTCATTTTCCAGGGAAGGAGACAGAAGCTCAAAAGGTGAAGTGATAGTCAGATCTAGAACCTAGTTTCCCCATCTCTAAGCCAAGGCCACAAAGTTCCCCACTGTGGATGGATTCTATTTCGGTTTACTCTTCAGTGGTTCATCTCGTTCCCTATCCTAATCTACAACTTGCCTCATGTTCTTACCTAAGAAGTGGGGTTCAAATCTTAAGCAAATAATTATTAAATGCTGGACTGATCTGGCTGCCTTTTGAAAAAGAGAGCAGAGGTAACGTACTTTAATAACAAAGATCAAGAATTGCAAAGCTCTTGGACAAATGAGCAAAGGCAATTCGATGGGGAAAGGATGGTCTTTTCAATAAATGATGCTGGAAAAATTGGACATCCACAATTAGGCACAGACCTTAAGCCTCTTACAAAAGTTACTTCAAAATGGATTATAGACCATTACATTTTAAACATAAAGTGCAAAATTGAAAATTCTAGAAGAAAACGCAGGAGAAAAATCTATGCGATCTTGGATTTGGTGATGAATCTTTAGATACAATACAACATCAAAAGCACATTCTATGAAAGAATTTCAACCTATGCTGTCCTCCACAATTATATCCACCACATGTGTGTGTGCAGACCTACCCTTCAGTCTATGGGAACAGTGTGGAGTTGGGAAAGGGCAGAGGCTGTCTGGACAAGCCAAAAGACTTGGGTTCTAGTCAGAGGCCTGAACCTCTTTAGCTGTGTCCCCTCAGGCACGTCACTTTTCCAGATTCCAATTTTCTCATAGGTAAAATGAGCATGTAATAATTCTAACCTAGCACAGGGGGTTCTTAAAAGAGAAAAAGAAAGTAACATACATGAAAATATTTACAAGACAATGGTTATAAGTTTGGTATATATAAAAATCATCTGGGCCGGGTGCAGTGGCTCACGCCTGTAGTCCCAGCACTTTGTGAGGCCCAGGCGGGTGGATCACCTGAGGTGGGGAGTTTGAGACCAGCTTGACCAACATGGAGAAACCCCATCTCTACTAAAAATACAAAATTAGCCGAGTGTGGTGGCGCATGACTCTAATCCCAGCTACTCAGGAGGTTGAGGCAGGAGAATCGCATGAACCCGGGAGGCGGAGTTTGCGGTGAGCCAAGATTGCACCATTGCCCTCCAGCCTGGGCAACAAAGGTGAAACTCCATCTCAAAAAAAAAAAAAAAAAAAATCGTCTGAAGAGATGGGTTTCTGAGTTCCACTAATCCAGGTACCCCCTACCACTGAGATTCTGATTCATCAGGTGTGGGGTATGACACAGAAGGCTGTATCTGAGCTTTTATCTGGTGAATGAGGCGAGTCTCCCAGGAACCCTATTTTGAGAAACAGTATTGTAAGCTACAAAATGGTATGTAGGTGTAAGCTATTATTGTTATGCCACACACGCTGTGTTTCTCCTACTCTTTGACACCAATTTCCAATTTTCCAGGAGCTCTCATCAAGTAAAGAGGAAAGGTTAATATAATATCAACAGAAGTGGCAATCATAGCTCATGGGAGGAGGGAAGTTGGTAACAGGGGATGCCCAAGAGGGAACTACTGCATACATGAGACCTTGGAGTGGGGTCCTGGGACAGGTCTAGAGTCAAGATGTTGAGTCCTTCATACCCTTGATTTTCATTCCAATCTAACTATGTGTCAAAACATTTATAATAACCCACTTTGTTCTCACACGAAATCGTATTGTTTTCTAAGCAAAAGCTTAAAAGAAAGAATTTTTTTCACCCTTTTATATGTTCTTCCAAATCATTACCTTCTCTCATTACCTCTATGTGATGTTTGGAGAAGCCAGTAGGCCTATGTAGGTGGCCATGAGCAAGACTGCTTTAATGGTAAAGAGATTCTTCTGGAAAAACAAATTTAGAAAAAGAAAATTTCATTTCCCCTAGTGTAGTATATCATCCTAAGGGATTGCCTATAACATGTAGAAGAAGAGGCTAAATGGTCTTATCTCAACTGCTGCATTTGCCTTAGAACTATCCTAATTCATGGCTATCTAACACAAAACTACTAAATCCATGTATAATTGGGATATGCTATAATACAATAATACCTTAATTTCATATATTAGATTCCTTCTTCCTAGAATTGTATATAATTTTCATGAATTAAAAAACAATGAAGAAAAAAAAGCTTCAATTCTTCCAAAGTTGAATACGATCTTTTATAAAAGGAAAAATCAGTAAGTTTGTAGAATTAGATTCTGAGCTCTAACACTTACTGTGTGGCCTCAGGCAAGTTACTTAACCTCTCTGAGCCTTTCTAAAACTTTCGCTTATAATGGTAACACAGTACTACTCAGCCCTGAGAGTCTCCCCTAACACAGTGACAGGCACATGAGCTATACAGCATTTGTAAGTTCCTGTCCTCTAATCATTTCTACCTGTATTCATCCTGCTGCTTCAAGGAGGTAGGTTTTCAGCAAGTCGCACACTTCCTGAATAGCGACAGGAATGATTAGCATGTGCCTGCCCTCTTCCAGTATGAAAATGGGGTTAAGAAGAATAGAGGAGCAGGGTGTGTGTGTGTTCACTCCATATGGAGGACAAAGATTTTTAAAATGCACAAACATTTCAGGGAGAGGAGATTTTTAAGCCTTCCCAGTGCAGAAGCTATTTTCTGTTTCATTTATTTCTCTCCAGAATAAACCTGAAGTTCTCTGCACACCGAGGGCATAAATGGCATAAACGTTGATGGAAGGGGAAGGATGTGAAGAAGGACGAGAGTCTGAAGAAGAAGAAAGGACTGCAGTAGTGAAACAGCAGAAGAAAGTAGGTGATGGCTTCCAGCAAATTAAAAGGGGGCCTTATATCTGTTGATTTTGCTGTTAACGTGGTCAGATGGGATATTTGTTTGCTTTTTGATCCATTTTCTGATAGTTAACTAAGTGCTCTAGGACTGACATAAATGCTGAGGATGGGACAGAGGGAGGAACCCTACACCTGAGCTCACATATTCAGGGTCAAGTCATCGGTCTACCCTAATAATAGTCTCCTGGTAGAAAACAATTCTGAAAACGAAAGACATAATAACAGAGTGGTACACAGTATACCATGTGGTATTTAAGAGACAGACTAAGGTTGAAAACAACATAAAATTTATATATTTCTTCACGACTTAGAAAAATGTACCTTTTATAAATTATGTTTAACATAATTTCTAGTGGCTGTGCTTCCCTATAAACTAAAGCTGAGATTAATTCAATAGGATGGAGACACCAATATTTGGGAATTCATTATGTTCTTTGCAATAATTCAGTGAATCAGAAAATAATAGAATTTTGAAATAAAATCCAATTCCCTCATTTTACCGAAAATGAAACTGAGGCTGTGGCGCTTTAAAATACGCCTTTTGAGGCTGAACACGGTGGCTCACTCCTGTAATCCCAGCACTCTGAGAGGCCTAGACAGGAGGATCATGTGAGCCCAAGAGTTCCAGACTGGCCTGAACAACATAGCACAACCTTGTCTCTATAAAAAAAAAAAAAAATTAAAAAATTAACCGGGCATGGTGGCACGCATCTATAGTTTCAGCTGCTCAGAAAGCTAAGGTGGGAGGATTACATGAGCCCAGGAGCTCAAGGCTGCAATGAGCCATGATCGCGCCACTGCACTCCAGCCTGGGTGACAGAACAAGACACTGTCTCTACAAAAAAATAAAAATAAAATAAAATGTGTCCTTCATAAGACGACAGGTAGGGGCAGAGCTGCCAGCAAAATTTCAGGGCTTCCAACTCACAGTCAAGGAGCCTTTATTGAGTTCAGTATATAGTAGAATCATTTATATGATCAGAGCACTTCTTGTTTTTAGTATTTATCTTAGGAGTTGTTTCTTTTAAAATTTCCTATTGGTTCTGATGCATATATTTCTGGTTTTTTGCAGATCATTTTTCTCTTATAAAAATTCTGTGAACACAGCCATTCTTTCTGTATTTGTAATTTGAGGACTGACTAGAGTTATTCCTGAGGGGGCTATGTTCCTGAGAGAAAGAAATTATTGTTTTTGAAACCCTAGAGAGAACTGCTCTGGCAAAAGAGATGCATCTTTTCATCGACAGTCATTTTGAGGAAAGATCTCATGATCACTCTGGACTGTACAACCCACAAGCAGGCTCCAAGGATACCTGCAGGAGCCCCAGAAGTCCGGATTGATCACACAGGCACAAAAGACCCTATCAACTTGTTTATCAACGTGCAGTTCTAATTTCCTGACAGTAAAACACCAGTAAAAAGAATCTCCTCCCTCAACATTGTAGAGAATGCAAAGAAATACACAGTCACTGTAGACCTGTGAGCTTTTGCCAAGTTTGGTTTTTATTATTATACATATGAAGAGAATCCTCTTCGCCAAAATCTATAAAGGGGCTGGTTAACTCGGCTCTGTAGTAATTGTTTCATATTAAATCAGTCCAAAATTTTAGGGCCTGTTTCTCAGGAACCCTTTATCTAGCATCAGGTGTGTATCTAAACAGTATAGTATCTGTTAATTTTGAAGTTCTATAAAAAAAGAAAATGTGCATTTTCGCAAGTCTTAGTAGAAGCTCTTTACAGTTTATATAATCCAATGTTGATAGGGTAAATTTTTTTTTTATTCTTTCGCGAAATCAAAAATGTGCTCAAAATAAAATTTCAACTTTTAGAGGTATCATTTTTTAGATTAGATTGCTTATATGGTTTGATGCTTTCTTAGAAGGCTGAATGATTCTAAAATGCTTTTAAGGAAAACATCAAGAATAAAAAGAATTACTTAAAACCAGGTCAAATACAAAAAGATTCTCAGAGATCTCAAGCCTTGCAGTATCATTTCAAGATTTATTTTGAAAATAAGATTGCATTTTGTTCACCATTCTTCCCCTGCCAAAAGACACAGAACCTCCTTGTGAAGCTGTGTTTAGGATCCATACCATAATATCATCTTTTCCAGGAAACTGAATCGTAAACAGGTCTATAGGGTGATCCTAGGAATGAAATCCCAAAATTCCGCAGGATGGGATTAAGGTCTATATTTTCAACCTGAGAACTTCAGGCTGCTTTTCCTTCAGCAACCTCCTCCTCTTCTCCACTCCAGCTCCCCCCAGCCTCCCTGAATCCCCAGGGAGCTGGGGCCTGTCCTTCCTAACACAAACTTTCTTTCTTCTGGAAGTGCTGGAAAATCTCAGAGAGAATCACTTTCTCCCACATCCTGTAAATTTACCCAGTAGAGAAGCACTGTGCACATTTTGTGAGGAGGGTCCCGCCATTGGAGAGAAACGGTGAAAGCAACGACAAGACTGTACAAGCACACACACAGCCTCTTCGCCTCACACTCCACAGCTATTTCTCATGCACTCTGGCCTTAACTTTGCTGACCTTGCCACCACAGGTTTTTATATCACTAAATAACAGGGCACGAGGCTGCCATGGTGGACAATCTGCCTGCACTTGCCCCTCCACATCACCAAAGCTCCTTAGATCCCATTCATCAAATATTTGCTTTTACACTTAAACACACAATTTATGAAACACAAATTTCTGGTTCACCTAACCTTTGCATGACGGGAGTTTTGAAAAACCAGTAAATTTTCCTGCTGACATTCCTCAAGTTAACATGCTTTCCTGGTCCTGCAGGCAGTGCAAGTTATCTGCTGCCCTCTTTTGAATTTTAGGGCACACTGCACTCCTAAATAGGGCCTATTGCCTGAAGACAGCCTCTTTTCCCTGTCTAGGGGCTGATTCAACCTTCTGGCTAATCCAGAGCCTGCTGGAACAGCACTTTAACTCCCCTTTTGAGTACTACTTTCTCTGCTGGTGTTCTTCCAAAGCAAAAGCAAAACCCATTTTATGAAGCAGCAAAAGAAGTATAAAGCGTGCTATTACTTGTTCTTTTCTTTTTTCCCAGCTTACTGAGGTAAAATTGACAAATAAAAATTGCATATATTTAAGGTATACAACCTGATGTTTTCACATATGTGTACATTGTAAAATGATCATCACAATCAAGCTAATTAACATATCCAGCACTTGATATCATTACCATTTGTGTGTGTATGTGTGTGCCGAGAACACTTATGATCTACCCTCTTATCAAATTTGAAGCACACAATGCAATATCATTAACTATTGTCACCATGTTATACATTGGATTTCCAGAACTTATTCATCTCGCATAACTGAAACTTTGTACCTGTCCACCAACATCTTATTCCCCCAGCCCCTCCCCACAACTGCCCTTCTAAACCTGCTCTGATGAGTTTTACCTTTTTACATTCCATATATAAGTGAGGTTATACAGTTTTCTGTTTCGGTTTATTTCACTTAACATAACATCCTCCAGGTTCATCCATGTTGTCACACATAGGAGGATTTCCTTCTTTTTTAAAGGTTGAATAATATTCCAGTTTGCATATTTACACTACATTTTCTTTATCTATTCATCCATTGACAGACATTTAGGTTGTTTCCATATCTTGGCTATTGTGAATAATGTCATTTCTTATCCAGCCACCCACTCTGGGCTTATCTATTAATTCCCCTAAAGTGCCTGCATGTAGTTCTGTTGATAAAGATACTGAAAGGAAGAAGTATGCCAGAATACAATTTGCAAGCCTGTCCAGCTGAAGATAGCCTCCTTCCCAGACAGTAGAGAGGCTGAGGTTCTCACAGGAGACACAGGGACATAGGCATAGGAGTCACAGGGACATAGGCAGCACTTCTAGGAAGTTGAACCTGCTGGGCTGGGCATGGCTCATTAACCCAGGTTTTGTGCAGACCTCCCCAGCAACTGCTCTCTGCTGCAATGGGACCATTCTCCAGTAACCATTGGTACCATGGCCCCTTCCTCAACCCTTCCCTAATAACATCTCCCCTTGCTACCCTGACATCCCTGGGTCATCAACTCTCCTGTTTCCTAGTACATACCAAATACAAGAAAGAACAGGTGAGAACATGCCCCTAAAAATAAAAAGAAAGTAACTATTGCCATCCTTTCCTCAAGATCATAAGAGTGTTTTTGAAGGACAGGAATATGGCAACAATATAGTCCTGGGAAAAAATATGGCATGACTGAGTCTAAGAATGTCTTATCAGAAAGTTGATTTCTATCTATTTTTCTATGGCAATCTCTTTGTCTATCTGTCTCTCACAGGCATCTTTGAGCTCCCCCGGCTCCCTGTAGCCTTTTCAGCTTGATCATAAAACATCATTCCCCTTTGACTTGTCTCTTTGCCATAGCAGTCTCATATTGCAAATGGCCATTACCTGGTCAATGAGAAGGAGTGATCTCACTGCAGCTCCAAATAGGGGGAAAAATGAATGGCACGGTCCTTCTCCCAGCAAAAGAAATGCTGAAATTGTCTGATGGTCCAATCGGGCCACTAGAAGATTAAAATGCACCAAAAAAATACAGACGTCTTCCTAAACCAGTGGGCAAATGTCCCTCTGTACACAACGGCCAGCTTCCTGGGTGACAACCTGTGCAATCGAACAATGCCCTGCACATAGAAGGGCTCATACTTAGTTTAATGTTCTGCTATCACCGTCTTGAAATTCTTAATAATTTTATTTAACAAGGGGCCTGCTTTTTCATTTTGCATAAGCCTCAGATTATGTAGCTGGTCCTGCACAGCACTGAGGGATAGCTCAGTCCTGAGGCATCCGACTGCAATGGTGGGTTTTTAACTATTTATTTATTTGCGGGGTGGAATGGCATGTGGTTTGCGTGGTACCTGTTTCGGTTCTCTTAGCTACAACGCCTGCTCGTTGGGGCAATGCTGCATGGCTGACTGGCAGTTACAGTCCCAGGGACTACAGGTTTGGTCAATTATAGAAAGTGAAAGTTTCCATGGAGAACTCTGTGATGCGCCTGGAAGGAATCATCATGGCAGGTAGAAAGGTGCTGAGAAATTCTGCACCGAGGAGATAGTTCAGTAAAAAGATAGGTTCATAAGCAACTCCCAGGAGTAATCTTGCCATGTCTAGAAGGAAGAGAAAAGAAAAGCCATTTCTTCCAGATTCCTCCTTTTCAGTTGAAGCCATAAGGCCCCTAGTGCACACTCAGCCGCTGTTCTTTATGTTTCCTGCTGTTTACTCTGAATTCTTCCTGAGGTTTTGTGGAGAAGCACTACATCAACACAATTTATTTTATTACGATGCCGCGTCATATCACATATCTCCTGTTCACATTAGGTTGACACGGTGCTGCGTTTGTGGCTGAGCATATATGGATACATATTATCATAATCACTACAGAATAGCATTTATTGAGTGACCACTACACTATTAGATGCTGCAAACTGACATGTGAGAGCACAAATAACAACTTAATAACAGAAAAAAATGACACTCCTTCTATTTAATCCAACTTGCAGAAAAACAAAGCAAAATAACTACTCCATATTTCCTCTCCATGCCTGCTGTACGGTGGTGAGAAAGACCTCTAAAATGCATAAAGCTCTTATCTTCGTTTATTCCCCAAAGAATAATAGATCAGTCAGAGCTCTGATGCTGTTTTAATAATGTACAATTTACAATTCATTGGTTACCAAGCACTCACAGTATAATTAATTTTGCAGACCTGTTCAGCAAATCCACATGGTTTTGTACAATATAGGGAGGAGGAGTGGTGGCAGTGGTGCCAGGGCGGGGGGGGGGGGGGCCGGAGGGGGGAAGGATGAAGGAGAAAACCATCTTCTCTCCTTTTTCATATTGATGTAGCCGAGTCCTGTACCAGCTGGGCAGATTGGCAGATAACTGCCACGGCTGAATAAGAGACTCAGTCTGAGGTACAAATATCTTCCCACTGAAAAGTTTACACCAGCGAAAACTGTGATCCTGAGGGTACCCTGTTCAGTCTCATGGGGAGATCACACTAAGGAAGCCTGCTGACCAAACCACAGAGCTACGTTAATCATCTCTCTTCCAGAAAGGAAGTGATCCCCTCACAGACTGGAGCTGAGCCACAAACTGCAACACTCTTTAAGAGTCTGGCATCTCTAGGGATCAGCTAGTTTTCTCAAAGGTGGCGTTCTTTCTTTCTTTCTTTCCACATCTCCTCATTTATCAGCATGTCTCTTACGTTCTCCTCTTTCTATTATTGACTGTCTTTGCTTCATCAAAGTTTCTAATTCCCCTACATACAGCCCACGATGGCCTCCCGCCCCAGCTCTGCCCCAAGCAGTCCCCTTCCCATCATCTGAATATATTTCCAAGAGAAAATCTGATTGGCACAGCTTGTCTTTTGTGAACAGGTTTATAGGTGTTGTTCAGCCTGAGAGTTTCTGCCCTTCTGTAGGGTACCCACTTCTATCCTCATCAGCTGTGAAATGGACAGTGTGGGGTCACAGGATACAAAACAGGGGCCCGGGACTGCTCCTCCATCAGTAACTCTGGGCAAGGCAGGTTCTGCCGAGACAGAGTCTGTCTAGGCACATGCCACAAAGGGGCCAGGTGCACCTCAGACCCAAGTCTGTCCTTCAGGCAGCAGGGCCATGCTCTTGAGGCAGGCCCACAAAAGGCCTGGAAGGAGGCAGAAAACTGCCTGCAATTTCCCCTGGATTTTCAGTGTATGTTTCCAAGTTTTTCTTGTTTTACCAGCTCCTAGACTCCTGCTAACCCTCTTTGAGAATCATCCTCAACACACACGCCTACACATACACATGCACCCATGGGCACACACATGCATAGGCACCCAGACACACACACACACTGGGAGTTGGCATCTCCTACTCTCAATCAGTCCCTGACCTCTGTCTAGCTTTGAATCTGCTCACGCTTTTCTTTCTATGGGGCTCTGGTACCTGTTCTATGTCCTCCCCAGCATCTGACTTCAGTCAAAATTGTTTTTTGCTGTGACTCTCTTGTCACATCAAGTGCCTTGAAGGGACTCCCATTTTCTAAACCACAGAGTCTATGACAGATGGACAAACACGCGTTACTGTCAGGGCATGCTGGGTCACAAATGATACAGAGCTGATGTCTATCAACTGTCCCTTGTCAGTTTGCTCAACAGCATTTGGAGTATGATGTTCAGCCAACTTCTGTCAGAGTTACGAGGGCCTTCCTGTTGCTGCCTGTCACCCAAACACCTCAAATTCTTAGAGTTTGCTTTGGTTTATGGCCAAAACATAGTCTCCAACCAAAATAAGCTTAATTTAGGATTCACTCGATGCTTCTTAATATTTTCATATTCATCCCACTCTATCTTTTTGTGAAATTCTTTTCCCCTTGATCATTTTTTCATGTCTGACCTAATTTCTCCCTTCAGTCTTCAGGATCTCCTGATAATCATTTATTCCATGGCAACTCCCTCATCTACTCATCTGGCCCAGCAGGGTACAGTTTATTTTATTCCTTAAAAAGATTGCCTTCAATGCTGCACAGTCACATCTGACTTTTTTTTTTTTTTTTTGAGGCAACTGTCATGGACATCCTAAGTGCCCCTGAAATAGAAGACCCTGATTTTCACTGGGAATCAGATAAATGTGATCCCTTAGGGGAAGATGGAATCTTTTCTTACAGCAACCAAGCATCACAGATAGCTTTATATGTGGGCAGATGGGGACCCTGGTGCAAATTTATAAAGTGCTGGGATGACTCATTGATTTTCAAAAGATCTTTCTGCCTATCTCCTAACGAAATGGTTTCCTATCACATGGGGAGGTTTAAAAATTATGGATGCCAGACACCCACGGGGATTAATGAAGTCAGAATGTCTGGAATTGGGGTCCAGACATGAGTATGTGTTTTAATTCCCTAGGTGGTTCTAATGTGTACCGTTGTTGAGAACTCTTCCTTAGTTCAGTGGTTTATAAACTTGGCTGCACATTGGAATCACCAGGGAGTTTTAAACAATACACATGCCTGGATCTCATCCCTGGAGATTTTGACTTAATTAGTCTGGGTGTTGGCCTGGCCACTGAGAGTTTCAAAGCTCCCCAGGGGGTTCTCGTATGCGGCCAAGATTGAGAACCAGTGCCTTAATGAACACCTGAAACTTCAACATTGGGCTATCTAGGTAGCCTGTATTTTTACTTGCTAACCTTGGCCAATCCTATCCACAAGGTTTCCAGAGAGCAGGTTGTGGGAGGGGAGCCTAGAAAAGGCAGAGACATGGAGACCCGGCGGGGAGGGCATGAGGAAGACCACCATGGAAAGACCACAAAGCAAAGAATGGTTATGCCAAACACAAAATTATTTTTGGCTTATTGAACTCATCTAAGTATGAATTCTGCCACATCCTAGAAGCAATCAACAGAATCTCCTCTCCCAACAGTTTAGATGGCAGAGGGCATTGTTGGCTAGAATCCCGTAAGACTCCACTGAGACCATCGCCAGCAGCAGACAGCTTCAGTTTAGAATCTTATACCTGCTCCAGCAACAACTAGGTAGAGGTGTAATCCATGGCTAATTTACTAACATTCTAAGTTTTTAAACCTAGAATTTGCTATGTTTAGAATTGTAAATTTGTGAACATTCTAAATATGGAATTTAACTTAATTGCAAAAGGGAATTCAATTTTACTTAAAGGCCTCAAAATATCTGGTTTTGACTTAATGGTGATGGTAACCTGCCTCCAGAGAGGCAGGAAAAAAAAAAAAAAAAAAAAAAACCTTCAAAATTGGGGAGAGACAGGAGATAGGAAAATAAATATGATAAAGCTTCCCTAAATCCCTAGTAAACCTATTTTAAGGCCTTGTATTCTTTTGTACCTTCCCTCCCATCCTCCACATTAATTCACCTGTTATTTTTTCAAGGACATTTTACATTTCACTTTTCCTTTGTCTTCTACATCTGAAGATACCCAGGAAATTTCCTCTCACCCAGTTTCCAAAATTTTTCCAAACCAAATGCACTTACACCTGGTAATGTGTAATGCCAGTATGCCTAGGAGAACTGGGTCTCTGTCCAGAAATCCTTCCGTGGACTCCTGAGATGCAATACACGTCAACCTATCAGGTTACCAGGGTCTGGAAAAACAAATGTACTTAAGAACATTGTTTCTGTCCCACTTAAAATGATATTGAGATGGTTCAGTCTGACTGAGCCTGAAGTCAATACTCCAGAAAAGTATGGGGATATTTCTCTCACAGATTACCTGGGTACACACCCGGTTCCCCCTCAGGTTCTCCCTGGTTCATTTCCCTAAAGTTCTCTCATCATCATCTCATTGCCCCGTCCAGTCACTCCGGGAGTGACCCTTCCCCAGACATCTTTGATATCATTCAACCCTGGGTCTGACCACTGCCTGAGACACCCGCCACCCTGCAAGCCCTTCGTTTAAAATGCAAATGGTATTGTCTTTCCAAAGATCATCTAAAAAAGAATTTCAGGAAAAAACTCTTTGAATTCCAGCAAAAGTAAAGAGAGTATAACTCTTCTGCAGCTGGGCAAAACCATTTAAGTGTTGAAAATAAGAGACATTCTTCCTCCTTTTTGCCCTGGGCATGCCACACCTCTCCCTCACACAGTCACATCTCAAGGCTGTAACTCAGCAGATACGAGCAGTCAGTTTGCAATGACAACATCAGGTACCATGGCTGTTCAGTTTATCCATCTCCCCAAACCAACTTTTTACAAGATCTCTTTCCATCTCTCCCTCTGCATAAAATTAAAACCACTGGAACTCAGAGGAGCCAAGCTAACCACCAGGAAGCACACACTTGGACAAGTAAGGAGCTGCCAATCATTTTAAGACCTGTTGGGCAAGCTTATCAGGTTCCCGATTCCTCCAGTATAAAATGCCTGGCGGTTTCAATGATCGAGATAAGCACAGCTGTAATCTACCATGATCCAGAGCTTATTCACAGATCACAGCTGTGTAATTTCAGGTAACATGCTTCCCTTGTTTGGATTTGTTTAACATTGTTAAATATATAGTCAGACCATCTGCACAGTATTTTTTTTAAATTGGAAATTACAACCATAACTTCCTTTTTATATATCAATAAACTAAACAGCAAAATTTCAAAGGGATCCTTCTACACCAAGCAGTGAAGCAGAATGCCTGTCCCACGCCACACCACTGCCTAATTGCACACTAATTGGACAAACGTGATTAAATATTTCAAGATCTTTACTAATTGCCTCTATTTTAGCTTTAAAATTTGCTTGCCACCAACAAATTTAATGACACTGGTGTCTAGTCATCAGCAAAAAGCCCAAGAGTTGCTCTTTAAAATGTACCTAGTCAGAATATTTACTGATTGTGCATTGTTTCCAATGTAGCTTAATTAGAAATCCAATCAGTTCGCTAAGTCTAATTATACTTGATTTGTAGATTCAGACTATGATACATAATGAAGCCAAGCAGCTAACAGTAAACGTGCCTGAAATGTAACAATAAGAGAAATATTTTTTAATGTACGTCTTGTCACTTTAGAAAATCAAGTAGTACACACGATCTTTCACGATGGGGATTTTGGAGGTTTGAGCTTTGCAAAGTTTCCATGAACCAGATTCCAGTTCCACTGGGAAGAGCTGCTTTGAAAGATGATGACCAGAAAATATTTCTATGTCTCCATATTAAAGATTAAAAAGAAAAAAGAAACAATTGCTTTCTTCACATTGACACTGTGAGAAACTTTTGTGGCATGATTTCACAGAAGTTGCTTTGATGAAACTGATATGGTTAAAATAGATACATCTTATTTTAAAAATTATCCTCCCAGAAATTTGATTTAGCTATCTCAGAAAATGCCTTATCCGATGCCTGAAAACCACAATGCTTATATAAGCAAGTATTCGAATATGTGTGGGCATAAGTGTGTACATACACAATATTTTACAAGAGGAAACATTTCTACACATATTATTATATGTCTGCAATAATTTGCAACCAACTGTTGCTTTGTGAAGACAGGCTAGGTGAAGTGGAGAAAGGCAAGAAGACTTTATTATTTTTAATGCAGATTAAAATAACAATCACCATTGTCTTGGTCATCCAAATAGTTTGAGACCAAGCAGTATTGAGAGAGCCCTAAATACCCCTCACTCTATGACCCAGAATTCAAATATCTCCCTGTTGGCGTTCACCACACAGACATGGTGTAATCACCAAATGGGTTTGATGCTGAAAACTGGCCATCTCACCTCACCTTGCAATTGTCATCTGCCAAAGAAGGCAATATTTGGGAACTGTGAGGATGCTGGTGATAATGCTGGTTCAAAACACATCTCCAGAGTCAAGTTCATTTCATTTTCATTTTAAACACGGTGGGAGAAATCAATAGGTGAGTCAGAATGGTTATAAAGGAAATGTAATTTCTAAGCTTTCGGGATTATAATATAAACATAATAGAGGATGACTCAAAACAACCTGAAACTCTAAATTAATTACTGTTGACTGTTCAACAATAGGCTATTACTTTAGCATATTTATCTTTCTTTCAATGGAAAACTTATCATTTTCTAACAACATAACCTAACAGAAACATTGAAATATTCTTGGCTGAGAAAGTCTGTAAAAGTGCAAAATCTGAGCAGTTGTAATTTTTGCATTAAAACCCAGCCATTTACATGTACATTCTGCCGTTGCTTTTAAAAGCTTTGCAGGCCAGGCATGATGGCTCACGCCTGTAATCCCAGCACTTTGGGAGGGCGAGGCAGGTGGATCACTTGAGGTCAGGAGTTCAAAACCAGCCTGCCCAACATGATGAAACCCTGTCTCTACTAAAAATACAAAAATTAGCCAGGCATGGTCGTGCATGCCTCTAATCCCAGCTTCTCAGGAGGCTGAGGTGGGAGAAGCGCTTGAATCTGGGAAGTGGAGGTTGCAGTGAGCAAGACTGCACCACTGCACTCCAGGATGGGCAACACAGCAAGACTCTGTCTCAAAATAAATAAAATAAAATATAAAAGCTTTGCAATAAAATTGCTCCATTGTGTGTGTACATATGTGCACACACACACACGTCCACACAGACACCCATATGCAAAATTTTTAAAGAATCATGGATGAATTCCTAATTTTTCTTTTTCCTTTTTTTTTTTCAAAAGCACTTCATAGCATGTACTGAACCTGGAGAGTTTTCTTTTGCTTTCAGTTCTTTGCCTTCTGACATGGGTCCAAATCAACGTAGCCTCTAGCCAGGACCTTTGTTTATACTGTGCCCTGTGTACTTCTTACTTTTCCCCTGTACTCTGATATAAGGCTTTACTGATTAATTTCTCAGCATTTAATCAAAATGCTAAAAACAGAGTTTGTTGGTTGGTTTTTCAATCAGAATTCATCACATTGACCTTTGGGTTAACAGAGAAAGTCCTCACTGGCCTCATTTGAGTGTAACACTATAGAAAGTCTCTTCTTGACCTTCCTTGCCAAAGACGGATTGCTTTGGGAATATTGCCACCTGGATTTTCCAGCACAGAGAGGTATGGGGGCAGGGACAAGGCCCAAATCTTATTGTTTCGCTAGGCTGAAGCGGGCAGGTCTTACCACCTTCCTTAATTGATTGAGGTGAGAGAAAAGAAGATGTAAATACAAAATCTAGACTACTTCAGATCAGCTGTTCAAAAGCAAAAGTTGGCAACCATATTACCCATTTAAAAGGCATGGTTTTTGTGTGTAATTGTCATGAACTGAAACAAAATAATTTTTTAATTGTTGCAAAAAATGATAATATAGGAAAGCATATCTTCACAAATTCCTAGGAGATGAGGTAAGAAAAGAACCTCCTGGTGCAGTCTTCCCACTTCTAAATGTCAGAGAATTTCTAAAGGACTGTTTTTTTCCCTTTTTTCCTCACAGCTTAGTTTTATCTTTTCCTCTTCTTATTAATAAGGCCTGGCCCCTCGTTAACATGCAGCCGGAACCTAATGAGCCTTGCAGACTCCTGTAATTTCTTCACTGTTGAAAATGCCTGACACTAATCTATGCCATTTATACTAATAAGAGGTGGATCAGCTGATATTTGGTGCAATGAAAATATGCTAAATATACTTTATTGAATTGCACATAGTTAGTTCTTCCCAGTTCACTGTATTACGGCAACAGATGCACAGTCATTACCTCTGCGCTCTATGTGTGGCAAAACCTTTGGTTTGAATAAATAAGAGAAGAAGGAGCCAGACATTTGGTATGTTAGCTTCCTTTTTTTAAAATTTTCTTGCTGACAATATGGACTTTCAAACTCCCACCTCAGAAAAGTCATCTTTTAGGTGATTTTCAAAGCACCAATAACAGTGCTTCCTATTGAAATGGCAAAGAACTGAAGATCTGACCTAAAATACGACGTTTTCTATGACGCGGACTTTAATGAATGCTAAATTTAAGTGGATTTTGCATAGAGCTTATGAATTACATCCACAAGGATCCCAAAAGTATGAATCTTGGTGATTCAGACTTTTCTAGTGAATGCCAAAAAAGTGCCCAATTTTAATATATGCTGAATATCTTGTTATTATTATATTAGGCAAAAGCAACCTTTAAACATTTTGCATTACCAGTATGATTTTTTTTATGACTCTGTTGTATTTGCGTTTCTTCTCTTACTTGAGAGGCACATGACTGAGGAGACAGACTGCAGGTGTTAGTAAATGTTTCCAACACTTATGTCAATACCTGTATTTGGCTCAGACATCACAAACCAGAGGGTGCTTTTTAAAACCTTATTTAAAATCTACATATTTATTCAAAACACTCAGCTATCATTGCATCTTCTGAGATGTGCTGTGAATAAGATAGAGGCTTAAGGGTCCTGAACTAAACATTTATACCTGTGGTCCCACAATGCCTAATAGCCTCCAATAAGTGAATTCCCTGGTAAGTAAGTTCAGCAGGGTAGGATTAGTCTTTTGTGGGAAGTGGATTACATCATTAAAATTTCTCGTTAACTATGCTTATATTTGACCAAAGATTTAGGAAAAGGATGGTAAAGCAATTCAGAAGGCAGAGACGAGGTGAAAATGTCAAATAGCATCCAAACCCTCAGTTCCTCCATGATAATAGTATTTTTCTCTTAACAGGACATACATTTGAAAATAGTCACAAGCTACTCAATGATGAAGAAAGAAAACCATACTGTGCATTGCTATTTAAACATGTTTCCCATGCACTTGACTGTCTTCCATCTGGTGGCCAGCACTCTTGACTGTCTCCTGACCAATAATTTCTTGGAACATGTTTCATGTTTGTCTGGGCAGTATATCTTGCACTTATCCATAAGCATATTTTTTCAGATTTCCAAATGTCCTCTGATTTATCCTCTAAGAGAATGATGAGTCCCTTCCATCTATACCTCTTCCCCTGGACAATTACTTTATCTGTACCTTCTAGAATCTCTTGTCTCTTAACCTTTGCCAGCACAGGTGCAGTAACTCCCCAAAGATTACCAGTCTGATTGTAGGTGTGATTGAAATTCGCTTGGCTTCCCTTCAGAATCCAGTGCCCTAGCCTACTAAATCACCTCCTATAATCTTGTGCACTTAGGCAAAGCAAACAAAATAATCTGCCAGGAAACACTAATGGTGGAGTGTCAACACAGACATCGTTTGTATTAACTGTCCTATTATTATCGCCCTGCTCCTTAAATCCAATCAAACTTCAATTCCCACTCTGCAGGGGCTGGGTGTTAATTAGAAAGAATGTGTGTTTGCATGTACCTGTGTGTACACACACATGCCCCTTCATATATATACCTACATACCCCTCACGCATGCATGTGTGTACCCATAGACGCAGGTCTCATTACTAATTAATTTAACTTCCAACTGCTGCCCCATGTTTCCAATTGGTCGTTCCAACACACAAACGCATATATTCTGTGTGCATGTCTTCTGCCCCGAATCTCGACATTTTCCAACAGATGTTAGCTAATGTGGTTGTAGAAGGTTCACTGTGGATGCTGCGAGCCCAATAAATCTTCCTCTTAAATGTAGGCACTCCACTATCCCAGCATCTTATACCTATAATACATTTTAATTACTTGGCTATTCAAATTATACTAAATTAGTTTTGCACAGAACAGCACCATGGATTTCTCAATTTATATTTAATCCGCCGCAAACAGCCTAAAATCGGCAAGTGCGCTTTTATTAGAACTTGCAGGAGCCACGGAAGTCTGATACCTTTAAAATTATTAAGTGACAAAGATTACTAGCACTAAGGTTCTACTTTGCTTCCCCATTAGCCATTTAGGTGACAGCTGCTGTATTACACATAAAGATGAACCATTCCTTGAGGGATGATAGTGGCTCCGCTGTGACACTGCTGGCATAAAGCATTATCAGACCATGGCTGAGCTTGGAGCCACCGAAGTCTCCTAGGCACCTATCAGTACCCTCATTATCTGCATCACAGAGTGCCGAGAATGAACACTGCCAGGCCTCACAGCTTCGCAGCTCATTTGAGAAGCGGAAATTAAATGTCCCAGGAGAGAAAACAGGCACACTGTAACAGCACTGGCGCTGTACACCAATAACATGTCGACCGCTGTAGCACTGACTTCTATCTCATTAATTTAATAGGCTCCTGGAATGAGGATGGGAAGGTAGAGAGGCAGCCTTGACAAGGAGATTACTGAGCAGCGCCGGCATTGTGTGTTTTGCGAGCTCATAACAGAACGAGGACTTACTGGAGGTATCACAGCTCTTCAGATATTTGTTGGGGCTTTTAGAAGCTCTGCACAGCCAAAAGCAATGAAGGGTGGGAGGGAGAAAAAGAGAGAAGGGGAGATCACAGAACAGGAGCAAAATTAGCTGATCATAAACATGAGCTATGTTTATATTGTGCAGCATTCCAGTGTAAGGTGAAGGAAGTGAAGAAGGCTAGAGACAAAGGCACTCTCTACACACAGAAAAAAAACCCAAATCCCTAATCGTGTGTGTGTGTACATGGGTGTTTGAGGAGCCTATTGAACAGAAGCCTTTGCCCTGATGAAAACTGTTTTTATAGCACCATTTTCATAAAATTCAGAAATGCTTTTGCTGCAGAAATATCAGCTCCTTTATGACCAGAGTGACACCAAGCAAAACAAAGCTAAGAGCCAGGAGACTATTCAGATAAGTCAGACCGAAGAAATTTTCCCTTAAGCAAAACAAGATGCCTGAAGTCTCCCGGTGATGGAAATAACAGTGTTTTTTCACCTTGAATCATCAGATCTTGCTCTCGATTCTCAGCCGGGTAGACCCACCCTTCATATAGGATTCAGATCCCTGTTCAACCAGAGAGACGCAAGACAGTCAGACCCCAAGATTATTAACATACATTTTTGTACACTGGATTTTTATTTTTAATAACTGTTATCTATCATTGTCATTTGTTTAAAGGCCTCGGGAGAAACAAAGATCAAGAAATCCAGTCTCCTGTATCTTTTGACATTGCTGAGAATGGCTCTTGTGTATTGGTTAAAGGAACAACAAGGCAAGACGTGGTGACTTTTGTGGTTATGAGTAATTAGCCATGGTATTTATAGCATCCTGGGTAAATCTCTGATCAGTGTGATCTTTGTCTTCATGCTGCAGCCTGACAGAATGACAGGATAGTGGAAAGAGTGCTTGCTGTTTCCAGTATCAGGGGAACAGTTTTCGTGTACCAGCTGCAATATTTACTTGCTGTGTGTCTTTGGGCAAGTCACTTTACCTCTCTGAGCCTCAGGGGTTTGGGGTTGTTTTTTCTGTTTTTGTTGTTGTTGTTGTTGTTTTGTAAGTAAGACGAGAGGACTGATCTCCCTCTTCACCTGGCTGTGAGAATTAAGATAATGTAAATGAAAATCATTGGTATGGTATGCTAGTGTTCAAAGTTGTTTCATCACATCAGACCCTATGTTACTGATTTATCCTCCTCTGTGTTCAAAAATAGATTTCTGGGCCGGGCGCGGTGGCTCAAGCCTGTAATCTCAGCACTTTGGGAGGCCGAGACGGGCGGATCACGAGGTCAGGAGATTGAGACCATCCTGGCTAACACGGTGAAACTCCGTCTCTACTAAAAAATACAAAAAACTAGCCGGGCGAGGTGGCGGGCGCCTGTAGTCCCAGCTACTCGGGAGGCTGAGGCCGGAGAATGGCGTAAACCCAGGAGGCGGAGCTTGCAGTGAGCTGAGATCCGGCCACTGCACTCCAGCCTGGGCGACAGAGCAAGACTCCGTCTCAAAAAAAAAAAAAAAAAAAAGATTTCTGAGAGAATACCCACTGTAAGTGGGGAGGGGAGCTTTAATAAAGAGAGACAACTAATGAAAAGCAGGGGGTAGCATGAACAGAGAGGCTCTCTCTGTTATACATCTGGCTCCCAGATCCTGGTGGGGATGTTCTCAAGCTGCATCGGTCGTAGGTTGCTTTGGGATCGGAAGAATGCTGAGGACCTCTTTGCTTAGTAAAAAATTCACTAGTGCTTATAATTTCAGAGATTCACAGACTTCCAGCCATGGACCCCAGGTTAATAACACTTGTTACAGAGATAGGGTATGTCCTGAGACTTTATGTGATATCAGAAGAGAAATCAACCCAGTGCTTCACACACACACACACACACACACACACGCATGCACACACACACTCTGGATAATCCAAGCCCTTTTTTTGTAGCTACGCAAGTGAATTACAGAGTTCTGAGGTTCTGAGAATCACAGGCCATCAGCATTGTCCTGTTTCCTATTTTGTGCGAAACGCCTATCCTCCTCCACCTTTAGGATGAGGATATACTTGAAGCTTGAACTCCTGAAGGTTTGAGGCCAATCCTTTTCCTGCACCACCGGAATGTCAGGAGCTAAGATAGCTCCGTACCAATCACCTTGATGGGCAGTGACCTGCGGCGAGGACAGGACAGCTGGGGCATTTTTGTCTTGTCAGAGTGTCCCCGTCTTCAGCAAGGAGCTGGGGTTCCACCTACTGAGGACTGGCCCCATTTAGTCCAGTGTTCCTTTCTGGTTCTTTCCCCAGGAGAAGACTAGATTCCTGACCCCCAATTCAGGCTTGGAAAACTCATGCTGGAACTTCTGCCGTGTCCAGTTGCCAGCCTCCTCTGCACATCCTACTCGCCTCTCCCAGACACTTCCTATTCTTATTGCTGCCACCTGCCCAGGTGGACTGTCCCATCTGGTGGCCTGAGGGCAGCACGAAGTCTCTAGATACTAGCCGGTCCTTGGTCTGACAGGCTTTGGACAAAATAGACATGCAATAACTATTCTTAAATAAATGACCTAATAATATATTAAAGAAAAGGGATGGAGGAGGAAGAGGAAAAGAATAAAAGGTGGACAGGGGTTAATAGGGGCTTGGGTGGGGAAGAAATGTCACCACAGTTGTCACCTGCTAAGTGTTAGAATAAAGTGACAATCTCAAAATGTCATGCTGCTTTGTCCTACTCCACTTTAAATACACCTTTCCTGAATATTTATGGGAGTGGAGGAAGACAAGAGAAGAGACCCCACAAGGGAATACCCACAGAGGATAACTGCGGCCATGCCTCCCCTTCCTACATTCTGTCCTGTTCCCCTGGCAGAAGGGAGTCTGTCATTCATGAGAGCATCGTGACCCCACTAAGAAAGGGTGACGCTTTCCCCAACATGTATCAATCATGCAATCCTAGACCTGCTTATTACTTGCAAAGGGAATGTGTTCCTTCAAAGCCCTCCTTGAAGACCTATAGAACAGCCCCCAGAAACTCCCTACGCTGTACATGAAAATCTGCTTTGCCAGAACGTGTCTCCTGTTCCACATAAAGCTCACCTTAACCCGCAACGTTATTCCTCCTGCTGAAAAAAAGAAGGGGAGGCACTGCGTGACTGCTTCCCATTATTGTAGAAAAGTTACAGACTCCAGATGAAAGACTGCACTGCTCTTTGTCTATGAAACCTACCTGGAAAAACAAAGTCTGATCAATCCACTAAGACTGTATGGTCAAAACTACTAGGGCGACAGACACACTTGCCCTGAGCAAGATATTCTGTCAGAAATTAAATCCAGGTTACCTACAGAACAAACAGACAAGCATCTGCAATGACAACAGCCTGACACTCTAACCCAGCGGTTCTCAACCAAGGGTAGTTGTGCCCCCTAGGGACATTTGGTAATATCTGGACACATTTTTAGTCATCACAACCGGGGGTGCTACTAGCATCTAGAGGGTGGAGTTCAGAGATCCAGAGAAACCCCCTACAATGCACGGGACAGCTTTCCGCAACGAAGCATTATCCAGCCCAAAATGTCAATAGCGCTGCGGTTGAGAAAGCTCAGCCTAGTTGAGATGAACTATACTCATTAGGTTTTTTGTTTGTTTGTTTGTTTCCAGCAACATTCTACACTTCCCATCTTCTTCACTTGTTGGCTTCTCCTGCCTCCTCTACCATATTTCTTTCTTTTTCACTCTCTGACCCAGACTTCAGCCAAGCTCCAAGCTACATACATACAAATTTTGACCCTGACCCCAATTTTTTTTTCTTTTGACTATACCACAGTGACTAAAATTTCTACTTCAATCATGCATTGAGATAAAAGAGATTAACATATCAATGCTCTCTCAACAGGAAAGCTTCTGCCGGGTGCAGTGGCTTATGCTTGTAATCCTAGCACTTTGGGAGGCCGAGGCGGGTGGATCACTTGAGGTCAGCAGTTCGAGACCAGCCTGGCTAACATGGTGAAACCCCGTGTCTACTAAAAATACAAAAATTAGCCAGGCATGATGGCACGTGCCTGTAATCCATCTACTCGGGAGGCTGAGGCAGGAGAATTGCTTGAATCCAGGAGGCAGAGTTTGCAGAGAGCCCAGATCATGCCATTGCACTCCAGTCTGGGGGGGGGGGGAAAAACAAAAAAAAAAACTACTTCAAAAAAAAAAAAAAAAAAGGAAAGCCTCATAAACCACTTTCAGACATTTGCAATGAAAGGTCACCTCTAAAGTTTAGAAAAGCCCTGTGGGAATGGGGCACCTGGCTGAAAGCTTGTGATAAATGGCCATAGATCTGGGAAGCTTTGGGTGCACAGTGGCTTTTGAGAACAGGCCTAGATATTATGCCACAAGGTGTGGTCCTTAACAGCTGGAAAGTGACATGAGGAATCTGGGAGCTAAGGGGAGAGAGAAGGGCCAAACGAGAGTGAATACGGAGAGCCCTTCTGAAAGGAAAAAAGGAAACTAAGGCTACACTGAATTTATGTACACAGAATTTATGCAATTCTGCCCATGGGTCATTGGCCCAAACACCTGAACTCTTGCACCAGAAGGAACTCACCTCTCCATCCTCCAATGTGATTCTCCCCCAAACCTACACCAACACATTCCTCATTTTTCTATCCCAATCTCACTTACTCCACAAAGCTGTCTTTAACTAATTCTACTTTTCACCTACATGCCCTCCACAGTTAATTGCTTCGTTGGTTTTCTATTCATTTCCACTCATTTTTAAAGGAAATTCTATCACAGTAAAACAGCTTCTTACAGGACTAAACTTCTTTGTGTTGACTTTCCTTCTGGTTTTTTTTTTTTTTTTTTGGTTTTTTTTTTTGAGACAGATTCTCACTCTGCCACTCAGGCTGGAGTGCAGCGGCACGATCTTAACTCACTGTAACCTCCTCCTCCTGGGTACAAGAGATTCCCCCTGCCTCAGCCTCCTGAGTAGCTGGGATTACCGGCGCCTGCCACCACTCCAGGCTAATTTTTTTATTTTTTAGTATAGACAGGGTTTTGCCATGTTGGTCAGGCTAGTCTTGAACTCCTGACCTTGGGTGATCCACCCGCCTCGGCTTCCCAAAGTGCTGGGATTACAGGGGTGAGGCACCACACCTGGCCGACTTTCCTTCTCATAGTTAAAATATTCTTCTGATTTGATGATTACACATTGTATACAGGTATCAGAATATGACATGTACCCTTAAAGTGTGTACAACTATTATGTCAATAAAAATTCTATAAAAATCTTCTTTTTGGAGTTAATTTCATGATACAAAAAAACCTAGCACCCTGTCTGATGGTGATAATCTAAGATAGGTATTACGGGAAAAGAAGGAAAGCATTGCCTGATAAGTGTCTACTGTGTGTCAAACACTGTGCTAAGCATTTTAAATACCTTACCTCATTTAACTCACTTAATAATTTTGTAAAGTAGATAGTGGTATCCAAGTTTTTAAAGACATGGAAACTGAAATCAGAGAAAGAGTATAAATTGTGCAAGATCATACAATTGATAAGTGGCAGACTAAGCTGATTTTTAATCCTAGAAGAACAACCCAAAAGTAAAAGATTTGCATCAAATATCTCTGGCTTCTCATGATGTTACATTATGGATCTATCATTT
The DNA here is from genome assembly GCF_003255815.1 of Theropithecus gelada. NCBI lineage: Eukaryota > Metazoa > Chordata > Mammalia > Primates > Cercopithecidae > Theropithecus > Theropithecus gelada. The sequence goes on from NC_037671.1 coordinate 22,917,515, forward strand.
ACTGACCTAAGTAAATATAATACACTTTTTATTTTTATTTTGGCATAATTTTAGATTTACAGAAAAGTTGTAAGATAGTAAAGTGTTCCCCTATAACCATCACTCAATCACTCATCTGCCCTTAATTTTAACATCTTGTGTTACCATAGTACCTTTTTTTTTTGAGACAGAGAGACGAAGTTTTGCTCTGGTTTGCCAAGGCTGGAGAGAAATGGTGCAGTCTTGGCTCACTGCAACCTCCACCTCCCTGGTTCAAGCAATTCTCTTGCCTCAGCCTCCCAAGTAGCTGGGATTACAGGTGTCCGCTTCAACACCCAGCTAATTTTTGTATTTCTTTTAGAGATAGGTTTTCACTGTGTTGGCCAGTCTGGTCTTGAACTCCTGACCTCAGGTGATCCGCTCGCCTCGGCCTCCCAAAGTGTTGGGATTACAGGAGTGAGCCATCGTGCCCAGCCACCATAGCACATTTTTAAAAAACCATGAAATTAACATTACTAAAAAACTATTAACCAAATGCCAGACTTTATTTGGATTTCCCCAATTTTTGTACCAATGTCCCTTTTCTGTTTTAGCATCCCTTTTGGGGATACCACATTGCATTTAGTTGTCACGTCATCTCAGTCTCCTCTGGTCTGTGACTGTCTCAGACTTGCTTTGTTTTTCATGACCTTGGCAGTTTTGAAGAGTACTGGTCAGGTATTTTGCAGAATGACCCTCAATTTGGGTTTGTCTGATGTTTTTCTCAACAGTTAATTGCTCAGTTAATTTTCTATTCATTTTCACTCATTTGTAGACTAGAATTTTGAGTTTTAGAAAGAGTATCGGTGAGTGAGATGTCCTTCTCATTACATTATATAAGAGGGGACATGATATTGTGACTTATTGCTGGTGATGTAAATCTTGATCACTTATTAAAGATTGTGTCTGCCAAGTTTCTCCACTATAAAGTTGCTATCTTTTTGTTTCTCATGCTCTATTTTTTGGAAGCAAACCCATCCCATATTTCTCCAGGGGGAGAGGAATTATGTAACCCTCGCTGGAGGAGTAAGTATCAACATATAGTATTTGGAATTCTTCTGCCAAAAAGATTAGTCTCTTCTTCCCTAGTTATTTATCTGTTCAATCAATTATTGTCATCAGTGAGGACTCGTGGATACTGATTTTATTCTTTGTGCTATAATCCAATACTATCATTACTCATTTTGTTGCCATTTATATATTAAGCCTGCATTTTTTTTCAGAAAATAAAGTCTAAAACTTTCTCATCAATCATATTAGGTGGAAATTATTTTATTTATCTTAAATGCATATCTTCCCAGCTTCCACGGTTGTCCCATAGTTCTGGGATTGTGAGATTTGCTCCAGGGCTGCCACACTGCAGAACCCCAGGGGGTGCTGATCATAATGCAAATGATGCATGGTGCCCCCTGCTGTTGTGCAACATGGAAAGACAGGCCAACGCTGTTTTGCATGATTTTATACAATTTCACCAAATACCCTCCTTTCAACTTCCATTGTTTCAGATTAAGAAGAGTCCCACTTTTTCTTTACCACAACATTATAGACGTAAGCTCTATTCATAGAGACATAAATTCTCAATCTTGAAAATTCAAATTTCAGCCTTTATTTGCCACATAGATCAACTTTAGTCTTGCTATTGAGACCCTGATGTGTGGGTGTCTTCTTCTAGAACGTTGCTTAAATGAAGTTGCAGTTAGCAGGTCTTTATCCATCAGTTATTGGAGGAGCTGTTGCTGGTGACTGGAGTGGCGTAGAGGATGGTGGAGGGAGGAATGGTGAGGAGGGGCCAGATATCAACAGATGCAGTCCATAAGACTGGCTTTTAGGTTGCAATATGCAGTGTGTACAAATGGAAGTTGATTTCTTATCATTTGAATTATTCTTCTCTGATTCTTCTCCAAGTTTGCTATATTTTTCTTGAACTGTGTAGAACTGTACACAGGACACATAGAAATACCTAATGGTTTTGAGGACATTTCTACTTTCTCATCAACCATCTTTATGTGCTCCAAAATGTATGCATATGAAGTCATCTGATCTGTGGGATTTTTTTTTTTTTTTTTTTTTTTGAGACAGGGTCTAGCTCTGTTGCTCCAGCAGCCTGATCACAGCTCACTGCAGCCTTAAATTCCTGGGCTCAAGCAATCCTCTTACCTCAGCCTGGATCTGCTGTTTTGAAGGAATAATATACAGTTACTCTCAGATCCATCTCTTGTGCCAAGGCCTATCTTAGGTGCCATCACCCCCAAGAGGCCTCTCGAGACCTCTCTTTCAGCTTAGGGCCCCCTTGGGGTGTTGGGGCCCCCTTGAGCTCCCTGACACACTATCATAGCACATGCTGTCCTATTGATCTTCCCCACTGGGCTGTGAGATATGGGGGGCAGGGATCTCAGTACCTTGTATGATGACTGGAACATACTGGGTGGTTTTACATATGAATGAAGAGTCAATGGTTCATAGTCTATCAAGATTTGCCCACAGTGAAATGTATCCACTACATTGTCCCCTTATGCTCAGCGGATAAAAACAACCCTTAAAGTTTCTAAGCATTTACTACTCATAAGGACTCAGTGTTATGTGGATATTTGGTGATTTTCCTGTCCACTTTCTCTTCCAGGTAATTTTAAACCACGTTGTATAATTATAAACCAAGCAGAAATCTGGGGGATTCCACAACCAAGAATTCATACAGCAATGTATCAGCGTAACCTAATCTTTTGTTTGCTGCTCTGAATAATGATTATTAGTAAATAATTCCATAGTAAAATCATTCTTATTTTAGAAGACATCTGTTCCCCTTTAATACGTCAGCCCTCCCCAAAGAGGAAAGGATTGGCTATAAGAGCCCTGTGTTATCTCCCCTTCCCGTCATCCATCACCCTTCAGATGAGAAGTAGGCAATTCTATTTAAAATAAAAAAGAAAGGTTTCTGTTTAAAAGTATGTGTGTGATTAAAAAATATATAGATGCATATATGTACTATTTTTTAATATAAAAAATTAAAAAAAATTAAGTGTGTGTCATAAAAAATATACATATGCGTATAGATTTTATTTTTTAGAGTGGCTTAAATTTAACAACAAACTTGAATAGACAGTATGGAGATTTCCTATATACTCTCTGCCCTCACATGCGCAGCCTCCCCCACTATCATTATACCGCCAAAATGGTACATACATGAATCCACATTGGCACATCCTTATCAGCCAAACTCCATAGTTTACATTAGGGTTTGCTCTTGGTGCTGTACATTCTGTGGGTTCAGACAAATGTATCATGACAAGTACCCACCACTGATATGGTTTGGATGTTCTGTTCCCTCCAAATCTCATGTTGAAATGCGGCCACCAGTGTTGGAGGTGGGCCTAGTGGGAGGTGTTTCGATCATGGGAGTGGATCCCTCATGAATTGCTTGGTGCTGTCCTCATGGTAATGAGTGAGTTCTCATTCTATGAGTTCAGCAAGATGTAGTTATTTAAAACAGTTCTCCTGCCCCTGTGCTTGCCATGTGATACGCTGGCTCCATTCACCTTCTGCCATGATTGGAAACTTCCTGAGGCCCCCTCCGGGAGCAAATGCCAGCATCGTGTGTCCTGTATAGCCAGTAGAATCAGGAGCAAAAATACTCCTGTTTTCTTTATAAATTACCCAGTCTCAGATACTCCTTTATAGCAATGCAAACTGACTAATACAGATGGTGCTGTACATCTGTGGGTCTAGACAAAAGTATAATGACATGCTTCCACCATTTATGGTATCGTACAGAGTCTTTTCACTGCCCTAAAAATCCTCTGTGCTCTGCTCATTCATCCCTTCCTCCTCACTAATCCCTGGCAACTGCTGATCGTTTTACTATTTCCATAGTTTTTGCTTTTCCAGAATGTCATATAGTTGGAATTGTATAGTATGTAGCCTTTTCAGATCAACTTCTTCCACTTAGTAATATGCATTTATGTTTTTTCTATGTCTTTGCATGGCTTGATCACTCTTTTTCTTAGTGCTGAATAACATTCATTGACTGGATACACCACAAAAGAAAACTTTCTGATAAAGCAGGACACACTTATAGTGAAGTACACAAATCATTAGAGCACAGCTGGATACATTTTCATAAAATGGACACTCCTGTGTAGCCAGCACCCATATCTAGAAGCAAATCATTTCAGTACCACAGAAGTCCCCTGGTGCCCTGTTCCAGTCAATGCTCTCAAAGGGTAACCAGTGTCCTGTTCTCTAACATCATAGATTAGTTTTCCCTGTATAAAGACAGTTCAGAAGTGGACACTGGAAACATTTCTTTTCATGAGAAACCTGGAAGACAATTAGCAATTTCCTGCTAGAATCTGGCATAAATCTAAATTAAAGAGAAAACCTGGGAGATAGAATAGTATTTCTTCTTTATTTTCAGAAAGGACATTTACTAGTTCCCCCCTAGAGGTGAAGGATGCATTTAAAGTGCTTGTTTCCTCTCTGGACTATATGGTCAAGCTTGTACAATACCAGAATGGGCTGTCCACAAGTGACAAGTCTAAGCATATCATTTATTTGACATTGCCTAGGCCAGAGAGCAGTTGTTTCTTTGAATGCAGCATTTAAAATAAAACACGATGAGATGGAATGTGGATTGTGTAGCTATTCTGTGAATCAGTTTGCTCTCAGGATTCAAGACATATTTAACCTGTGTTAAGAGCAGACCTACCTGGGAACACTGTGGATCTCTATCCTCAAACCCATACTACTTGGGGGCTGCAATATTAGTTAATGTCCTTAAGGCAAAAAAAAAAAAAAAAAAAAAAAGGGTGAAGGTTTTAACAGTGGACCATAAAATGTTGAAATACACACTCACAAACACACACACACACACACATATGCCTGCATATGCATATTCACACACAAAACACATATATAGACAAAAATAACCCATAAACTTTCAAGATAGAATGGGAAAAAGGCAACAGATACTTCAGTAGACAATCACTGTTATGAGAGGGTGGGCTGCATTTTTAAAGAGTCATGCGATTTTGAAGGGTGTAAGGTGACTTACCATGAAGGGTCAGCTGACATTCAGGTTGAGGTTTGATTTATTGGAGAGTCAACACACTTGTCTTTTGACTGTTGTCAGCAAAGACAGACAGAGGCCACCGAGAGTCCCCCAGGAAGCCCTGAGCATCTACAACATCAGCCCGGGAAGGAGTAAGCACAGCCCAACCTCTGCTTAAGAAGCAGGAAAGAGCAGGATCTAAATGGAGAAGATCAAATACTTAACACACTCTATTATATAACACAGCTTCCTAAAATAGGAAACGAAAACATTTAGCGAATAATAACAGCTATGACAGCAGCTTTTATTAAGTAGTTATTATATGACAGTTATTATATTAAGTGTTTATAAACATCCTGTAATTTAATCCCTACAACAACTCTATGAGCTAGATGTTATTTATTACTATCATTATCTTTTTATAGGTAAGGCAACTAAAGATTTTAAAAGGAGAGGAACTTGCCCAAGATTGCACACCTTGGAAGTTACAGAGCCTGCTTCGTCTGCCCTCTTAGATACTATGCAAGTCACAGGCCAATAAATGCATGATGTTACTATGACAGTGGGAATGCTGGATGATTAAAAGACTTGTTCAAGACAAAGAAGGCACCCATGGCAGAGCTAAAATAAGAATAATTTGCTCTTTAACAGTAAAGTGATTCTTTGTCTTAATCACCTGATCCTAATAAAAAATGACTGATGATTTAATGCAGACTAAAAACCAAAGCTTGAATTGATTTGTTGACATGGACAAAAGTAGAATTGCCTGCAAATATTCCCACAGCAGTGATAAGAGCCACCCTTACGAAAGAAATGAAATATACATGAAGGCTGCAGGTGGCAACCCCACTCTCCCCACAGAGTATACCTTTCCTCCACGGGCCTTGCTTACTCCACTTCCCTTCCCCCGAGGCCCAGAGTTCTCATATTCTTTCCCCTTCCCTCCCATTAACCCCTGGACTTGATGAAATAAAACAATTCATCATAGAAAACATAAAGTAGCGATTATTATCCCAAGTACAACCAAGAGGATACTATTCAATGCAAACTGAGGATTCAAAATTGCTTTGAACTTGGTTAATCTTTTGGTGTTTGTCTGATAATAAAATAAGTCTAAGAAGACACTTTGTTTTGCATAATTTTGTTCATGTGTTTTCAAAATATGTTAATGCACCCAACACTCACATTTTAATTTCTAAGTACTCACACCAGTCTCCAATAAAAGAAACCAGGGCTCCTTGGTGAAATGGCTGATTTTAGAGCTGGGTCAAAGAAAATACAAGATGAGCTTAGAGCATGATCTAGTGCCAGAAAATAAGGAAGTGCTACCAAAAAAATGGTAGAGTATGTCATAGCAGGCAACCGGAAAGAGCTCCTAATGGCCAAAGCTGGAGCAATTTGAGTAACAAAAGAAATAATATTGTATTGGATTACAATCCAAAACATAAAATAAATACACATGTCATATTGATCTAAATAATGATCTAATGAATAAATAGGGGAAAAGAGACAAATCATCTCCATAGAAATTGCCAAATAATATATGCTGATACAACCCCTTCTAAAAGTAGTAAGCTAGTCTTAGGTAACTTGCTTTCAAAGAATAGAGTTTGGGAAATGGGAAGATAGTAACTTTTCAACACAAAAACATGGCAAATACTACCTTACCCAATTGATCAATTTAACTTCACCAGTGATAATTCACATTGATATCACATACTTCCTGATCTTAAAAGCCACTTCACTCTGTGATATTCTCTCCTTTCCTACTTTTTTTTTTTTTTTTTTTTATGATGGAGTCTTCTGTTGCCAGGCTGGAGTGCAATGGCACGATCTCAGCTCCCTGCAACCTCTGCTTCCCAGGTTCAAGCAATTCTCCTGTCTCAGACTCCCAAGTAGCTGGGACTACAGGCACATGCCACCATGCCCAAGTAATTTTTGTATTGTTAGTAGAGATGGGGTTTCACCATGTTGGCCAGGATGGTCTCAATCTTTTGACTTCGTGATCTGCCCTTCTTGGCCTCCCAAAGCGCTGGGATTACAGGAGTGAGCCACTGCGCCCGGCCTGTGATAGTCTTTCCAAAAACTCACAGACCTGATTGAATCATGAGAAAAACATCGAACAAACCCAAGTTGGTGTACATTCTACAAAAATACATGACCAGTCAATATCGTGAAAACAAAGGATGACTAAGAAACTCACAGACCAGAGAAATCATGATGCCCAACTGCAACGTGGCATCCCAAAACTGGTGAAATCCAAATAAAGCTGAGAGTTTAACTCATGGCAATGAAACAACTTAGTTTTGACAAGTATACTATATTTATATAAGAAGTTAAAATTAGAAGAAATTGAAACTAGGTGATATTAATAACTTAGTGAAAACTCGTATGGACAAAACAATTAACATAGATAGAAAAAATAAAACAGATGAGAAACATGAGGGGTTCCAGGTTGCTTCAAACCGAGGACTTGTTCCAGGTATTAATGATGTGTCCTGGAAGGAAAATCTGTTCTGTTTTAAATACATAGGGAAAGCTTGGTCACTTGTGATAGTCATGAAATTTTAAGAAGAACACTTAAGAAATGTGTTAAAATTGTTAATCAGTTATAAGGGCAACCTACAGACCTCTAGAATTTTTTTCTCAGGTGAGGAGATGAGCAAGGTCTGAGAAAACATATTGTCTCATATTGAGGCTCATTGGCAAAGAAAATTTCCCACTCACCTTACTGAGTCAGTGAAAACTTCAAGTGTTTTTGAATGAAAGCTTCAACCTGTGGATTGTATGCATGACTGAAAATGACTTTGCAAATTAGCATCTTTTGCCTATTCCTACAAGGCAATCTCACTTCAGTACTCCACTTGTAAGTCAAAGTAAACATGGAAATTCTAAGCTGGAGATGTAGGGTATACACCCCTAGGGAGGTGAGTTGGACTCTTTCCATGATCTCAACCAGTTGGTTATGTACTCATCTGTCAGATTTGCTGAAAATGTGTTCAACCTTGTTAAGAAACCCTTGAAAGACCTGAGGACAGATCTTCATAATTATTTTCCTAGTCCAATGAGAGAGAAAGACAAACAACACGTTCCCCAGAACTTCATAGTCATTACCAAGTAATTTGATACCTTCCATACAAAAATAGACGCTGAAGATCACTTTGAATAGCTTCTTGAAACAAAAGTCACCTGGAAATATTTGACCAGCATAGAAAACATTCAACATTTATGGCTGCTAACATTTTTGTGTACCCTTCTCATATTTTAAATTTCCGACGTAGGCAAAATCTATGAAGAATTCATATTGCCAGAATGCCTTGCAACTAGGGTGTACCTGATTGACTTGGCTTCAGCCAACTAGAACACCCATGAAAGGCTTGATTCAGAAGTAACCATCATGAAGAAGTGACTAGGCAGGCGTATGGACCTTCTGTCAAGCACAAGGGCAAAAAATGTTGTTCTATCTGAAACAATAGTGTTCAGTGCTAACCATGACTACGGGTGCCCATCAGCAGTGCTCGTGTGTCTCATGGGATGCCTTAGTGTAATTGGGCATTACAACTGTGCAGCCTCAAAAATCTGGCTTTCTGATCCTAATGAACCTTCTGTGAGTCACTCAAAACCCTCCAATAGATTCCTTGTCTGCTTGAGGTAGCCGCATTGAATTCTGTTGTTTGCAGCTAAGAACCCCCATCTACACAATTAGTAGTAATTAAATATTTTTCTTCTTTCTAATTGTATACATGGGAGTTGAAATGTGCTTAACATAAAAGTAAAGGCTAGAGTTATCTTACTTGCTAAGAATCTCATTTTCACCTTAAACCAATCATATGGAATCAAATATCCTTTATTGCTGCCAAATAGAAACAAGTTTACTCTACTTGATGATTAACTTAATTTTGGTACATATTTTTGCAGATCAATTTGATTATAGCTTACATTTCATTTATATTCATGTTTGAAATTAATTGTTTAGTGAACAACATTATTTTGTTTTCATGGAATTTATTTTGATTAACAGTGAATCATCATCGGAAAAATAATGAGTATAATAGCATATGTGGTATATAACATGGACAAAAATCGGGAAGGTGATACACAAAGGAAAAAAGTAGAGAAAAGAGTTCATAAATATTCCTAAAGGAGTCAGAGAAACGTTTACAAAGATGAGAGCACAAGGCAACTGCTGAGGCAAGGGTTTGCAGGATAGGCAAAGAAGAAGTGAATTCCAGACAGAGACCAGAAATGAGGAAACAAGAGGACTGGAATGACATGGTGTGCTGAAGAAAACTCTGATAGTGCAAAATGACTAGAGAGTGAGGTATTAGACAGAAGGAAAGGTCTGTTGAATAAGCGTAAAGATGCCGGGATGGGTCCTGAACATAAAGAGCCTCATATATCTTGCATAAGATTTTAGAGTTTATGGAGGATAGAGAGCAACTGAAGAATTTTAAGTGCTGGAACACATGATTAGATTCACTTTTTAAAAACATAACATTTAAAGAGAGACCCTTTCCAGGAATATTTGAATTTTACTAGCGACCAAGCCCTATATAAAAAAAATAGTGCTCTGATGGTAGAATCTCAGGCATCATTCAGAAATGAGAAGACTACTCCCAGATCGTAACATTGTACCTTGCATTAGGTTTACCTGTAAGACTGACTTTGTTGGAAACGAAAACTAGATGTTACCTTAATGTGATCCTAAAGTAGCTCGAAACAATAGACACAATCTCCAGAAAATTAGCCCACATCAGGAGAATAATGGCCAAGTTGCCAATATTGAAAATGCTACCTACCTGTGGAAATGAGTGGTACGTCTATAGCAGGGGCCGTGGGTGACTTGGTTCTCTCTCTCATTGCCAACAGGTTCCCTCACAGTTCCCTAGTGTGATCTGAGGACAACCCATGTCTCACGAGGAGATTTCTCAAAATGTAAACAAAGCACCCTCTTCTTTTGCGCATCTCAAACTCAATGTCGTAATTGTGGTTCTAAATGTTAACTTGGAGGTAATCATGTTTTCTAAGTGATGTAGTCTTTCAAGATTGAAAAGCAAACTATCCGTTTTATCTCCAGTTTTATTCAAATCTTTATGATTTTTTATTAAATAAAGTTGGTGTCATAATACTTTCACTATCGTGTGGGCAAGGACCCGAGCATGGCCAGAAGCATCCAGGCTGTGTGGCAATCTTAGCAGGAGACTGAGATCCCGCTGGAGTGCTTCTGCATCCCATCTGTGCCAGTGATGCTTCTTCCTCGGGGCCTTGTGGTTGTGGTTTCTGTGGTCTACTTTTGCTTTCTTTTCTTTTTTCTTTTTTCCTTTTTTTTTTTTTTTTTTTTTTGAGATGGAGTCTCGCTCTATCCCCCAGTCTGGAGTGCAGTGGTGTGATCTCGGCTCACTGCAAGCTCCGCCTCCCGGGTTCATGCCATTCTCCTGCCTCAGCCTCCTGAGTAGCTGGGACTACAGGCGCCCGCCACCTCGCCCGGCTAGTTTTTTGTATTTTTGGTAGAGACCGGTTTTCACCGTGTTAGTCGGGATGGTCTCGATCTCCTGACCTCGTGATCCGCCTGCCTTGGTCTCCCAAAGTGCTGGGATTACAGGCGTGAGCCACCGCGCCTGGCCTACTTTTGCTTTCTATGGTCACTCTGGAGGATATTTGTTGGATTTGTTCAACAAAACACTTTTCTTGCTCCAGCTGTTTTAATCCCAAACTGAATGGAGCTGCTAGGTTTATCAAGACATTTTGGGCTGTTTGAGAAAGATAAATAGACAATTCTGTCTGTCTGTCTGACTGTCTTTGTGTCTCTCTGATTCTCTCCTGTGTCTTCAACCACCGGCTGAACAGTGAAATATTCGGTTAATCCATTATTTTATCGATATGGTGCCAAACAGCCAATGAGATGAAATCTTTTCCACAAAATCAACATTCTGTATCTCTTTCTATACAGATACAGAGGTAGATATACACAGTATCTGACCTAGGGTAGTTCAACTTATGATTTTTTTAACATTACAGTGGTTTTACTGGGATAGTAAATGCATTTTTTTACTTATGATGTATTTGACTTTATGATAGGTCTAGTGGGATGTAAACCCATCGTAAGCTGGGGAACATGTATAGATGTCAATGTAGACTTACATATGGATACATAGAGATACATGGGAGGGAAAGAGTGAATTAATCAGCTTTAGCACTGCCGTGATCTCGTACTAACCCCCAAAGCATGATATCTTTATCACCTAGGATTTCTATTCTGCCTTTGTCTAACATAAACTCTTGAAGGAAATTCAAGTGACTGAGTAATTTGCTTTCCTACTCATTTATTTTTTTCCCATTAAATTTGAAAGTCATATTAAATGTCTATACCAGTCTGCGTTTGGAAGCTTCAAAGCCAGGTGTTCCAGCCTGTTTGTTTAGTTTCTGGGGGCCTAAACTATTTAACTAAGATCCTGAATATTTACAAAGTACTAAGGAGAAGAGCGCAACTAAGGGGAGAAGCCAGCTCCACACACAACTGCCACAAGATAACCATATATAGTTGTGTCTCTTCTGTCATGTCTTTAGTTAATTTTCACTAATCAGGTATACATTATAGGCTTGGGTCCTATCTTGTTTAGCCGAGGACAGAATCACTGATCTTTGATCTATTCATCTAACTTTGGTTTAATTTTATACTTTTCAGGGTGGTGATATCCCCTTGGTCTTAATTATGCACAAACCTCAACAACCAGGTGTCAGTCCTCTGGCCCAGCTCCATTTCCCCATTGTCTATCTTGTGATTGGACTGTATTACAGTCCTATTTGATTATCTATGCCAATGTTGTGCTTTATTGGAATAACTGAATTGACTACATGTCTTTACAGACACAGGAGTATATTAAAAGCCAACTGGACTAACAATAAATACAATGTAAAGTAACATAATTATAAGGCTTTAGGGGAAATCAGCATAAGTTTTAACCCCAAATAATAAAAATAACCCCATAATATCTTACTACGAATCTGCCAGAAATAAAAAAGATAAACTATTTTGCTTAATTTGAATTCAAATACATCATATAAAAATTAAATATATTGTCATTTTTAATAATTATTTAAAAATTTTCCACTACTTTAATTCCCCTTAGAAATTAAATACAAATTACCATTATTTGAAAAAATATGCATGCCTATTTTTTAAAAGTAAACAACACTGAAAATTGTAATAAAGAAATCAACAAAAGGCCTCAAATTCAACCACCCAGAAATAGCTGACTAGTTCATGCCGTTCATTCCAGACATCTCTCTTGCATGTAACACATAAATGGATACCTAATAAACAAAAGTAACTTTATAACTATTGAAGCATAATATGCTTGTTACTCATTTATTACATTTTTCTACTTTAAGGAAGCTGTTTATCCTCTTGTTGAATCACCTTTGTTAGCCCTTCCTATCAAGCATTCTCTCTCTATTGCCGTCATTATTTTTTTTTTTCTCCTCGATATTCAGTTCTTTCTGAAGTCTTTTCTTTAAGACTGTTCTAGGAGAACCTATTCTGTTACTTGCTGATAATTATTTTTTATTTTATTTTATTTTATGTTATTTTATTTATTATTATTATTTTTTTGTGACGGAGTCTCGCTCTGTCTCCCCTGTCTCCCAGGCTGGAGTGCAGTGGTGTGATCTCGCCTCACTGCAAGCTCCGCCTCCCAGGTTCATGCCATTCTCCTGCCTCAGCCTCCCGAGTAGCTGGGACTACAGGCGCCTGCCACCTCCCCCAGCTAATATTTTGTATTTTTAGTAGAGACGGGGTTTCATCATGTTAGTCAGGATGGTGTCGATCTGCTGACCTCGTGATCTACCCGCCTCAGCCTCCCAAAGTGCTGGAATTACAGGCTTGAGCCACCTCGCCCAGCCGATAATTATTTATTACATCAAGTAATGTTGGTGTTCTGTTTCTCAATACATTCCCTATGTATTCAAGTTCCCTTTTAATCTTTTGTGTTGTTGTTACCATTTCATCTGCCTTGGTCTTCTGTTTTGTTGAAGTTCTTAAACAGCACAAAACACTTTTCACAGAGAATTCTTCAATTCTTTTGGTTAAGTTTTTGTAAATTTGGGTTTTAAGTGTTATCTTGTGGCTTTAATTTGTATCTTCCCAGTGACTAATGCTGTTGAGCATCTCTTCATGTGCTTATTTGCCATCCATATATCTTCTTCAATGAAGTGTCTGTTTAAATCTATTGTCCATTTTTTCAAATAGGTTGTTTTCTTATCATTGAATTTATTCTAGATACAAGTCCTTTACTAGATACTTGCTTTGCAAATATTTTCTATCAGTCTGTGGCTTGTCTTGTTATTCTCTTACCAGCCTCTTTCAAAGGCCAGAAGTTTTTCATTGTGATGAAGTTCAATTTGTCAATTTGTTCTTTTATTGATCGTATTTTGGTGTCATATCTAAGAAACCTTTCCCAATCTCGGGTCACAAAGGTTTTCTCCTATTTTATGTTGTAGAACTTTTATAGTTTTATGTTTTACATTTAAGTCTATAGTCCATTTTAGGTTAATCTGTGTATATGGTGAAAGTATGAAGTTTTTTGTTTATATTTTGTTTTGCTTTGCATGTGTTCTAGTACCAGCTTTTCCAACACCATGTGTTGAAAGACTATCCTTTTTCCACTGAATTGCCTTTGTATTTTTGTGAAAAATCAATTGGTCATATGCATATATGTCTATTTTGGTTTCATTGATTTGTGTGCCTATAATTATGCCACTATCACACTGTCTTGATTACTATGGCTTCATAATAATCTCAAAATTGGATTGTGCTAGTCTTCTAAATTTATTATTCTTTATTAAAATTGTTTTGGCTATTCGCGATTCTTTTTTTTTTTTTTTTTTTTTTTTAGACGGAGTCTCACTCTGTCGCCCAGGCTGGAGTGCAGTGGCGCGATCTTGGCTCACTGCAAGCTCCGCCTCCCAGGTTCACGCCATTCTCCTGCCTCAGCCTCCCGAGTAGCTGGGACTACAGGCGCCCGCCACCACGCCTGGCTAAATTTTAAAAAATTTCTTTAGTAGAGACGGGGTTTCACCATGTTAGCCAGGATGGTCTCGATCTCCTGACCTAATCCACCTGCCTTGGCCTCCCAAAGTGCTGGAATTACAGGTGTGAGCCACCACACCAAGCCTATTCATGGTTCTTTATGTTTACATATTAATCTTACAATCAGTTGTCAATTTCTCCAAAAAGTTTGAAGGTAATTTTCGTTGGAATTGCAGTGAATCTATAGATCATTTTGTGGAGAATATACATCTTAACACTATTGAGTCTTTGGACTCTATATGGTTAAATCTTCTTTAATTTCTCTGAACACTGTTTTGTAGCTTTCAGTGTACAGATATTTTCCATGTTTTGCCATATTTATCCCAATTTCATTTTTTGGATGTTATTTAAATTCATGACATTCATTTTAAATTTCATTTTCAGAAATTCTCACTGCTATCATAGGCAATTAATTTTTGTATATTGATTTTGTATCCCACAATCCTGTTAAACCCATGTATTAATTCTAGAAACATTTTGTAGGTTCCATTGTAAATAGAAAACCCTAAGTATTTTCTACTTAAACAGTTATACCATCTGTGAATAAAAATAGTTTTACTTTTTCCTTCTCAATATGGATGGTTATATTTCTTTTCCATTGCCTTGTATATAGTAAGAAAAAGTATTACATTTTACAACGTTGAATAGAGGTGTTGAAACAGACATCCTTACCCTTATCCTGATTTTGAAAACATTTAGTCTTTCACCATTAGATATAATGCTATCTGTACGTTTTTTGTAGATGTCCTTATCAGGATGAAAAAGCTATCTTTTGTTCCTAGTTTGCTGAGAGTTTTTATCAGGAATGGACATTAGATTTGGTCAAATCTTTTTTGGTGTCTATTGAGGCAACATTGTTTTAGTTTCTCAATATGGTAAATTACAATTTTTGAATGTTAAACTTATCTTGTATTCCTGAGATTAAACCCAACTTGGTCATGATCCTATTTATACATTGTCGGGTTCAATTTGTTAAAACTTTACTTAGGATTTTTTGCATTTATGTTTATCAGAGACAGTGGTCTGCAGTTTTCTTGTATGTCTGATTTTGGTATTAGGGTAATGCTGGTCTTGTAGAATGCATTGGAAAGTAGTCCCCTCCCTTCAGTTTTCTGAAAGCTCTTGAATAGAATTGATGCTATTCCTTAAATGTCTGGTAAATTTACCAGTAAAGTCATCTGGACAATGAATCTTTTGGGGAGATGGTTTTTAACTAAACATTTAATTTAACGGATATTTGGCTAGTCAAGTTACCTACTTTTATTTCTTGAATGAGTTTTGGTAGTTTTTATCTTTCAAGGAATTTGTCCATTTTAACTAAGTTGTCAGGTTTATTGTCATAAAGTAGTTTATCTTTATAATATATGCAGATTCTGTATTTATATGATTCTTTCATTCATACTACTCATTCATACTATTGATTATTTGTGTCATTTCTCTTTTTTTCTGATCGACCTGGCTAGAACTTTCTCAATTTCATTTATCCATTCAAAGAACCAGTTTCAGGGTTCATTAATTTTTCTATATTGTTTTCTGTTTTCTATTTTTATCTTTTTTGAGATGGAGTCTCACTTTATTGCCCAGGCTGGAGTGCAGTGGTACAATGTCAGCTCACTGCAACCTTGACTTCTCAGGTTCAAATGATTCTCATGCATCAGCCTCTTGAGTAGCTGGGACTACAGGTGTGCGCCCCCACACCTGGCTAATTTTTTTATTTTTAGTAGAGACAGGACTTCTCTTGTTGGCCAGGCTGGTTTTGAACTTCCCACCTCAAGTGATCCACCCGCCTGGGCCTTCCAAAGTGCAGGGATTACAGGCATGAGCCACCGCACCTTTGCCTGTTTTCTACTTCTTTATTTCTGCTTTGATTTTTATTATTTCCTTTCTTCTATTTTCTTTGAGTTTAATGTGCTCTTCTTTTTCTAGTGTTTTTAAAAGATGAAGCTGGAGTCATTCATTTGAGACTTTTCTTTTTTTCTAACACAGGCACTTAGTGCTATAAATTTTCTCTTAAGCACTGCTTTAGTGGCATCCCACAAATTTCGAAGCATTATATATTAATTTCATTCAGTGCAAAATACATTCTACTTTCCCTTTAGAGTTGTCCTTTGACCCATTATATTACTTAGAGGTACACTATTTAATTTCCAATATTTGTGGATTTTCTAGAGATATTTCTATTAATGATTTCTAATTAAATTCCATTGTCATTAGGAAATGTACTTTATAAGACTTGAATTCTTTTAAATGTATTGAAAATTGTCTTATGGCCCAAAATATGGTATATTTTGGTAAATGTTCATATGCACTTGAAACAAATGTTTATTCTGCAGTTGTTGGGGAGAGTTTTCTATAAATGTTAATTAGATCAAGTTGGCTGATAGTGTTGTTCAAATTTTTTATATTTTACTGCTTTCCTGTCTAATTATTTTATCAACCATTGGCAGACAGGTATTGATATCTCAGAATATTTTGAAATAAATCCATCCAAAGACACTTAGAGAATTGAGTAGCCAAATTAAAGAAGAAATTATATTTTTAAAGGAAAAATTTGGGGAATGGGGCATCAATTAACACGAATTAACACAAAGGAATGAATCACTAGGTGTAGAACTGAATGCATAGGAGATCTTTTTGATCCTTGAAGCAGTCATTTAGGTAACCACCTATTGTACTTATGCATAAAGATAGGACCCTTCCATTAGTGCCCACGATGAATTTTGCTAATGGAAGAAGTTGAGATGTATGAGACGAACCCACTTGAAAATGAAAAATTTGTCCAGGAATGACAATCTTTAGGGACAACCTTAGCTGCAATCACAAGCAGCAATACTGTAATGTCATTAACCTCATTCCTCTCATTCTACAAAAGGTAACTTTATCTGTGAACTGTGCATCCACACACTCACACAGATAAGAGGTCATTAACAAAAGCATGAGTGTTGGCGGCCCCATCAACTCTATCTAACCCAGCTAGCACATTTTCTAGTATTTTGTCATGAAGTCATTGGCAGCGTTAGTGTTCGAAAACTGCATGGCTCAGATGTTTCTAAACCCTTTTAATCCATGACAAAGGCCTCTCTTTATTGTTGTTTTGTTTTCCTTTGCTGCCCTACAGCATGGCAGCCAGTGTGCGCTCCTGATAAGCAGTGAGCCATGCAGATGCGGTTCAGTTTCCTTGTGCACACCACCATGCAACCTGCCAAGGCCCCAGTGTGGAAGGCAGCATGGCTTCCCCTCCTCCCCCCAGAACCAATGCCAGTGGCACCCTGCACAATGGTTAGCTGGCCAGATATCTTCAGAAGAACACAAAATTAATTTTTTGTGACACAAGTGACATTTACCATTAACTAATTTTGGAGATGCAGCATGGCTAATGTAAATAATTTCATTCTAATCCAAGTGAGATGAAAGCAGCAAGCTTCCTACTTGGAGCAAAAAGGAAAAGAACCTGCTACTATGATAATAGGCATTTAAGAGATTACTTTCTTTCTCTTCCTGGCTTTGCATGGTAGGTATGAAGATAGGACTACACTGGTTCAGAAAACAATGCTGATATTTGCCGTTCTTGACAGAAGGCTCTTCTGTGTCCAGGGGAGTGTGACAAAGGAAACAAGAGAGAAGACTCTTTAAATGGTGGTCACCGAAATGAACTGGATTGAGAGCAAAACGTGTGAAGGAATTGACAGTCAGTCGAGTCTATGGCCTAAATGACTATTTTCACTACCAAGTTCAGAGGAAGAGCTAAATCAGTGCACACACGGCGAAGACTCTAAGGGGGCTCCTGGGCTTCTGGCAGCAAATGATGGGCCATGGTAGAGCCATGTTTGAGAGCAGCTATTAAATGGTTGGGACAGAGGAGTCAATGTATAAGGCAATTTAGAATCCAGTGGAGAAGGCTAGATGCCAGAAGAGCACTGAGAATCAAGTGGATTAAGAGATAGAGGCCCATTTCCTGGGTTAGAGGCTAATAGCTACATCTGGATTTGAAGAATGAGAATCAGCAGAATCCATAATGACAGACCACATGGAAGGTGGAGGTATAAGACAATATGAGATAGTGGAAGTGGAAGACCACTTGTTAAAAACCCACTCAGTGATGGCATGCATCTTTTAACTGCAATGCCAAGTCCTTACCACCGCCCCTGATTCTTAAAGGAACCAACATGATTTTGAAAGCTACTTTAAATTCTGCATACACAGCAGGTCAATATCCTTGAACAGTTCATGATAAGGGCTGCGTATCTAAACTTTTAGGGCCTTTTCTATTTTCTTCCTGGATTTTCAAATGATCAAGAGACACTATCCTCCTATCTCAAGAAACATACAGTAAATTGAAGAGAGCTAGAGAGGGTAGAATAATTATATTATGGAAATTTTATTTTTCTGACAACATGCTTTTAACAAAACAATTTTCATTCCAAGCTTCCTACCATCTTTTACCTTTCGGCTCCACCCATGTCACATCTTCCCTGGTACGTTCTACCCTCCAAATAGCAAGGGCAGAATGAGCTATCCCACCATGGTACCCACATGAAAGCAGCCTCTTCCCAGCCTGGGAGGTGAGAGACCATTTCCCACCAAATGTCTAGTAGATGTCCCAGACTGAGATTCTGTCCATTTATCAAGCAGCTTTACAAAATCGTGTTATACAAATGATTGAGAGACACTTCCAATCTTCTTGGCATTCATCAATCACCCACTATGTCCTTCCTTCAGTTTGCTTCAAATTACTTCCTAATCCATCCCCCTCCTCATCTCAGACTGCTTCCTACAATTTCACATAAGCCTTGAGTTATATTTTTTAAAGCCCCTATAACCTGCCACTTCCCTAAGTCCACTGCCTATAACATCTTTTCTGAACTTGGGACAACACCCAGTGTGTACTCATACTCTCTCTAGTATAACTGGTTGTTCAGAGATTCTAACTAGAAAAATCTGTTTCTCCTCCTCCTACCAGCCATAAACCACACCCCAGCCATCTTTTAAGATCTAACTCAAATCACGTCTCTTGGCTTCCCCTGGTTATGCAAGTTAGTATCTAATACCTAAGCTCAGCTCTCTCTGGTTCATCTGTTATTCTTTCCTTTCTTCCTTGCTTCCTTCTTTCTTCCCCTTCCCCCTTCTTCTTTTCCTCCCTTCCTCCCTCCACCCTTCTCTCTCTTTTCCCCTCCCTTCCTTCTTTCCTCGGTTCTTCCCATTTTCTTTCCTTCCTTCTATCAAATAGTTAATGACCTCCTACTGTATACCAGACACTCACTCTTTAAGGAACTGGCTTATAGGAGTAAACAAGACAGACAAGGTCTTGTTCCTACCAAGTTTACATTCTAGAGGGTGGAGACAGACAATAAACTATTAAATAAATAAACAGGAAAACTGTCAGATGTACCATAGTGGCTGTATGGATAGTTAATGTGATGAGGAATGTTCAGTGGAAACTTTAAATGGGTGGTAGGGAGGGCCTCTTTGAGGAGATGACATTCAAGTTACCACAGAAATGACTGAAGAAGGAATCCACGCTACCTAGTTGGAGGGAAGAGCATTCCAATGAGGGGAAATTTCCAGTGCAGGGGTCCTAAGATAAAGTCAAACTGGGAAAATAAGATCTTTTCTTGTGTTTATGCCATAACTATACATGTTATAGGTAATGTAATATATATTGCACGTGTAATAAACATGTAATACTATGAGAGACATCCACATTAATTACATGTTTACAAACTTTTTCTTCCCCAGTGGGTTCTGTTCAGGGTATGTAGTAAACTATTACCCAAACTAGTAAGTTCTCAATCTATATTTGAAGATATTGACTATGAATCAAATCCAAACCTCTCACATATGAAAGGAAAAGTGACAAATTTCTGAATAATAGTATGTGAATTTATTCTACAGCTGCTCTCTGGACCTAATGATGGCTAAACCCAAGAGAGGAATTAATGCACAGTTCATCAAGATTTACACGTAAGCACACGCCTAACTCGTGACTTTTTCTCATTAACTTTTATGGTGCAAAGTTCTTTGAGCTGCTCCCTTTCACAGAATGACCCATGTTCCCCATCATCCATTAACCAGCTTTCCCTAGCTCAGTTGAACACATCGTAAAATTATTTTCAGTGAGTAAGAAACATACATTTTATGACTTATATAATAAAGAAACAAGAAAAACATGCACTTTATAAAATGATAATATGTTGTCATATGGAGCTTTTAAGTTAATGGGACATATAGGAAATGGTGTCGTTAACAAAAAGAAAAAGAAAGTAATATATTATCATATCCTAAGTGCTGCTGCTGGCTGCATTTGGGTCCACAGCGCAAAGAATGGAGCAAAAACTCCTAAAATAGGAAACGTGCAAATAATGTCACTTTGCTCCTTAGAACGCCAAAGTTTTCTGAATTAAAAAATAATAATAATAAAAACCAGCCTGGCCAACATGGTGAAACCCCATCTCTACTATAAATACAAAAAAAAAAAAAAAAAATGCCAGGCATGGTGGTGAGCGCCTGTAATCCCAGCTACTTGGGAGGCTGAAGCAGGAGAATTGCTTGAACCCGGGAGGCGGAGGTTGCAGTGAGCCGAGATCACCCCGCTGCACTCAGACCTCGGTGACAGAGCAAGACTCTGTCTCAAAATAATAATTAATAATAAAAATAAGGTAACAGCACAGCTCACATCAGTGAACACAGGTGTGTGAACCTGCTTGTCTTGGCTTTCCAGCAGGCAGAAGTCCAGGGACATGCGGCCGGAAGAACCGGATTTCAGCCCGGCTGAGTCACCCCAGCAGCCACCTTGTGATGGATGTAGCCCGCAGCGGGATCCAGCCGCCTCGAAACAGGTATGAATTGTGAAGTGGGCCAAAGAGAGCAGATCAGCTGCTCCACAGTCTGGTTCAGGTTTCACACAGAAACAGGGAAGTGATGATAAATTTACAAGTACACAGGCACAAAAGGTTCTCACTCACAGCTGGTGCATCGCATTCCACTCTTCACAAAATCAAGGGCAAAACTGGTTAAGAAGCCTTGTGATTTTCGTCTCCTGAGAATGGCTGAGAGTAACCAAGATATTTGAAAGCAATGATAAAGCCTGGATTTATCAGTTTTTATTACAAACATTAAGCTACTGATTACGGGGGAGGCAATATTTTTTAGTAATAAAGGACACAGGTTCAGGAGTCAACATGCCTGAGTTCAAATGTCTCTGTTATTTACTAGGTAACTTTGGAGAAGTTACTACAATGTGCTGTTTCTCATTGTACCCATCTATCAAATGGGAATATTAGTAACATATAGCATACAGGATTGTTGTGAGGATAATTGAGGTTATTAATTTAAGTGCTTGGCCAGGTATGGTGGTTCACATCTGTAATCCCAACACTGTAGAAGGCTGAGGTGGGAGGATCACTTAAGTCCAGGAGTTTGAGACCAGCCTGGGCAACATGGGGAAACCCTTTCTCTAATCAAAATAAATAAATACACAAATAAATAAAAAATTAGGCAGGTATGGTGGCACACACCTGTAGTCTCAGCTGCTTGGGAGGATAAGGTGGGAGGATCGATTGAGCCTCGGGAGTTCAAGGCTTCAGTGAGCCGTGATCACACCACTGCACTCCAGCCTGGGTGACAGAGCAAGATCTTGTCTCGAAAAAATAAAATAAAATAAAAAATAAAGTGCTTAAAGCCATACTCAGGCAATAGTAAGTGCTGTACATGGTAATTCTTCCCTAGTATCCTAACATGAGAAAACTACTGGGAAATCATCCCTGGTGTAAAACATTAAGGCCTTGATGGAGCCCCAGCTCTTGGGAGCCAGTTTATACTATAGCAAGGAAGTCGCTGTGTGCCATGTGTGTGCACGTACACACACACACACACACACACACGTAAACTGCAACAGACCTAATGGTGATACTTGCCACCTGAGAAAAAGTGGACTTAGAATCAGAATATGACTTAGAATCCTATGAGAAATGCTTCAGGAAAAACTGCACTGCTCATAAATCTTTAGCATATTAAAGTGGATCAGAAAACCCTGTGCAGCACTGTATTAGGGATTTCCAGAGAAACAGAACGAATAGGATATATAGAGATATTTATATAAGAAGAGACATAGGAATTGGCTCATGTGATTATGGCGGCATAGAAGTCCCATAAAAATCTGCTGTCTGCACGCTGAAGAACTGGGAAAGCCAATGGTATAATTCAATCTAAGGCCTGAGAATCAGGGACCAATGGTGTAAGTCCTGGTCTGAGCCTGAAAGCCTATGAACCAGAAATGCTGATGTCTGAAGGCAGGGGAAGACATGAGTCTCAGCTGAAGCAGAGAGAGTGAATCCACTCTTCCTTTATCTTTTTGTTCTTTCCAGGGCCTCAAGGGTTGGATAAGGGCTACCCACATTGCTGAGGGTGGATCTTGTTTACTCAGCCTACTAATGCAAATGCTTATCTCTTCTGGAAACATCCTCACAGATACACCCAGAAATTATGTTTAACCAGCTATCTGGGCATCCCTTGGTCCAGTCAAGTTGACACATGAAATTACCCATCACAAACACTTCGTTGCTTCATTGCTTATCAAATAAAGCAACTCTTCTATTGTCTATTAATGTTAACTTCTGAGATGGGGAGTCAAGCACTAGCTAGTCAACTCCATCACGAGGACTTTAAAATAGTCTTGTAGACACATCACAAGGAAGGCTGCTAATCATTTGTGGAGTGCTCCAGAAAAGTGAGAACTCTAATTATACAACTTCAGAGCTGTCCCTACAGCAGCATCCCCTGGGGAGCTGGATAGATACTCCAAATCAGGGCTCATGCCAGGCAAATTAGGTCAGAACCTCTGTGAGTGGGGCCCAGGCATTGATGTGTTATTAAGACTCCCCTGATAATTCTGATACACAGTGACACTGGACAACCACTGAATGGAGCAATGCTTTTACTTTGCAGATAGGGACACTGAGGCCAATAAAGTGATTTCCTAATACCATGGAGTAGGGGGGTGTGGCTCCTGAGTGGCAGAGCTAGGATTAGTCCAAGGCATTTTTCATCCAAGGCAAGTGCCAATAATTCTCAAATGGTGGGGGGTGGGGCGGGGGAGGAGGGGATTGCAGGAGATGGGAGCATATCAGAATCATACGGAATTACTTTTCATAGCACATCAGCAGCACCACTGCTGTCCTGTTCCATCTCCCACCCCTCGAGTTGTCTTAGGATCTGATATGACTCTAACACATTCCTGCTGCCCAGCAATAATTCCCAAACATCTGAACCATCAGAGGTGTGCAGACCCTACCCCATCCTGAAGCTGCAGCCCAGAATCTTTACCATTAAAAAGTTCTTTAGCTAGGCTGGGCGCAGTGACTCATGCCTGTAATCCCAGCACTTTGGGAGGCCAAGGTGGGCAGATCACAAGGTCAGATCGAGACCATCATGGCTAACATGGTGAAACCCCTTCTCTATTAAAAATACAAAAAAATTAGCCAGGCCTGGTGGTGGGCGCCTGTAGTTCCAGCTACTCGGGAGGCTGAGGTAGGAGAATGGTATGAACTTGGGAGGTGGAGCTTGCAGTGAGCTGAGATCACACCCACTGCAATCCAGCCTGGGTGACAGAACGAGACTCCGTCTCGGAAAAAAAACCCAAAAAGTTATTTAGCTAATTCTTACACGAATTGGGGTTTGAGAAATACTCCTTTGATGTCCAGATGGTCAGTTATTGAGGTAGTAGCACATTATTCATGATTAATAAAACTTAGGATAAGAATGGACAATGAGAAGGGTATTTTGGAAGGAGGTGTTCAGGTGGGCTGACACAAGCATGCAGGGAGCAAAGGTCTATAACAAACATCTCAGATCTTCCCAGGCCTGGGCAGAATTTTGTGTAACATCTTGTATTTCCCTTATTCTCAATAGAATTAAACGGAGGTTAAGATTCCTTAGTTTCCCCTAATTTGCTCTGTCTGTGCAATCTTGATGTCTGTTTTATCTCCAATGTAATTAACAGTGGATAGAAGGGTGAACATGGATGTTTTTGAGTGGAGCCCCTGGTGTCAGGGGCTTTGCAAATAGGGACAACTGAGGCCAACAAAGTGACTTACTCAAGGCCATGTAGGGGATCCTGAGTGGTAGAGCCAGGATTAGTCCAAGGTTTTGGAAGAATCCTGACACACACAAGTCTTTTCATGGATCAAGCAGGCCAGTACTGCATGCCATAACTTATCCGGGTTCATCAGAGGAAAGAAGAACTCTAGCCGAGACCCTAAAAAGCACACACCATCAATATGCCCTGTCTTAATCATGATTAGTTCTACTTGTTAGGGGGCGTTGATTGGGAGATGGTATATTTGCCTGAGGGTGGTGCTAAGCTTGGGGGCATGGTGAATGATTTTGTAATTGGGAAGGGATTCGCCATATAGAAGTTGGTGACTCAGGGTTTAGTCTTTTGGTAGCTCATGAAGCAACTCAAATCCTAGGACACATGGTCAATAATGTGCCTTATCTTAGGATTCTCCCAGTCAGACTTTTGCATAAGTTGTCTTTCTAGCAGTCCAGTTAACATGGTGAGATCTATCTCACCGACCGTGGCATCTCTCTAGAACAACTGAAAGGACTGGTGCAGCCACAGCTCGCTGCCCTCTACAGAATAACTTTCTGTCTGTTGCCGCGGTGAGTGGGAGACTGCAGTCTGGATGGGGCTTTTCCCCGATAGTCACAGATTCCTGCTTCTCCGGGCAGCAGCCTGACGTTCGAAGCGTGCTGCAATATAAAAAAATCAGGCTTTTGCTGAAAGCCTTTCTTTGTCCGCTTTCTAGCCTAGTTTGCCATCCAAAAAGATTCCACACAGTTGATGTTTCCGCTCCTTTAATTCAGCGCTTGGGATGACACAGCCCCAGTCCAGCTGTCCGCCCAGCAAAGGGGTGTGTGTAAATGTTGCCCAGTGTTCTCGGCCTCTTTTCTTTCTTTGGGTCGGAAGCAAGGCTGTCACACTGTATGTTGTTATTTAAGGGATATGCTGAGATGTTTCCTTTCTGTGGTGGCAAAGATCTTTTCAAGGGAGCCTCTTTATTCCTCTGACATTTCCACTCTTGAAAAGATGACCCAGTTCCCGCAGAATAACAAAGGATGCACACAGAGAAAACAGATTCCCCTGGAGGCCTGATAAACCCAGGTGAACTCTGGCCAACTGAGTTTCCCTCGGAGAGCCGGGCAAGCTGCCAGGAAGCTGAGGAAGATAGTCACATCTCAAAGATAATATGGACAAATTAAGATCCGCTTAGCTTTGAGCTGTCTTTCAGAATTTCTCTTTGATATGAATCCATGTGAGGACATCTGGTCTACTAGTTGTCTCCTTTAAGGCCAAGCAGGGCCTCATTGGGGCCTGAGGAATCATTGCCAAGCCTGGGTTCCTGAACCAGTGTGAATGAACCAGAGCAGCCCCCAAGCTTTCCAGGACTCAGGTGAGCTCACATTCACCACAGGCACTGGCCTCTGTAGAAATTACTAGTTGTAGAATCTGGGGAGGGCAAGGGCTCAGCAAACTAGGGGCTAAGCACCATGTCCTGTGCAACTCTAAAACTTCAAATATTATAATTATCATTCTAATCATTGCTTGGAAAATTCCAAATAGAAGTTGCTTCCTTTCCACCCAAATGTCCATCAATATAGACTAAAGAAAATGTGGCACATGTACAACATGGAATACTATGCTGCCATAAAAAAGAATGAGTTCATGTCCTTTACAGGGCGTGGATGAAGCTGGAAACCATCATTCTCAGCAAACTAACACAGGAACAGAAAACCAAACACCACTTGTTCTCACTCATAAGTGGGAGTTGAATAGTGAGAACACATGGACACAGGGAGGGGAACGTTGCACACCCCCTGTTGGGGAGTGGGGAATAAGGGAAGGGAGACTATTAGGACAAATAGCTAATGCATGAGGGGCTTAAAACCTAGATGACAGGTTGATAGGTGCAGCAAACCACCATGGCACATGTATACCTGTGTAACAAACCTACACATTCTGCACATGTATCCCAGAACTTAAACAAACAAACAAAAAAAAAGTTAGTTCCTTTATTGAGATCTCTTTGCCATTCTTCTCAGATATTTCCTATTTACCTTTTCCTTCTTTGACAACAGAACTAGAGAAATGCTCAAGATCTGATTTCCTTCTCCTTGACTCTCCTCTTTTTAGGGTGCATCTAAATGATAAAGCTATAGCTGCTTTTCTGCCTGGCCTGTAATTCGCCTTTCCAAGGCCAAATGTTATCTATTTGGTGGTGGTGTGTACAAAGAAAAAAAGATTCTTTAGATGTGTTCTTTTCATCAAATTCTGTGATCAAAGAATGCCAATAAAGGCAGACATTTGACTTTTGTAATTTGTTCTGTATCTTCTCTTACACAATATTCCCTATTCTTTTACATTTTCAATCTAATGTATTGCCTCTCTGTAGCCATCTCTTTCTCATTTAGGCATTCAACAAATGGTTTCCATAGGTATTGCTTTAGGACTGGAAAAATAATACAGCTCCCTGCCCTCTAGGAGGTGATGGTCAAGAGGGAGAGACCCACACAAGATCATCACAACATCATTAGGAACAGAACCAAGTACTAGAAGAGAGACAGATACAAAGTACCTCAGGAGCAGAAGAAATGCAATTTATTCTACCAAGGAAGAACTGGGGACATTTTACAAAGGAGGTCCTGTTTGTACTGGGCCTTTAACAATAAACAGGTCTTTGTTAAGTGGATAGTGTTGAGAGCAACTGAGGAAGAAAGAACAGCACATGCAGAGGTCGGTAATCAAAATGGCACATGGGCTTCTGTAGAAACCGCTAGTGACTGAGTGAGATGTGAAGCTGTCAAGGTGAACTAGGGGCCTGCCTGCGGGGGGATGTTTTAGAAAGATAATTCCGATGCCATCACTGTCATCCTCATGTTCACTGCACAAATATGCACTGGGTGCCACTGGGTGTTAGGTGCTATTCCAGGTGACAGCAGTGCAGCACTGAGCAAAACTGGGCCAACTGTCCCATCTACTCATTTACAGTCCCCAGGGGAATGATAAACGAGAAATCAGGATTTTAATCTGCTTGAACTTGAATTCATTTTAAAAAAATTATGGATATATTACACAGCAGGTTCATAGCAGAGTCAGAGCTAGAACTTTGAACACTGTCCTAAGATTCAGCCCCTACTTCGCCTCTGTGAAATGCATGCTTCGTGGAAGGTAAATGTTCAGTGGCATCAAAGCTACTCTGTGTCTGCAGTGAGTGCAGCTTGGCAATAATGATGGGAAAATGTGTTTTGTACACACGAACACATGTCTGTTTGCTCACACATAGGTGTCCATTCTGCATGAACAGCAGACTGTGGGAGAGGCAGGTGTGGAGTGATGGCTGTAGAGACACGGTACATCCTGAAACCACTCCAGAGCAGGTGCTAAACACCTGTGACCCTCATGTGCCCCAAGTGTCAAGAGAAGTCCTCTCCAGACCAATGCCAGCTCCACAGTGATCAGGGACAGTCATGCCACCTCTGTCTTTCTGCCAGCATATTCATCACTCCACTGGTTTTCTGAATGCCTAATGCATGTTCAGCTCTAAAGAGGAGACAAAAATTTAAGTACTGCCTTCCATGTGCCATAATGATATCCACTTTCATCTGTGTCATCTCGTTTAAACCTCATAATAAACCTATGAGGTAGGTATTGCCATTCCCAAATTTCTTTTGAGTAAATTGAGGCTTAGAGAGGTTAAATTGTCTGTGTCAGGGAACTTATAAGCAGTCATCTTTGCCATGAAAAGTATATGGGTTAGAGGGTAACGTCTGTACAGGAAATCCTCATTTGATGTCACCGGTAGGTTCTTGGAGGCTGTGACTTTAAGAGAAATGATGTAAAGGAACCAATGTGACCATAAGCTAATTGATATAAACAAGAGTTATCTTCCTTTGGTAAATTTCTGGTCACAAAAACACCAACTTCATTTATTTATTTATTTATTTATTTATTTTGAGACAGAGCCTTGCTCTGTTGCCCAGGCTGGAGTGCAGTGGCATGATCTAGGCTCACTGCAAGCTCCACCTCCCAGGTTTACGCCATTCTCCTGCCTCAGCCTCCTGAGTAGCTGGGACTACAGACGCCCGCCACCACGCCCAGTTGATCTTTTTGTATTTTTAGTAGAGACNACCATTCTTCTGCCTCAGCCTCCTGAGTAGCTGGGGCTACAGGCGCCCGCCACCACGTCCGGCTAATTTTTTGTATTTTTAGTAGAGACGGGGTTTCACCATGCTAGCCTGGATGGTCTTGATCTCCTGACTTTGTGATCCATCAGCCTCGGTCTCCCAAAGCGCTGGGATTACAGGCATGAGCCACCACGCCCGGCCCATAACAGCTATCTTAATAAATGGTGAAGCTGGGAGTCCCAGGCTCTCTATTACAGCACTTCCATAGGAAACCTTGGTGAGCTTCCATTTCCATTTTGTCAGCTTCACCCTAAACATCAAAGAGGTGCTGCCAGTTCAAGGTCAAAGTCTAATGAACCATGAAAGAACAGCTTTCAGGTATGAGCCACCAGTTGGGATGCTTCTTACCTATTGTTCTCTCTCTCTCTCTCTTTCTCTGTCTCTCTGTCTTTCTCTGCACTTAGCCCCTAGTAACCCTTAAGAGTAAAGACAGCAGCCATTCTGGGGCACTGAAAGTATGTAAGGACGTTTCTCTTCATTGGGTAGCACAGGAAATAATACAACCCCAAATAATACATAAAGCTAAATGATGAAACCAGCCTAGCATGCCTGAAAATACCAACATTCAACAAATAATTATTGAACGCCTATTTAGGCTAGCCACTAGTCATACAAACAACTCACAACTCTACCCACAGAGGGCTCAAGGTCAAGTCAGGAAGCCCAAGAAGCACAGAAGTTCAATTTGGGGCAGTAAGCACTCAGTGCTGCAAGAGCAGAGGAAAGGGGCATCCAAAACAGATTGGGATTTAGGAAAGGTACAGGCCATCACTCCTCCCTGGCACCACAGTTACCATAGCAAAGGAAAAATGATCCACTGATGGCCCAAAGCCTATCAGCCTCACACACAGAGGAGACTTATGGTTGGGAGTGCAAGTCTCCCAGCCTGGCCTCCTGGACAATCAGGTTGGCATGTGGATAGCACAGTAATGGTACTGCAGATAACTGGGTAGGTCTATCCACAAGCTTCAAAGGCATCCTCTGACTGGGTTCCATTTATATTACAGAGTGAACTGTTTTCCCCACATTTCCTTGATCATTTAAATCTATTTGTATTTCTTCCCACTTAAGTCAAGTTCAAATATAAATTTAATGCTACTGCTAATTTCCCATGAAGTTTCAAAATACGATCCTTGGCAGGATTATGAAACTTCTTCAGTTCATTCTGGTGGAGGATTAGAGGTGAGAAGTGGATGGAGAGACACAGAGGGGGATGCAGTGCCAGAACCTGGCACTATCACCAAACATCAATGCGGTCCACCTGGCTAGGGTAGAGGAAGAAGGAACACTCCAAAGACAGCAGGGCAAATCTGAGCCTCACAGCAGGAGCTAAAAAACTTGCACTGAAATTACTTAGATCTCTTTAAAGTCTTCCTATAAAGCTATTGCCATATCTAAAGAGGTTTACTTGTGTACATCAGCGTGGGTTTGTTTTACTTTTAAGGATTGTGAAGCACCAGGATGCATGATAATGCAATGCCCCAAGCACCTGCCGTAGTTTTGGCTGCTATGTTTTAGTCTTCGCAAACACAATGACTATTTTGAAGATAGTTCCTTAACCCTGTTCCTATACCTGACTTTGTGCTGGGCACTGCAGGACCATGAAAGACAAGTTATGTCCTCTGAGCTGCTTATGTGCAGAGGCTGACACAGAGACTGCACCTACAACTGGAAAAACTTTGAGCAAGTATATAAATCAAATGATGAAAAAGAATAACACTCTGAAGCAGCGTGGGGTAAATGCTGCATATAAATCTTTGCATTACTGCAAACCTCGAAGGTACTGCAACTACCCTCAGGTGCTTTGGACCCATTCCAACATGCATAGTTTAGTTAAATGCACCTATCCAGATGTCGAAATAAAATTAAGGCCTTTCTTGGACTCCATACCAGAGAATTCCATACACATCTCTACATGATTAAGTCACTTCTTTAACTATTTAGTGTGGTGTGAAGGGCCTGTGAGAGAATTTAGAAGATGGAAATGTCTAAAAAGTTAGAAAAGAAGAGTTACAAGGAAAAATGATTAGATGAAACCATTCTACTTCTAGGAGAGCTAAATAAAAATGAAAGTTCTTCTAGGGCAGACTAAAACGAAAAGCCCCCTCTGGCCCCTAGAAACTAGAGGGAGTAGAGAAGGACCCCAGGTGCAGGGAATAAGGACCTGAAGTGGGTAAGTAGAAAGGAACAGAGCTTGAATCCAATTTTGTACTTAATCTCCAGGTAAATTGGAATGGATCCTCATATCCCTGGTACTCTTCTCCAGCAATCTGGAAAATTTGGCCAGGATTTGTACCATTTTGCCACTGCACACTGCTGAAAGACAGATAAGATATTGTAGTTAAGGTTCTTTGGGATGCAAGTAACAGAAACGGACTTTAGCTATAAATGAAATTTACTTAAAGATACTGGGGTAGCTCACTGAATGCAAAAGAAATCTGAGAGAAACAAACCAAAACAAGTTCCAGGAAGGGCAGAATCCATAAGCCTTCTCTCTGACGCCCTACTGTTATGGTGACTTAAGTCTACCATTCCCAGGTTTTTCTCTCTTGCTCCTGGAAGAATCTGCTGGTCAGCGCTGCATCAATTGTGAGGCCAAGAGCAGGAACAAGGATGCAATATAGGCATGGCAGCTGAGCATCAACTGTGGTTTAGGAGCAGTTGCCAGAGCTGAGAGGTTTCTTTGTGAGCCACCCCATGGTATCCACTACTCTCTAAGACGAGTTCATGGTATGGCAGTCCATGGTGACAAGTTGCATTAAAGCTTCACATAGGCAAGAGAGGAGAGAAAACAGGTATACGTTAGAGGAGTAATCTAAGAAAGAATGCTATGTTGGAGAAAATTGTTAAGCATGGAATGCATTACCAAAAAACCCACCAGCAACTGAAACTAGGAACTTGATGTTAAAAAAAAATAGAATATGTTCTGTAAAAAGATGGCTAAGTTGTATGTCTGTCCCAAAGACAAGTTGACCTCCTGAGGCTTTATCTGGTACTAAGATTTTGTGATTCTGTGATAAAATGTCACCCTATTGTTATGATTCGCATTTCTCAAACCCTGTGCATTCGATGTTAATCAATGTTCTATGAATAACAGAATTTCAAACAAGTTCAAAGACCATTAAGGTTAAACCTTTGTTATTGTTTATGTTTGTTTGTTTGCTTTTTGCTGCAGGACATCTCCCAATCTTAATATATATACCATGACTCCCCAAAAAAGGACAGGATTATGAATGCAAGATTGACCAAATTTATTTAACACAGAATCTTTTGGTTGACGAATGGTTCTTATTTTTTATTTTTTTGACATTGAGTTTCACTCTTGTTGCCCGGACTGGAGTGCAATGACACAATCTGGGCTCACTGCAACCTTGCCTCTCGGGTTCAAGCAATTCTCCTGCCTTAGCCTCCCAAGTAGCTGAGATTACAAGCACCTGCCACCATGCCCAGCTAGTTTTTGTATTTTTAGTAGAGACCAGGTTTGGCCATGTTGGCCAGGCTGGTCTTAAACTCCTGATTTCAGGTGATCTGCCTGCCTCAGCCTCCCAAAGTGTTGGGATTACAGGCATGAGCCACCACACCAGGCCTTGAGGAATGATTTGGAACACTTTTTGAGGAACTACTAGTGATAGATTAGGGACTTTTTGTGTTCCACAGAACACAGTTTACAAAACACCACGTTAGTCTGTCTAGGTATTTCTTGGTGTACTTCAACTGGTTCAAATGGTTGACATACAACGCTACCTGCTTTCTTGATAATGTTTAATTTAATTCTACATGCATTTCATACAGGCTTTTTTGTTAATTCATACTCAGTAAAATTCATTCTTTGTGGTGTACAATTTTACAGGTTTTGAAAAATTCCTAGAGCTGTGTATCTACCACTACAGTCATGATAAGAACAGTTCCACTGCCCCTCCAAATTCTCTCATGCTGCCTTTTTATAGTCAAACCCTTCCCCAGACCCGATGCCTGGCAGCCATTGGTCTGTTTTTCATCCCTTTGGTTTTGCCTTTACAGAATGTCATATAAATGGAATCGTGCATTATGTAGCTTTTGGGCCTGGCTTCTTTTACTTAGCAAAATGCATCTGACATTCATCCATGTTGTTATATGAATCAATAGTTTGTTCCTTTTCATTGTCAAATTGTATTCCCTTGTTTGAATGGGCCATAATTTGTTTTCCCAGTCATCCACTGAAGAAAGTCATATAGCTTTTTACTTGTCAGAAAATGATAGATCAAATGAGCATATGTTCTTAGCTAACAAATGAAGCATACTCTTGGGTAGTATAATAGCAAATGAAATTTTGTTTCAGTAAAAGAGAATAGCTGATGAACTGCAAATGATTATATTTTTCTTTTACTTGAGAATAAAAAGCCATGAGAAGAAACTGGGTTTGTCCACATAATCATTAAACATAAAAATATCCCAAAACCATTCCCATAAAACTTAAGAGATTTCCACAGAAGCTGTCCCTGCCAGATAGGGAAACTAGTTAATAGAATATCCCAGAAGTATTGAAGGATTATTGGTTATTTGGTCGTGCACCATGACCTCATTTATAGGGCAGACAAAGCAACTCTCTTAGAAGTAGGAGGTGATGGGCCGAGGTGAAGTTCCTTTCATAAGAAAAATAAGATCAACAGAATATTACTTATGAAGATCAGAATAATGCATTGCATCCACTAACCTACTTACTACCTCATTTCATTCTGAATATATCCTCTACTCTCCACTGATCCTTGTGGAAATTCATCAGGGTTGCATTTATAGACCAAGAGTGTCTCATGTTGCAAGATGAGACAGGTCACCTTTGGATGACTCAATTCAAGAAAACTTGTCAATTCAAACTCCCCAGTCTGCGACTACCTCTAAACCCACTCCAAAGAGTTTTGCTGTCCTACTGACAATCATGCATTTCCCTTATGGCTCTAAAAGGAGGACTTTGGCCTTGATGCTGTTTCCCTGGAGAAAAACTGTTTTGGGTCCAAAGCATTTCTGCAGACAAAGAGCTACAGAGACACCTTTTATTTCTGCTATTGTTTTCTTTGTTTCACTTTGTTTTGTTTGATGCACTTTGTGGAGGTCAAGCTTACTTCTCTGAAAATGTATGATAATCTCTCTTGCCATTTCCAGGATTCCAAGAGTAACTCCATCTAGAAGATGTAAGACTCCCAGAGCTTCTCAAAGACATCCTGTTTAAGGAGGAAATGGTCTTATTTTACTGGCTTGATATTGAGTGTTGAACAATTTCTATTATTTATGCAACAAACATTGAATAAGTCCTAGGGCAGAGAGCACAGGGCAGTGAACAGGATAGATGCCGATCCCGGCCTTCATGTGTCTGTTAGACACAGGAGAACTGACATGCTTTAAAACAATTTAATGGGGCTAAAAGCTGTTTGAAGCTGGCTTCATGGTTCTATGAGAATATCATCAAACTGTCTACATTCTAGGAAATTTTCCAAATAGTGACCACAAGAAATTGGCTATAGACTTTAACTTCCTACAAAGATAGAATTTATTATTGTACACTCTCCTTAAGATTGAAAGTGCAAAAAACTGTTCAGACTCATAAAAATTAAAGAAAAACAAATTATAAAAGTAAAGGAAAATGCTGTTCATTTGAAATTGTGTGTGCCCAGAAAGGTCACTGCATTTGCTTAAAGAGAATATCCCTCAAGGTAGTTGAGAACTCAGACATAAAAAGTGAAAATAAAGGTTTTTAAAAAATCGTGTAGAGATTAAATGTCATTTGTTTTTAAGATGTCCCCAATTCTACCCATTAAAAGAAGATAGTGAGAATCTTGTTGGGTCACTGATGAGTACTGACAGCTTTCATTGTGGGCCCCAGGCTCTGCTGGGCTTCCAGGTAGATATTAACTGCCTTCTCCAGCCCAGAGAAGGGAACCTATCCCCACCCCACTGCACAGAAAGATGCCAACTTTAGCCAAGCTCCCTATAAGGAGGTGATTAATTAGGAAGACCCAGAAAGATATGATAGTGGGAATGGAGCAGTCACAGAAACTGAAAACCCCAGAGACACCACTCCCCTGTACCCACCACAGACCATGGTGGGCCTGGCTTTGTCCAGAATGAAATCAGGTCTCAGTGTCTCGCTCTGAGTCATGATCCTCATTCCTCACTGTGAGTGTATTCATCATAACAAAATATCGTAGACCAGGTGACTCAAATGACAGAGACGTATCCTCATGGTCCCGGGGGGTGGTGATAGGAATTTTTCAGCTCCATCATAGTCTTATGGGACCACTGTCATGTATGTGGTCCATTTTTGAACCAAACATTGCTATGCGGTGCAGGACTGTGTGTGAATGAGTGAATGAATGTATGAGTGGCTCTTTGTTCCAGCTCTCTCTCTTATTAGCCATTTTTTCCTTGAGTAACTCAATTTACCTACTCAAACCTCAGGATTCTAAAGTTAGGGCCTTAACTCACATGGCAATTGTGTTGCTCAAATAAGAGAAAATATATGAAAATGCTTTATGAACATTTTACTTAAATATTAAGAGTTACTATTCTGGTCTGTCAAAACACAGAAAAAAGAGGACAAACGACTAATTTTTGAGTCCAACTAAAATAGATTTTTTATTTTCTTAATATAGCAAGTCTATGCAAATCCACATGTATGGGACCAATTTTCCAATTCCAGTCTCATCCTAGGAGTTCCCAGATGTCCAGAACTCATAATATAAACATTAAAGAGCACCATTAAATTATAGCAAGGACATGGCACTTCTCTTTATAGCAATCCAAGGTCAAATGAACCTCTAATGGGACGCATAGAGATTCTTCTCTTGGATGACTTCAAAAAGGGCTTGGGGACCTACATGTTTATACAAAACATAATCAGGACTCAGAATTTATAAATAAAATTATACCACAACTTTGGAATCCAGGCTGCAGAATTCCAATAGTATTTAAACTTGAAATGAGACGAAAACTCTGCCATTCCTTTGGTTTGCCTGTCCTGTGCACCAGATTGAATTATGTGGGGCAGAGGGCAAACAGACATCAACCTCAGTTTCTGGGAGATGAAGCTGGACTTAATTATTCTTCTCTCCTTTTTTTTTCCCACAAAAACTATTTCAGGGTTTACTTTGACCCAAATCCCCTGTTGGCCTGCTTTGAGGACGAGGTGAGAGGTCTGAGGACTGAGAAGTAATGAAGGCCAAGCATCTTCATTTGTAAGAGGGAAAGAAAAAAAAAATAGAAGCAAAGAAAAATGGAACAGGCTTGTAAGGTAATTAGCCATTTTCAAATGCAGCGATGGGCAAAGGAAACAAAACGTAGAACATGTATTAAAAGTCAAGCAGATGGTTTAGAAAATACAGCTGTAGGATCACACAGATTTTGACCATCCAAACCAAATTCAATTATCATGTCTGTGCTGCTTTTCTCTTTCTGCGACTGAAAGGCTATTATTAGGTGCTCTCTCTCTCTCTCTTTTTTACATCTCCAAGTAATGCCTTCGTAAAACATTCCAAAAAGTAAACATTAGCTTTAGGCCGTTTGATTACTGGTTTCCCAGAACGCTATGTTCTGTCCCATTTCTCTCCATATTCCTTTAATATTAAAAATAGGAAATGACTGAGGCAGTTGAATGGATCTGCCTTGGAGGCTGTTCCCCCAGCCAGTCTCCCAAGCATTGTTGGGTCCTCATCCCACCAAACCCCATTTCATCTTTATGACATAGACAGCCCTATGCCAAGCAGACAAAACCAGGGCACCCATCATATCTAACATGGAAAGTATTTAGAAACTGAGCCCTTCTTTCTTCTCCACCAATTACTAATTCCTTAACAGTGCCTTGTTTTGTTTAAAAAGCTTCCTTGACTGTGGCTCATTTTAGGTAAAGGTCGTTTTATTTTTCACATTGGCTTAGCATGTGAATGGAAAGAACTGACTATAAATGAGTCTTTGAACAGGCGAGGTAAATGGAGCCCTGAATAATAAGAAAGCTCACAGAAGGCCCTCCTTGGTGTAGCAGAACCCGGGAACTGATCCGGGCGGACACAGTGATCAGTTGTGATTCCTGCAGATACTCTTATTCCCACGCTACTTCCTTCAAGCTCTGAGCTGACTCAGGGGAAAGCATGTCTGACAAGCCTCGTAGTAGGAACCATTCCCTGGAGTGTCAAAGGGCAGAAAGGCAGCTAACAAGTCAGGCCATGAATTACTTTGCTGCTGGGGACAGATACCAGATGAATATGTGTACCCAGGTTCTGCACAAAAATTTCTTTCATGCTCCTCAAAAACAACGTCACAGAGCAAAGTTTGTCCCAGTGAGTTTGTTTGCCCTCAATATGTGCCTCTGAAGCCAAATGAAAAGAGAAAATGTGAAGGAAAGCAATGGTCACTGCAATTAAGCTAGCAAACAACTTAATCCTGAAGCCAAATTCATTCTCACATAAATTTAAATAACATTTTAGAAAACCTTAAATTATCCCTCATTTCAAATTCTATTCTGTGCTTTGGTAACATTCTTAAGCACATTCGTACACATTTAGAATTGTTGGACACATACTATTTTGCCTTTTCTTTTTGAAATGTAACATGATTTCACACATTTTCATACATCACCATTGGCCATGAACTTATCTGTAATAGCAATACGAAGCTCAGTCTTTCATTAGTTTAGTCATTCAACAAATATTTCTGAGCACCTCTAGTTACTAGAGACTTATATATAATCAAAAAGAGGATCCCTAAGGATAACCCAATGGGGTTGTTTTTCAACAGTCTTAAAACTGATTTCTTTATATTTTATTTATTTTGCAGAGTCAGGCTTCTGTATCGCCAAATAAAGAGACATTTTTTTCCTCAAGAAAAAGTGAACGTAAAGTACAAGGTCTCACTTCACTTTCTGTGCCTTAATCTCTTCTATGGAAAATGAGGGAGGGATAAATGTGATACCGAAATCCTTTCTTTCCCTGGAATTCTGTGGTCTAGGTTTAAGGAAACAGTAGCAACATAACGTGTATTGTTTTGTTCAAGCATCTTACAAGTGCTCTAACGAGTCATTATGCTGTCTGTAGTCTCTAATTCACCAGCGACAAACACTTAAGAAAGAAAATCGAGTTTATGTCACAAAGCCCCACTAAGTGTTTAGCTGCAAAGTGTGAATCCTCAGAAACAGACCAGGAATTTAGGAACTGGGAACAAAGGGACATATCTTTCACTACGATAAGGGAAGAACAAGGAGGCCTTTGGGAAAACAAGAAAATTCCCATTATGGGATTCAATGAAAGAAGGGAAAATTGTTTCCTCTTAATAAATATGACTTTATTTCTTTCCAGCCACCTATTAATCCAAACTTTTAAAAAATGTTCTTGGCACTGGCGATTCCTGTCTGAGCCCATTGCTGTTCTGATTTCCCACTGAGATCTACAAGTGATCAAGAGATCAATAATTCCAAATGGTGTTTTTACAGGAGCATTTCCTTCCAGAGTACGGAAAATGCTCTTTCATGAAGACAGATGGACGCAGTCTGCAGGACCCTGCTTACTCGAGAGAAACCGTCTTTGAAAACTTTTGACAACCAGCGGGGTAGCACGTCTGTTTCTATTTAAATGAGCTCATTACAGTTAATATTTTTGTGACTTCCAACCAGTTGTTCAATCATTTCTCAAGTGTGATATGTTTTAATCAAAAATGAAACACTTCAGGACACAGATATTGTTAACACCCTGTTTTCACTACATCTTTTCTGGAACAGAGTTTCTGGAATAAGGCACTTTTTTAAAACGCGGGGGATGGTACTTTTGATATTTCTTTGTTGGCTGGAATAAAACAAGCGGAATAATAAACAGGCCCCAAGTTACTGTAAGAATGACATGCCCCTCGTCCACTTTCATAGGTCTGTTTCTTTGGTAAACCATTTTCTGATCTCGCGTAGAGGATTTTATTTTACTGACTACTTTAAAAGACATAGTAAATCTAGTCTATCTGGCATTTTATTGACCAAAATAATCTAGTAAATGGCACTTCTGAGTTTACCAGGAAAATCATAGTTGACACTTCTAATGATGATGGACAGAGGAGAATAGGCTACCAGCCAAAAAGTCAGATGGCAACCAAAGCACACTCCCAGATTCAGGAAATGTCAGAAAGTGACACTTTTGAAGAGAATAAAACTCTCCTTATTACAGGACTGCAATATGTCATTCTGGGGGCATTCTAATACTAGAGATTAAGAGACTCCCTTAAATGTTATTAAAGTGGAACTTTAGTCAGTGTACATTTGAAATGGTAACTGTTTGGGAGAACAGTCTTCTAGGTTGACATTTGAAGTGGTATTGCCATGGCAAATGCACCCTAGAGGCATAGATCTAAACGAAATCTAGGAAAGACAGAGTGCAGAGTAAGAAATTCTTACTACTTCTTTGCCAGGGCAAAGATAAAAATCACTGCGATGATGGAAGAGCTGTGGCATTTCAATAAGCCACCACTGCTCCACAGAAATGACCAACAGGACACTCAACACCCCATGTGCACAAATCAGCCATGGAATCTTAATTCGACTTCTTGATAAAAGAGATTAAGTTGATGGAACCATGCAAATATAGCATTCAATTTGGTAGCAAATGATGGCCACTATAAATTAGTACATTGACGTTCGGGTCCAGATTTATCTCATGCAAGCTGGATGGCCCCTGGGCAAAGCTGGGATGTTCATTCCTAATTCACATTATGCAGTGAAGTCCAGCTTACACTGATGTCAACTCCCTGACTAACAGAATTACCAAAGTATTGATGCCTCTGCTTTTGTTACCCAAGAAAGATTAAATAATGTTAAATTGTGTTATATTTTAATTCCTTAAAAAGTATAATTAAAATAATAAAAATAACACATAATAGTTATTGAGTATTTGCTAAGTGCCAAGCACTATTTTAAGTATTTTAATGTAGATAGATAGATATGTTTTAATGTATAGACAGATAGATTTAATCTTCATGGCATTCCTAAGAATATGCCCATTTTATAGATGAGGCAATAGAGGCACATAAAAGTTAAATAAATTGCCAAGAACACACAACTGGTGAAAGGCATAGTCCAGATTTGAACTCTGGCAATTTAAATCTTCAGTCCATCTTCTCAATTACTAGACAAAATCGCTCTATTAAATAAAGGTTTTATTGAGCAGTATATGCCCTTGACCAAAGAAGTCAGAGAAAAGTTTTACTGAGTTAAACAAGAGTTTTCCATATATAATAGCATTCCCTAGCATTTTTTCCCCCCCTGGTTTGACTTTGGTATTCAGAATACATCTTTTTTCATAACTCCCATGTGTCTGAGGTCAGGATTTTCACATGTGGTGCAAACACCCATTCCCAAATCAACCCATTGACTTCCAACCACAAGTTTACTAGGAGTAATTAAACACTCTGCAGTGCAAAGATCAGGTCTGGGTCAGAGAAAGCAAGGGCAGGGTGGAACTTGGCTGCAATGTTTGTTTGTTTTTCAGTGCATATACTGAGACTATACGACCGACAACTTTCACCTCTTATATTATTTTTCTCCTTTGCCAATTATTGACCATAGGAGCAGTAAACAAAAACCTGTCTTCCTTGCTGCTCTGAAGCAAATACACAATTAAAACACAGGTGTGTTTGTCTTATTAGAATCTTTGCCATGGAAATTCTAAAATATTACCAAGGCACGGTCATGTTATCTTGCTGTGTTACTGAACAGGAGAAATGGGAAGTCTAAATAGAGACACTAAGCACAGAATGTGCCTAGCCCAGACCCTAAGCACAGAATGTACCTGCACAGAGGAGTATGTAAAACAGGTGCTCTGACCACAAGTATTGTGTAAGAGGATGATGTTTTCCATGAGGAGGACCACAATGGTCAAGCCAAGCCCAGAGAGTGGAGACCCCAATCTGTTTC
Organism: Theropithecus gelada; assembly: GCF_003255815.1. Classification (NCBI taxonomy): domain Eukaryota; kingdom Metazoa; phylum Chordata; class Mammalia; order Primates; family Cercopithecidae; genus Theropithecus; species Theropithecus gelada. The sequence continues at coordinate 22,957,820 of NC_037671.1, forward strand.
TAATCGACATCACTCAGGGGTCAAAGTCGTAATAGCATCAGGTTGATGAGATAGGGACAGGAGCTGGAGATCCACTGACCAGCTAGTTGAGATGGATTGGGCATCTTCCACAGTGCAATCTTTATTCAATCATTTATTCATTCATATAAATGTATTGTTGAAGGCCAACTATGTTCCAAACACTGAGTAAGATGGGAACTATCCCCTGATCCCAAGGAATGTGTAGTCTAACTCAGGAATCCAGCTCAGCCAGAAGTCAAATTCCAACCAACAGGCCTACCTGGAAGAAGTGGGAAGAGGTGTCCTGATATAGACAAGACGAACAGTTTGGGATAGAGCGTTCAGAATATTTCCAGTCTAGGACCTATGTTTGCTGGAACATCTGCAAAAATGAGAAGACCACTAGTAAAGTTCAGAATCTGCGGGGTCAGAGTCAGTTAAGTTTAGAACAGCAAGCATATCACCTGATAGAAGAGGCTGATCCTGGGCTAGGCACGGTGGCTCACGCTTATAATCCCAGCACTTTGGGAGGCTGAGGCAGGTGGATCACTTGAGGTCAGGAGTTCAAGATCAGCCTGGCCGACATGGCGAAACCCCATCTGCACTAAAAATACACAAATTAGCTGGGTGTGGTAGGGCATGCCTCTAGTCTCAGCTCCTCAGGAGGCTGAGGCAGGAGAATGACTTGAACCTGGAAGGCAGAGGTTGCACTGAACCCAGAGTGTACCACTGCACTCCAGCCTGGGAGACAGAGCAAAGATTTTGTTTCAAAAAAAAAAAAAAAAAGAGAGAAAGAAAAGAAAAAGAAGAAGAAGAGGCTGACCATAAAACAGGTTGTCTGCTCTCTGCCCAGGTGCAACTTCCTGCTGCTGGGCAGCCAATGCTCCACATACCTCTAACCTAGATTGAAGATGGCCCCATTCTCGCAGGAGGACTGCCCACTGATGCAGGGGCAGGGATGCTGGGGTTGGCAGAAGGTGCTGAGGGCACACTTGGAATTCATGGTATTATGTATATTTTTGGCATCAGATTAACTTTTCCCTAAGTGTTTATCTCCAATTGACATTAAGATTAATCTTGTATTCACTGAGAGCACACCAAGTCATGGCAGAGAAAAGTAGTCCAAATGAATGGTACATGAAAGAAAGGACTACTAAGTACCTAACATTTGGCTAATAGTGAATTAATAGAGGGTCGGTGATGTAAAATACAATTCATTTCATATATTATAGGTAGATAGACATATGTATATAAGATATATAGAACAGATACAGACATAGGCATGTGTCAGCAAGCAGCTCCCATGATGGTAACTGACTGATAAAAGGAAAGAACAACAACAACAACAAAATCCTCCCTGCATGAAAACAATTACAAAAATTAGAAGTGCCCATGTCTCCAGATGAGAAGGAACTAGCACAAAGATTCTGCACCATGAAAAATATGAAGGTAGTGACACCATCAAATGATTGCACTAGCTCTCCAGCAATGGTCTCTAACCAAAATGGAAACTCAGAAATTACAGACTAATAATTCAAAGCATGAATTGCAAGGAAGCTCAATAAGGCCAAGACAAAGTTGAAAATAAACGCAAAGAAACTTCTAAATCAATCCATGATTTATAAATATCTTCCTTCATTTCATGGATTGATTTAGAAGAGATCAATCAGAGCTTCTGGAACTGAAAAACTCACTTAAGGAATTTCAAAATACAATTGAAAGATTTGTCAATAGACTGGACCAAGCAGAAGAAAGAATTTCAGAGCTTGCAAGCTGGTCTTCTGAATTAACCCCAAGCTGATAAAAATAAAGAAAAAGAATTTTTTCAAATGAGCAAAGTCATTGAGAACTATGAAATTATGTAAAGTGACCAAACCTATGAATTGTTGGTATTGCTGAAAGAGAAGAAGGAAAAGCAAAAACCTGGAAAATGTATTTGAGAAAATAATTCAAGAAAACTTCCCTAATCTCGCTAGAGAGGTAGACAGCCAGATACAAGAAATCCAGAGAACATCTGTGAGATACTATACAAAATGAACACCACCAAGGCATATAGTCACCAGACTGTCCAAAGTCAATGCTAAAGAAAAAATCTTAAACGCAGCTAGAATTAAAGGGCAGATCACGTACAAAGAGAACTCCATCAGGCAAAATGCAGATGTCTCAGCAGAAACCTTACAAGCCTATTTTCAGAAAATATTCCTGTATTCTCAGAGAAAATAAATTCCAACCAAGAATTTTATATCCCATCAAACTAAGCTTCTTAAGTGGAGAGCTAAAATCTTCTCCAGACAAGTAAGTACTAAGCAAATTCATTACCACCAGACCGGTTGTAGAAGAGATCCTTAAAGAAGCTCTAAACATAGAAAAAACAAACAAACAAAATGAAAAAATGAGACCCATCCACCTACTGTCTTCAAGAGACCCATCTTACACATAACAACACCCATAGGTGCAAAGTAAAAGGTTGAAGAAATATCTACAACACAAACAGAGAAAAACAAAAAAGAGCAGGGGTCCCTATTCCTATATCAGATAAAACTAACTTTAAGCCAGCAATGGTAGAAAGAAACAAAGAAGAACATTATATAATGATAAAGGGTCTAATTCAACAAGAAGACTTAACCCTAAATACACATTCACCCAACATTGTAGCATCCAGATTCATAAAACAAGTACTTCTAGACCTACGAAAAGACTTAGTCACAAAATAACAGTAGGGGACGACTTCAACACCCCACTGACGGCATTAGACAGATCATCAAGGCAGTAAACTAACAAGGAAATTCTGAACTTAAACTTGACACCTGATCAATTGGACCTAACAGACATCTACAGAATACTTCACCCATTAACCACAGAATATACATTCTTCTCATCTGCACACGGGACATATTCTAAGATTGACCACATGCTTGGCCATAAAGCAGATCTCAATAAATTCAGAAAAATCAAAATTAAGCTAACCATACTCTCGAGCTACCATGAAATAAAAATAGAAATCAATATGAAGAAGATCTCTCCAAACTACACAATTACATAGAAATTAAACAACTTTCTCCTGAATAACTTTTGAGTAAACAATGAAATCAAGGCAGAAATAAAAAATTATTTGATATAAGTGAAAAGAGACAAAATATATCAAAATCTCTGGGATATAACAAAAGCAGTATTAAAAGGAAAATTAATAGTACTAAATGCCTAATTCAAAAACTTAGAATAATCTCAAATTAATGATGTTCCTCTAACATCACACTTGGAAGAACTAGAAAAACAAGAACAAACTAACCCTAAAGCTAGCAAAAGAAAAGAAACAACTAAAATCAGAGTGGAACTGAACAAAATTGAGGCCCAAAAATCCACACAAAGAATCAACTAAACCAGAAGTTTGTTACTTGAAAGGATAAACAAGATTGATAGACTGATAGCTAGACTAACAAAGAAAAAAAAAGAGAGATGATCCAAATAAGCACAATCAGAAATGACAAAGGTAACATTACAACTGATTCCACAGAAATACAAAAGATCTTCAGAGACTTTTATGAACACTTTTATGCAAATGAACTAGTAAAATCTAGGGGAAATGAATAAATTCCTGGAAACACACAATCTCCCAGGATTGAACCAGGAAGAAATGGAAACCACAAACAGGTTAATATCAAGTTCTGAAATGGAATCGGTAGTAAAAAGCCTACCAAAAAAAAAAAATTCCTTGACCAGATGGATTCACAGGCAAATTCTACCAGACATACAAAAAAGAGCTGGCACCAATTCTACTAAAACTATTTCAAATAGAAACTCCTCCCTAACTCATTCTACAAAGCTAGCATCAGCCTGATACCAAAACCTGTCAAAGACACAATGAGGAAAGAAAACTACAGGCCAATATCCCTAATGAACACATGCAGAAATCTCAACAAAATGCTAGCAAACTGAATTCAACAGCAAATCAAAAAGTTAATTTGCCATGATCAAGTAGGCTTCATTCCTGGGGTGCAAGGTTGGTTTTGACATATGAAAATCAATAAGTGTGATTCACCACATAAACAGAATTAAAAATAAAAACCATATGATCATTTCAATAGACATGGAGAAAGCTTTCAATAAAATCCAACATCTTTTGTGCAAAAATCAGTACCGTTTCTAAACACCAATAACGTTCATGCTGTGAAAGAAATCAGGAATGCAATTCCATTTACAATGGCTACCAAAAAAAAAAAAAGAAAAAAAAACCTAGGAATATACCTAACCAAAGAGGTGAAAGATCTCTACAAGGAGAACTACAAAACACTGCTAAAAGAAATCACAGATGACACAAACAAATGGAAAAATATTAAATATTATGGATTTGAAGAATCAATATCATTAAAATAGCCATAATGCCCAAAGCAATCTATAGATTCAGCGCTATTTCTATCAAACTAACAACATTATTTTTTACAAAAGACTAATCTAAAATTCATATGGAACCAAAAGGGAACCCAAATAGTCAAAGTAATCCTAAGAAGAAGAAAAAAAAAGTCAGAAGGACCACATTACATGTCTTTATACCACAAGGCTCCAGTAACCAAAACAGCATTGTACTGGTACAAAAACAGACACATAGACCAATGGAACAGAATAGAGAACCCAGAAATAAAGCTGCACACCTACAGTCATCTAATCTTCAACAAAGTCAACAAAAATAAGCAACAGGGAGAGGGATCCCTGTTCAAAAAATGGTGCTGCGATAGCTGGATAGCCATGTGCAGAAGAATGAAACTGGACCCCTACCTTTCACCACATACAAAAATTAACTTAAGACAGATTAAAGATGTAAATGTAAGACCTCAAACTATAAGAATTCTAGAAGAAAACCTCAAAAACATCATTCTGAACATGGGACTTGAGAAAGCATTTATGAGTAAGTCCTCAAAAGGAATCACAACAAAACACAAAAATTGTTAAGTGGGCCCTAATTAAACTAAAGAGCTCCTGCACAGCAGAAGAAACTGTCAACAGAGTAAACAGACAATCTGCAGAATGGGAGAAAAAATTCACAAACTATGCATCTGACAAAGATCTATAGAATCCATAAGGAATTCTTCAAACTATATCTTCAAACAGAATCTATAAGAAACTTAAACAACAGGCCAAGCAAATTACAAATAATCTCACTTAAAAATGGGCAAAAGACATGAACAGACACTTCTCAAAAGAACACCTAGAAGCAGCCAACAAAGACCTGAAAAAATACTCATCACTAATCATCAGAAAAATGCAAATCAAAACCACAATGAGCTACTATCTCACACCAGTCAAAATGGCTATGAAAAAGTTAAAAAACAACAGATGTCGTCAAGGCAACAGAGAAGAGGGAATGCTTACACACTGTTGGTGGGAATGTAAATTAGTTCAGTCACTGTGGAAAGCAGTTTGGAGATTTTTCAAAGAACTTAAAACTACCATTTGGCCCAGCAATCCCATTATTGTGTATATACCCAAAGGAAAATAAATTGTTCTATCAATAAGACACATGCACTCACATGTTCATTGCAGCGTTTCACACTAGTGAAAACATGAAATCAACATAGGTATCCATCAATGGTGGATTTGTTAAAGAAAATGTAATACATATACACCTCGGAATACTATATAGCCATTTAAAAAATAGAATCATGTCCTTTGCAGCAACATCGATACCACTGGAGGCCATTATCCTAAGCGAATTAACATGGGAACAGAAAATGAAATACTGTGTGTTCTCACTTATAAGAGGGAGCTAAACATTGGGAACTCATGGACATAAAGATGGCAACAACAGACACTGGAGACTACTAGAGCGGGAGGGGAGTTTGGGCAAGGATTGAAAAATTAACTGCTGGGCATTATTTTCAGCACCTAGGTGACAGGATCATTTGTACCCCAAACCTCAGCATCATGCAATATGCCCAGGTAACAAACTTGCACATGTACCTCCTGAATCTAAAATAAAAGATGACAGAGGAAAAAGAAAGTTATTTAGCCTCTCAACAAACTAAATGTTTGCCCATTTTACACATAAAACAATTTAATCTGTAGTAATATTAACTTTCCCTTTGAAGATTTAGTATGAAGACTAGATAAATGCCATGTGTTCAGCAAGTACCATGTTGCCTGACACATAATACGTGCTCAACAAAAAGCAAAGCATTTGCTAATTACTCAGTCCTCTCCGTTCATTAACCAAGAGAAGGTTACCAAGTCAGAATCCTCTATCTCAAGCCTCACAGTTAATTAGGAAATGCAAAATACACTCCAGAAGCAAGTAGAGGATCTTGCTTAGAGCCAAATTCTTTTCATAGCTCATGGTGGGGCTCTACGGAGGACGTTGAGTGCCAGGTGGGGCTATGGGAACCTAAGGAAGCATGTGGATTGCTATGCTCATCTGGCAATGGCTGTGACTTCTAGGACCAATGATACATATCCAGGCAAATGGGATTAAACTGAGCACTTGAATTATCCCGAACACAGGAGATGGATGAAGGAGCATCTCAGATCATATTGTAGGTGCGGCTTGTATTTCTATCCTCACCTTAGCTGAACTGTCTAGAAAGCTATTTGATATCTGTGAGGTCAAGGTAGAGCTCAGGGACTGCAAACAAGAATCTCAGCCCTGGTGCTCAGCAGAAAGGGCTACAAAAATGCATACACCCATGATTTGAGTTGTTTCATATCAGGCTTATTTTTCCCCAAGGTTTGCTTGATTGCCCCCCTCTTCCTGGCTTTACTCTCCCGTGAAATAACATTGATCGGTTCTCTCACAGTTGTCTGGGTTGTGTATCAATCCTCCTAAGTTGGAATGGCATGCATGCTTCTCACTGTTCCTTGTAAAGTGCAACCCTGCTGCCCTCTGTAGCAGGCTCTTTATTTCCTCCCTTGTGCTAATCAGAAACACTTAGCTGCTTTCCTGTTCAGAGGCTGAATTAATAAATTACAAATGCCTGCTATCTAAGATTTGGAGGTTTTGACAAGTGATTTAGTTGATCACAAATGCAAGGTTGTGTCAGGGAGAACCCGTGTTTTCAGGATATAGAAGGTGGATCGGCCTTGAATTGGAAAAATAAACAGGTGAGTTTGATGAGCTCAAATTTGTGGCAGAGCTTCTTAATATTTCCTGAGGTTCTAATCAAAGGAACATCTTAACTAGTCCCAGAGGGAAATGAAAGATAAAAGGCCCACTGTACCTTGCCTTATCATGACTTTCCCCCCACCCCCACCTCATTCCTTTTGCCTGTTTCTAAAAATATCTTGGCAGGTAAGAATTAGTACTAGGATGTTATTTAGTCAAAAACAAAAACCCACTGCATAATGTACCGTACCTTTAACATTTTTAACATCTATTAAATTAAAATCAAGGAAATTGACATAGATAGGATGAAAGAAGATACAGCACCTCTAGCTTATGCCAACTAAAAATAAGAATTATTAATGAAGCCCGGCTTTCTTCTGCTGTGCACATTAATTATTTATGATAATAATACTCTGTACTGCCATATTAAAGAATTTTCTTCACCCAGCTTCCCAGAAAACTCCATCTTCTTGGGGGGCAAAAGGGAACCTCAACATGTTAAGCCCACAAAAGAACACATTCCTCTTTGTATATTTATTATACTGGAAGATGAATATAGTCTTGGGTTATTAAACTGGAATGAAAAACACATCTTATTAGAACTTACATGGTGATTTTTATTCTCACTAGTTTCATATAAACTTAATGATGCAGACTGCATTTTATGCTCATCTATTTTAAAATGGTGCCTGGAGCAAAAAAAGCTTCCATTAATGCCAGTTTGGTATTTCAAATACAATTTGATGTAATTTACTTCAAATATATGTGAACAGAGAAGGATAATACCAGTGCATTTTCTAGATTCAAATGTGACTTAGCTCATGGCAATGATTTGTTAAATCTAAGTTTTTTGCAAAAGAAAGAAAAGCCAAAAGAAAATTTTTGTTAGTTATAAAATACATATATAAAAGAATGAATCTAACCAGTTTTTGAGGAGAGAAGAGAAAATGGTGGGTTTTATGATAAAAGACTATTTTAACTTTATTCTCGGTTTTAATATTTATCCATCACAAGTAAATAATAATGCATTTTCCCCAGTGATATGCTGAGCTACCAAAATGCATTGTTTTCTCATATTCATATATTGTAGCATTACATTCATGGATATGTCAACATAACATCTTGCAGTTTAGAGAGACTTGATATGTTTTAAGCTTGGCAGAGAAATATTAACTAAATGTTTATATTTCCTAATCTTCAAATTTTCTCTCAGTGATTTTTAGAAGAACTATATTTAAAAAAACTTTTAAAAATAAATAGTATTGTCCTAACAGCTGCTTCTAAAACACATCAAGCCTGATCTGATGTGTGAATCTCAAAGGGAGAGTTCATGTTCGTCTCATCCTCTTTACTTGATGATCAGTGTGCTTGCATGTCTGTTTCCCCTGCTCCATGTTGATGCTAGGTCAGACTCCATGTTAGGAACGGGTGGCTTGTGTGTCTGTTGGAAATGCTATAGTGCATCTTGATGCACTGTAGCTGTCAAAGGTCTCTTCCCTACAGAAACACGCTCTAAGAGGATTACAGAGCCCGTGCTAATTCAAAGGATTTAATATTTTGCTGTGACACCCCAAAAACAAATAGAGAGCCTTCCATTCCATCTCTGCTCCGCTTGCTGTCAGAAATTGTTTTTTCAGGGGCCAATCATTGCTTATTAACCCGAAAATATCCCTTCTACTGAAACACCAGCTGCTGAAAGGAGAAGCGTCCCAATATTAATATCCCCACTGATTTTTCAGCACAGTGGCACCTCTCTGGAACACAGAGAAGTTGAATGATGATAGACTTGGGCTGTGTTTTCTCTTTCTCATTCCTGGCCAGGCCTGCCATGTGCCTCGGCTGTGGGCAGCTGCCCTCATCCCCTCCTTCTTGATTTCCTCAGGGAAGCAATCTTGCTGTGAAGCAACTGGGCTTGCTAGGGAAAGAGGAAAAATATCCTTGCTTTTCCCAGGGTTTCTGGGTGAATTATAGGAGGGGAAGGACTAGCTAGGGGTAAAGGAAATCCAGAAAATGCTATGCAGTGTCCCGTCTGCAACACGGCCCCCGCAGGCAGGCAGCACAAAGCATAATGTCTGTCCTGGTGAAGGACTAGGCTCTCTGAGAAAGGAGGTACAATCTCCTAATGGGTAAGATACTGATTTAGGAATACTGTCCTGTCATTGTCTTAACGGTGCCAACCCGGTAAGCAAAACATAACCTCTAGTTTCACAGTTTTCCTGCATCCAAGGCTGGAGTTAGGAGCAGGGTGATGGGAGAGTCTGGGAGGGAGGCTGCATCTAGAAAGAAAGACAAGGGAGAAGAGGTGGCTTTTACATTTAATAGGTGTGTCAGCAACCAATACGTTTGCTTCCTTGGCTGCAACTAATAAAGGCAGTTCTTAAGAAAAACAAACAAGCCTATATTTTAGGAAGACTCATACATTTCCAGGAATCCTGGTTATGTGTGTCTATGCCAACAGTCATCCCCACCCCCTGCCCCAAATGCAATGGGCTTTGCTTTCCCCATTGTCCTTATATAGGAACAAAAGAACAGGTTTTCTTTTTCAGTTCTGCAATCACCACCCACTGCAGCCTCAACCTCCTGGGCTCAAGCGATCTTCCTACCTCAGCCTCCCGAGTAGCTGGTACTACAAGCATATGCCACCAAGCCTGGCTAATTTTCTTTTTAAGAGACAGGGTCTCCCTGTATTGCCCAGGCTTATCTCCAATTCCAGGGCTCAAGCATTTCTCCTACCTCAGCCTCCCCAAGTGCTGGGATTACAGGTGTGAGCCATTGTGCCCTGACTCCGTTTTTTGTTTGTTTATTTGTTTGCTTGTGTTTTTAAGCTACATCATTTGCATTTCAACCTAGAAGCTAGAAATGACTGGCAATATAACTGTGTCAAAAATCTAAGTCTTAGTCTGAGCCCAGTAAGAAGCCCACCTAGAAGGGATTCAAGGAGACCGCAAAAATATACCGATATTTCTCATTCTACTTCCCTTTTCCTCATTAGCTAGACGATAAGGAGACTGAGACTCAGCCAAATCAAAGAAGTGCCTCTAACAGTGTAAGAAGTACATTTCATATTACAAGCCAAGGCACACATGCAGAAACACACAAATGAAACAAGTCTCACAAAACAATACTTACTTTTTCTTTTTTTTTTTTTGGAGACGGAATCTCACACTGTCACCTGGGCTGGAGTGCAGTGGCGCAATCTCGGCTCACTGCAACCTCCACCTCCCAGGTTCAAGCGATTCTCCTGCCTCAGCCTCCCTAGTAGCCGGGACTACACGCGCCCGTCACCACACCCTTTCTATAGATGGGAATATGCTGATATTTCTATTTTATTCTATTCCAATTTCAAGAGCTCAGTTGATTGGACAGCCCACTACTGGGTCACCATGCTGGGTTTGAAAACCATGAGGTCAAAGGACAAGCCCCAAGTTCTATAAATGTTTAGGATTTTCCAGAGTCCCAGTCTGTCTTCTATTTACTTGTAATTGTGGAAGAACATGTTATATAGATTGAGTGGCAAAAATACATTTAAGAGCAGAAACTGTCTTTCTTTCTCTACTTTGCATGGGAAAGAAAAGAGCATACCTGAAAGGAGATAGACACAAAAAAGCCATCTAATTGTTTTGAATGAGTGATGGTCAGGAATCTGGGGGAAGAGAAAAAGGGAAGTAATAACATGGTAAGGGACTGGAGCTTGGAGCATAAAGCATCCAGAATGCCCACTGTCCACTTTACATTTTTTACCTCACTCCAGCGTAACCCTCTCCATACCTTTGTACTGTAGTAAAGTATGATACATTCAAATAGCCCCTGTGGTGGGGTGGAAAATGAAGGGCCTCAACCATTCAATGGAATGTGAACTGTCTCACATGCACTCTCTGCCTAGCGAAGTGTGCAGGAAGCAGAAGCCTACTGAGGCGTCCAAGTCCAGCCTTTCCAGAAAGTGACCACTGGCACCATAAGGAGCCAGCTGTGTTTACCAGGAGGAGAAAAGGAGGACAATGATACTTAATGAGGATGTGACCTCAGCAAGCATGCTGATCTGAGTAAGAACTCTGGCATACAATTACTTAAACTATGAGGGGTTTAGGTGTTTATTTCTTTTTTTCATGGTTGCTATATATCATCATAAGCCAAAGGTTTCGGCCTTTAATGCCAAAGAATCATTCATTTTTCCACCAAATATTTATTGAGCATATCTTAGGTACTGGGCCCTATTCTAGGGGTGGTGGAGAGAAATAAGGCAGAGTTCCTACTCTTCATGACAACTGTATTTTAGCAGTAAATCGATGTGTACGTATCCAAACTGCTGAACAGTGATAACTGCCATGAATCTTGCATTGTGAGCATTCAAAGAGGAGTAGGTTATCTCTCAGTATTGAGATCAGAGAAGAATTCATGAAGGACTAGAGTTGGAGGGGTGGTATTTGATATTCAAAGACTGGGAGGTAAGAGAGAACCCAGCATTGGCAAACTATTAGAGCAAGAACATGAGGTCAGTGTAGTGAAATGTAAAATTGCTTTTTCACCTTTGTTGCCCCAATGCCTGGCAAAAAGTAGGGACATGGCAAATAAAATTAACTGGCCCTTCTAGAGGAAGAATGAATCAGAAATGCTAACTTCTTTGTTCCTGAACAAACAAGCCACAGGCTAGTGTTAAGATTCCAAAACGAATGGAAGAAATGTGAGAAAGTTACTACAGATCTCAGTTGTTAATTAGTTATTTCATCCAGTTTAATAGATTTTTCCATTCATGAGGATTTGGCCTCCTAAATCTGGCTTCTCGTCAGAATGATCTGGAGAGGTTTTCACAACTGCAGATCCCCTGGCACCACTCAGGAATTTTGATTCAGCAGGTCTGTAGTGGAGTCCAGAAATCAGAGAGAAGAGGCACCACTTCTTCTACAGTCCTTCATTCAACACAGTAATTAAGGTTTTTGCATCCCCCACTTTGCAGTATTTCTTTATTAAAAATACTTTTAATTTATCTATTTCCTTTTTACCATGCCATCTAAATATGCTGTGAGAGAAATACAATAAAATGTGGCACTCTAAGTGAACTTGTTTAGATAATCACAATCATAGGTAATGTTAATTACCTCATGGACCCATTGAAACCACTGAAAACTGAAATCAAGTTTTCATTTCTGCTTTTGCTAAGGAAGGACTTTTCCACTCAGGGCTTATACAATTAGTTGTTAGTATTTTTGTGTTTTTAAAAAACTCAAATGACAAATTGTACATTTACCCCAGTTTAAATTTTATTTTGTTGTAGTTCACTGACAGTGATGGTAAGTCATAGAGATTTTGTTGATTCTCTAACTGTTATCCATTGAACTTGTGAGCTATCCAGGCTTCTCATTACTTGCAGACTTGACAATAATACCTTCTATGTCTTCATGCACATCTTAATGAAATGTGGAAGAGAATGGCGTGAAGAACAACATCCAATGGGCAGTCACTAGAAATCTCTGTCTACAGCTGTTTAGAGCCTGGCATTCTACTAATTAACCCACCTCAACATGTTAGCTTCCAGTACATAATGCCCTCTCTTGTCAACAAAGATCTCACAAAGGATGTTATCAAACACCTTGCTGGAATCCAGAAATAGGATGTCTGATGTATTTCTCTGATTTACCACATAGGTAACCTGTCAGCGAAGGCATGAGAACAACAGGACATGACTTGTCCTTAAAACCCTCGCTCCATCCCGCTGGAAACTGTGTTTGCAAATAATTGTCTTCATATGTAAATCTAGAGTCTGACCTGAGATTTCAGTCATGTAGGACATGCTCTTTCTGGGATTGGTGCTAGTTGTCCTTAGTTCAGCCATACTTTCTTTGACAATCTGGCCAGCCTTTTTGAGAACTGTCTTGAGTAGAGATACAGTTTGTGCCATGCAATAGTGTCTTCCCTTTGTGTGAAACCATTACACCTATCCCGAGACCACACCCCAAACTGTGGCCCTGTCAGGGTCATGCTCCATCAGTTGACCTGAAATTCATCCACACAAATAATCCAGGTAAACTGAGTATCTTGCTCCACCACCACTCTCAGTCAACAAAAAGACAGTAAAGGAGCATTTCGGGTTTATTCAATTTTTACCTCTCTCCACAATGAATTAGTGCCATCCCATACATTTTTATTGGTTATTGCTAACAATTTCTACTGCTCAAACACACACTTGCAAAATTTTCATTATTTCCTTTTTTTTTTTTTTTTTTTTTGAGACGGAGTCTCGCTCTGTTGCCCAGGCTGGAGTGCAGTGGCCGGATCTCAGCTCACTGCAAGCTCCGCCTCCCGGGTTCACGCCATTCTCCTGCCTCAGCCTCCCGAGTAGCTGGGACTACAGGCGCCCGCCACATCGCCTGGCTAGTTTTTTGTATTTTTTTTTTTAGTAGAGACGGGTTTCACCGTGTTAGCCAGGATGGTCTCGATCTCCTGACCTCGTGATCCGCCCGTCTCGGCCTCCCAAAGTGCTGGGATTACAGGCTTGAGCCACCGCGCCCGGCCAATTTTCATTATTTCTAACGGAACAACCACCATGTACAAAAAGAAACTCAGATATTGTCTTAGTTCATTTTGTGTTGCTATAAAGGAATATCTGAGGCTGGGTAGTTATAATGAAGAAGGTTTACTTGACTCAAGTATTCTGCTCAGTAACCTCAAGTACTCTGCTGGCTGCAAGGTTCAAGACTGGGCATCTGATGAGGGCCTTAGCCTATTTCTACTCATAGCAGAAGGCATAGAGGAGCCAGAACCACGCGGTGAGAGAGGAAGCAAGAGAGAAGGGAGAGGTGCTGGGCTCTTTTTAGCAACCAGCTCTAGGAACAACTAACAGAGTAAGAACTCATCCCCGAGGGAAGGCATTCATCTGTTCATGAGAAATTGGCCCGGAGACCCAAACACTCCCCATCAGGCCCACCTTCAAGAGATTTGGTGGGGACAAACCATATCCAAACCATAGCAGATATACAGAGGCTATTGTGATCAACCACAGAGAAAGATATTTTTTAATGTTTTTATTTTTATTTTTTGAGAGAGAGTCTCTCTCTATCACCCAATCAGGAGTACAGTGGCACAATCGTGGCTCAATGCAGCCTTGAATTTCTAGGCTTGAGCAATTCTTGACTCAGCCTTCTGAATAGCTAGGACTACAAGCACATGCCACTATACCTAGCAAATTTTTCAATTTTTTTTTAGAGATGAGGTTCTTGCTTTTTTGCCTAGGTTGGTCTTGAACTCCTGACCTTGAGCGATTCTCCTATCTCAGCCTCTCAAATTGCTGGGATTACAGCCATGAGTCACTGCAAGAAAGATTTTTTTTTTTAAAGCCTGTGATTCAAACCAAGCATTAACAAACAAGGATTCACTGGCCAAGTTTAGCCCGTGACATGTTTTTGAAAGAAGCACAAGCAAAAGAGTTGTTATATGAGTACATCCAAATATATTTGATTCTCCTTCTGACCTGCAAAGCCTAAATATATGTTGTATCCTAAATACATAAAAAAATTGCTACCCTGATTTAGAATAGCCAAACTCATCATGAAACAGTCACAAATCCAGTTTGTGACAACAACAAAAATTTTGTTGATAATTTACATTTTACTTTAAAAAAAAAAGTACGGACTTAATACTTATCACTTCCTTGCCACTGAGCGACATGTTGAAAGCAATCTAATATATTTAGGGCTTGTTTAGGGGGTAGAAAGAGACTTGAAACCATAGCGCATCAGGAACCCAAGGTCTCTCTCTCTCTCCTGGCCCTTTGAGCAACACATCAAATGATGTGAATTAGTTAACAAAGCAAACGAGAGATCTTGCCATAAAACAGCACCCTTTCTCCACGGTTACTGAGACAAAATCTCCAAAGAGGCTAATCAGCTATATTAGAATGAAGATGACACAAATCATTGATGTAAATAAGCAAACTAAGAAAAGGATCAAAGTTTCCCTTTCCCCACAGTAATTCAAAGTATCTTTCCAAGCTTCTTAATTCTAAAGAGCATGAAATGAGGATAAACATAGAAACTATAAAATAGCAGATTATATAAATAAAATTAGAAGGCATACTCCTAATCCCATATTTCCTACTGATGTTTGCTACCATTCAGTGATGCCGAAGCACAAGCTGCCATCATATCCCAAGCTCAAGGTAAGGGTGAAAAGCAGCAACGTCACCCTCCATGTCATAGTTGCTGTGAGTTAATATAAGTCTAGTAGCTATCAGATCCACTGCTTTGGGACTCATCTTTTGACAAAGTATATATGCTGATGAAAAGCTGCTTTCGTTGCAGAGAGACTGCTAATTGTTTGATTATACAGGTCTTCACATTAATGAAGCACTATTCCATGGGTTCGGAGCATGGCGTGCAACCAAATTACCAGCCCAGCACTCATGCTGTGAAATCTGATTATTCATTAGCCAGTCAGTGAGTGGTACCAACATCTTTTCTTTTTTCAAACCATCAAATGAAAATGACTGCTGTTCTCCATCCCCCACCCCCCATTTTAAGAATATGAGGATTTGAATTTGTTGCATATGGGAAAGGGGAACGGCAGAGAGAGATGGGGTTTCCATAGGACGATTTTTTTCACACATTTAATGCAATGTATATTATGACTAACAGGCAGTGATATGGATTGGCATTTCCTGCGAAAACTGATCACTGCTCACATCATCAAGCTTCATATGTGATCTATCCTGGGCCTCCTTGACCAAGCTCTCAACCACCAAATGTGGTTGCTTGAATGAACTGGAATTTTACCGTCTCAGAACTGATTGATGAGAATCACTATAAGGCAAGTGTTCAAAGTAAAACAAGGGGAGGGAAGTCTTTTGCATACGTGTGTGTGTGTGTGTGTCTTTTGTTCTTTTGTTTGTTTATTATAAGAAATTTTACCCCCACAAATAAAAATAGGGTATTCATAAGAGGACATAATTACCAGATTGATTTATGAAAATCATTTATATATTTTTTGTAATTGAACAGAATGGTTGCTTCATTTACATGGCAAAAAGATTATGCCCTTTCTGTCTAAAGCCAAGATTGATAGGGATTTAGTGTGACAAGTTTAAAGAACGCATCTCTCATCTATTTCAATGCCAGCATCAAAAGTCAAAAGAACTCAGCTATGACTGCTCTATTTATAACTCAAGCTGGATTGGGTTTCCAAATCAAGTGATAGGAATTCCATCTTCTTTACCAAAGAAAGATACTGACACTCTGGCAAATGGGATTATCTCTAATGAGATTACACACACAGTGATTAAGATGTGAATTGACACTCCCCAGGAGAGACAAAGAGGTTCCTAAAGAAGCAGAGACAGAAATCAGTAAAGTACAGAAGGAAGAGCCTTTCCGAAGAAGCGGGGACTCATTTCATAAAGTCTCAATGAGAGAATTAGGGAGCAACCTTGCTTTTTTAAACCTGTGCACAAGAAAATAAAAGTTTGTAATCATCATTAAGAGGGTCCCAGAAGCAAATTGAAACTGACCCCAAACCTATTTCAGACCATTTTTAATAACAGGACATTTAGAGGCTCTCTTCCCCATTGGCAAGGCATCTCTCCTATAACTGCCTTATATGCTTTCAGCATGCAGACTGCCCTGAAGAAATACTCTCAAAGGATTTTCCTATATTGAATCATGTTCTTTTATTGCTTAAAGGAAACATAGAGATACTTAAGCATGCTCATTTTATGGATGAAGAAACTGAGATTCGGGAGACTTGGGGACTTGCTTGGGGGTCACAGTGGTTTTCACAGCTGGGACTAGAACAGAAATCCTTGATGTAAGGCTGCAGAAGTAATCAATTGAACCGGGCCAAAAAAATGTAGACCCACAAAAGGAAAGACAAATATGTGAACTGAATGGCAAAGGGAATATTATCAGTTGTGAAAATCTCTGTTACAAACAAGACAGTAGACCGGGCATGGTGGCTCACGCCTGTAATCTCAGCACTTCAGGAGGCCGAGGCAGGCGAATCATAAGGTCAGGAGTTCAAGACCAGCCTGGCCAACATGGTGAAACCCCATCTCTACTAAAAACACAAAAATTAGCCAGGTGTGTTGGCATGCGCCTGTAATCCCAGCTACTCGGGAGGCTGAAGCAGGAGAGTCACTTGAACACAGAAAGCAGACGCTGCAGTGAGCCGAGATTGTGCCACTGCACTCCAGCCTGGGCAACAGAGCGAGACTCAGTCTCAAACAAAACAAAACAAACAAACAAACAAAGACAATAAGTCTATCATTTAGTTTCAGCAACTCCTCTGAGGCCACCATAGAATATTGTATTTCTCCATGACATCCTGAACAATGCATCAGTCCCAGATTCCCACAGGTCATGAACCAATGCTGGCAGAAAAGAACTCATACACCTATAGGCACCAGGAGACATACTGGAATTCGAGGGGTGGGAGATTCCAAGAATTGCTTTAGTTTCTAATCTTAACTTGCTATATGACCTTTAGAAACTCTTTTATCTAAAGATATAAAATGGGTATAGTAATACTTATCCGTCTCACTAGGGTGTTGTGAAACATCACTAATTAGACTAGTTTACAATGCACTTTGAGACTTTCAAATGAAAAGTTCCACATACAATAATTATGACTATTAGCATTATTATTAACATAACAGCTTTAGTTACCAGCTTCATTATCACTTGCTTTCTTGACTTCTTGCTAAGACAGACACTCTCAACAGTTTTTTGCTTCCCCACTTCCAGGTCTTCATAAGAAGGATTTTTAGCATACCAGTACATGGGTCAAGAAACCATGCAAGAAGTCACATTGCTACAGTTTCACGTGTTTTATTCTAATTAAATCCCCAAATCAATCATGTTATGGTAAACATAACATAGTAGTTTTAAAACTGGTTTTAGTCACAGTTCCTGTTAACTTATTATGTGATAAAATCTGTGAGACTGCTTCAGGAAAACTGCATACATACATTGCATACATACATTAGCAATCAATTTAAAGATTATCATAGAACCCTAAATCTAGGAAATATTTATGTAATCTCCTACTACTGCCTAGGCACTGTTTTAGGCACTTGAGAATAGCAGTAAATAAGACAGACCAAGATCTCTGCCTTGGTGGATCTTGTATGGGTGTCAGGAAGCAGACAATTAAAAAATAATAAATAAGGTCTGTTATGTTAGAAAGGGATAAGTTTTGTGCAATAAAGAAAAAGTAGAGCTAAAAGTAAGCTAAAAGGAATAGGAAACACTGTGCAGGCACTCTGTTCAAAGGATGAAATAGCATAGTCCAGGTAGAGCTTATTGAGAAAGTAAATTTTGAAGAAACAATTTGAAGGAAGTCAGCCAAGTCTGTATCTGGTGGAAAAGTATTCCAGGCAGAAGAAAGAGCCAGGATGCAACCTCTAAACTGGGCCAGTAAGCAAGGGGAGAAGCAGTAGGAGGTGATGTCATTATTGCAGTGATGGTGTTTTACCCAGGATGGTAGCAATAGGGGAACAAAGTGATCAAATGGTCAGTCTGGAAATATCTGGAGGCAGAGTCAATGGGATTTTCTGACAGTTTAGAAGTAGAGCAAGGGAGGAAACAGGGAGGGTTAAAGCTGACTCTTTGGTTTTTGGCCTGAGTAACTGGAAAATGGAGCAAATTTGAGGAGTAAAGCTATTCAAGAACTCTTGTGCACTTTGCGTTTTCCCTGCTGAACCCTTAGAGCTGAAAATATCATCTGACACATATCAGGGGCTCAGTAAACATTTACTGGATGAATAAATCCTATCCTAACAATGGAGAGGATACCACACAGAATATGGGGTGTACTGTCACAGAGTACCCCATATCACAGAAATCCCCAGTCATTCTTCCAATATTATCTCCTTCATCTTTCTAGGATTTAAATTAAGGGTGAATATGTAGAGTTTTAGCTGCAGGGTTATCTCACTTCCACTCCATCCCTGCCAAGCCAGGTTTTTTCTTTTTTTTTTTAAATGGGGATATAACAGGGAATCTCAGAAATATGCAACTAACTAGCAATAGGAATGGCAAGGGGGTTGTAATTTATTGTCCAAAGAAATTACATCAAAGCTCCAAATAGTTTTAATTGATAATATTATCAACATCACTCCGTACCCCTTTCTTCTTCTTCTTCGAAGTGGTCACTTCAGTCCAAGACAGTATTTCAAAGAAACAGTAAAAAAGGAGTCCCAGCCCAGAGACACATGGAGTAACAAAGAAAACTGGCAAGGTGAGGGCTGTTTATGTTGCTATTGCAAAGAGTTCGGAAGTCGCCAAAACATGCATATATCTGTTTTTACAAAGTACTGCCCAGTAGAATATGTTTAAGTCAAACGTATGAGAAACGACCACATCAAAGCCAATTCCAATTGAAGCTAAAAGCATCAGGCAGAGTTGAACAATGGAGAAAGTTGAACAAAGCTTTGTTATAGTCAGTCATTCCCACAGATTGCTTCACACTTCACTTGCTAGTTGTGACCTCGAAGTTGAGTTAACCTCAAGTTGTTGATCTGCCACCCCACTATAGAGAGGTAAGAGGCACTCTGTGGTAGGGACAGAAATATTTTACCTCAAGCAAATAGCTTTGGATTCCATTTATGCTCATTCAATTCACTCAACAACACACCTAGGCAGTGGTTTAAGACTCTCATTCCATTAGTAAACTCTGAATTCTTCATGCTAACTCCCATCTATGTTCACTGAGTTTGAAATTGACAAAAAGGAGTAGGCTTAGATGCCAAAATGTTAGAACATTAGTATCAACTAATGCCTTTCCCTCATTGAAAAGCGAGAAAGTTGAGATCCGAGGATGTAGACCTGCTTATGCTACATTTGTTTAAAACACAGTCAGGCAAAAGCACAGCTAGATCCCATGTTTACAGACAGGACTCCCAGTGAGCTTTTTCCTGCTATACATGTGTCTCAAACTCTTCCTACCAGCAAGCCCTCATTCACCTGAACAGGCAGGCTGAGAGACTTCAACTTTGTTGATTTCTAATTGAACCACGCCTAGGGTAGCAATGGCTTCAAAGTTTGGGCATCATGCTGAATACCTGCTAAAGAAAAGTGCTTTCTCCTTTTGATACTTCTATAATTGCTAGAAGCATGGGGCTATAAACCTGGTTCTGCTGTTGACTGGCTGGGCAATCCTGGACAAGTTCGGAAAATGTGCCTCATTTTCTTCTTACGCAAGATAAAAGCACTGCAATCCACTGACCCTAAGGGAGCCTTGCGTGTTTAAGATTACATGAGTCGATGAATAATGTCCCTCTTTAACAGTAGTGTCTTTTATTATTTGAAGATTTATAGTAATTTAGCACCTTCCTTCCCTCCACGAAAATAACTTCACATTAGGGAAATGGATCAGTAAATTTTGATAAATGGATATAATAAAATAAGCAACAATCTTAAATTATATATGCAAAAAGTTAGTAATAATGCAGGAGATACTTTTTTGTTATGCTGATAACTGAGGAAATCAGAACAAGATTGTATATATATTATCCCAGGTAGATGTGTTTTCTACCTTGCACAACATTTAAAATAGTGGTTGGCTCTCACAGGTGGAATCAAGGGTGGATAGTTTATTTTCTATTTTTTACTTTGAGTTTGTCTCTATTTTCCATGAAACAAACAGCCACTTTATTTTTAGGGAAAATAAATAAGCTTTGTTTTTTAAAAAGATTTATGACCCTGGCATTTTGCAAGTACCTGAAAATTTATGCATTTAGCAAACACAGGCCACCAGACTCTGCTGAGAATATAAATGAGCCCTGATAGGGTAGAATGTATCTCATGCCTCTTCTAAATTTTAGTAGTTACCTAACAAATATTTTTGCCCTTGACTGTAATGCTAGAAAAATCAAATCACAAGACTGTGAGGCTAGAGCTGAGAAGTGAGGTCTTCTACAAGAGCCAGGAAAGATGATTCTCAGCAACTAATTTGAATTCTTACATAGTATAAGCCACATGGTAGACAATAAATAAAAGCAGATTAATTGATTGACTTATGGCCAAAAAGTATCTGGCTTCAGCTTTCCCCTTATGCCATTTGTCAGCCCTGCAGCTCAGGGGCCTGTATCCGGGCCGAGGAGTACTTTCTAGCCTATGGGCTCCTAACTGAGGATATAGGCTTAAAAAACAAGAGTCAGAATACTTAGACCAGAGATGGCAAATATCAGCTCATGAGTCACTGCTCCCTGCTTCCACGTCCTTGGCAAGCATTACCGATGGATAAGGCTTCCATCCTTTATTCTCAAAAACAAACTCAGAGACTTGGAAACAACATTGGCCATTCCTACCAACCATTGGGAGCTGGCATGTGGTTAAGAATCCAATTCACTACCTCTTATTTGGGTGAAGTCTTGTTGTTGTTGTTGAGACAGAGTCTCCGCTTGTCACCCTGGCTGGAGTGCCGTGATGTGACCTCGGCTCACTGTAACCTCCACCTCCCAGGCTCAAGTGATTCTCCTGCCTCAGTCTCCCGAGCAGCTGGGACTACAGGCATGCGCCACTACGCCCAGATAATTTTTGTATTTTTGGTAGAGGTGGGGTTTCACCATGTTGGTCAGACTGGTCTCCAACTCCTGACCTCGTGATCCACCAGCCTCAGCCTCCCAAAGTGCTGGGATTATGGGCGCCAACCACTGTGCTTGGCCAGGGTGAAGTCTTAAGACATGCAGCAATGTCTTCAGAGGAACAAATGAAAGATATTTGATAAATGAATGGATGGATGTGTCTTGTAATAAAAATGCTTTGACGACTCTAAAGTGCAAGGCATCAAAATCTTGACTGTGGATGGGAGGAGGCTTGACTTCAAGCTGGCTTATTCACAGACTTGGTAACTTACTGCTGGTTGCTGGTAGGAGATCTCTATCCCTTGCCAGATGGATGTCTTCATAGGGCTACATATCTGTTGTCACAACGTGGCAGCCAACTTCCTCCTGAGCATGTGATCCAGGAGAACACAAGGCAGAAGCCACAATGATTTGTATGGCCTAACCTCGGAAGTTGCACCCTATCCTTTCCTCACTATCCTGTTACTTATACAGGCCAGGTCTATACAATATGGAAGAGTACTACACACGAGTGAACACAGGAGGCAGGAAACATTGGGAGCCATCTTGGAGGCTGGCTACCATGTAAGTCCCTGTAATGGAGTTAAAGTAGTATGAGATTCAATCCTTGCTCTCAAGGAGCTCACAGTGTAGTTGAAGGAAGCCCATATATGCAAACAACAACAACAATAAAAATCAACAATCTACTTAAGGAAAAAATAAAAACTATGACAGACTGCTAGAACCCCCCAGTATCTAAGTTCTCTGCCTCTTCCTGGGAATACTGCTACATTTCATTTCTCATCTCCCTTGGGTTTACGTCTGGCCATATAACTAGTTTTGGGCAATGGAATATAAGTGGAGATGATATGTATCACTTTCAAGCTGAGGTAGTAAAGAGCGGTATTGTCACCTCCACACTCTTTCTTTTATTTAATGGTTTTGCCATGTAAGTGTGGAGTCACTGTGTTCCTGAATGACTGTTTAGAGCTAGCTGTGGCCCACACCTTCCCTGGACCCATGGTGGGCTTCAATGTGTTTTTACAAAACTTACATGTGAAATTTTATTACAGCACCTGGTATTATTTACCCTAACAAAGTCATCCAAGGCAACAACCAATCTGTGCAAAATAAATGACTGTAAGCCTCCTCCAGATGAATCCATGTTTTACGAGACTACTTCTCACACATTCATGGGGCTCAGCTCAGTACAATGGCACAGTAGACATTCCATAATTATTTAGACAGAGAGTATAATAGAAAAAGTAGGCAGCAACACTTCAGAAAACAGCCTGAGTGGATTCTTCACATTGCTTTGCAATCTCTTTCCCCCAAACCCCTTCCCTCAATAAGAGTAGCCAGCAGGAATGCAATAAGTCTCCTGCATGCTTTTCCTGCCGTTAGTTAAGTCTCTTTTCCCACACTCCATGTTGTACAGTGCTGAGAGATGAATCTTCCTTAAGGTCAACTCTGACTGTACCATTCTTCTGCTCAACAATCTCCAGTGACTCCCCACTGCTTTCCAAATTAAGTTATGTGTCTTGTATTCACTTTCAAGGCCGGAAACACTACCTTACATTTTGCTCCTTTCATTCATTCATTAAGCAAATTTCTATGGACCTACATTGCACCAGACACCATGTTAAATGCTACTTAGGTGTGGCTCTTGCCCTTAAAAAAGCTCAGGGCCAGGCATGGTGGTTCATGCCTATAATCCCAGCACTTTGGGAGGCTTAGGTGGGAAGATCACATGAGACCAGCCTGGGCAACCTAACAAGACCCCATCTCCACAAAAAATAAAAATAAACAAATTAAAAGGAAAAAAGTTCAGTCTAGTGAGGGAATGATAGCACAATGTGAAAGTAAAAGAGGTAACTCAAAAATGATTAAGCAGTAGAAGTATAGAAGAAATGATAGCTATTTGGTGTAAGATTTCACTTAATAAAAATGGAATGCTTGCTATGCCCCACATCCACTTCATACTTTATTGCACTAAAAAGCCATTCTCCCATTCCAGAATACCATCTTTGCACCAGATTTACAGAAGAGTTACAAAGGGCTCTACAGAGATCCCCCATGTACCCTTCAGAGGTGACAACGTGCTAGCAACCCTCCCTCTCGGTGCCTCCTCCGCCTCCACGTCCACTCTGGTAGCGCTTGAGGAGTCCTTCAGCCCCCGACCACACTGTGGGAGCCCCTCTCTGGGCTGGCCGAGGCCCAAGCTGGCTCCCTCTGCTTGCCGGGAGGTGTGGTGGGAGAGGCACGAATGGGAACCTGGGCTGCATGCGGCGCTCACCGGCCAGTGCGAGTTCTGGCAGGCGCAGGGCGAGCCCCGCACTTGGAGCGGCCGGCTGCGGGCGCCAGCCCAGGGCAGTGAGGGGCTTAGCACCTGGGCTAGCTGCTCCGGAGGTTGCTTTGGGTCCCTCAGCACTGACGGCCCTGCGCTCGAATTCTCGCAGAACCTCAGCCTCCTCCCCCCGGGGGGAGGGCTGGGGACCTGCAGCCCGCCATGTCCGCGCCTCTGCGGTAGGCTCACGAGTGTGGCCCCAGCCTCCCCAGTGGGCGTCGCCTCCTGCTCGGCGGCTCCGGGTCCCACACGCGGCTGGGGACTGGCGGGCAGCTCCACCTGCAGCCCAGTGCGACATCCAGTAGCTGAAGCCAGCTGGGCTCTTTGAGTTTAGTGGGGACTAGGAGAACTTTTATGTCTAGCTCAGGGTTTGCAAATACACCAATCAGTACTCTATGTCTAGCTCAAGGTTTGTAAATACACCAATTGGTACTCTGTATCTACCTAACCTAGTGGGGACTTGGAGAACTTTTCTGTCTAGCACTCTGTGTCTACCTAAAGGATTGTAAACGCACCAATCAGCACTCTGTGTCTAGCTCAGGGTTTGTAAATATACCAATCAGCACTCTGTGTCTAGCTCAGGGTTTGTAAATACACCAATCAGTACTCTGTATCTAGCTAACCTAGTGGCCACTGGGAGAACTTTTATGTCTAGCTAGAGGATTGTAAATGCACCAATCAGCATCCTGTCAAAATGGTCCAATCAGCTCTCTGTAAAATGGACCAATCAGCAGGATGTGGGTGGGGTCAGATAAGGGAATAAAAGCAGGCTGCCAGAGGTAGTGAGTGGCAACTTGTTCACTTTCCTGTTTTTTTTTGTTTTTTTTTTTTTTTTTTTTTTTTTTTTTCCCTTTCAAAAAACAGCCCGGCAGGTTTGGTTTTTGGCTGTTTGCGGTAATTGTTAGTGGTCATTGTTTGGGTTCGTGCCGGCTTTATGAATCCTAACAGTCAGAGGAAAGGTCTGCAGATGCGTTCCTGTCAGCAACACCAGGAACCCACCAGAAAGAAGCTTCAGACACGTGTGAAGCAACAAACTCCGGACTCCCTTTCTTTAAGAACTGTAATAGTCACCGTGAGGGTCCTTGGCTTCGTTTTTGAAGTCAGTGACACCAAGCAGCTTTCAATTTTAGACACACTCTCACCCCACTCCCCCTAATGTTAACATTTTGCATAACCATGGCAGTTTGTTAAAACAAAAAAAAATTGGTGAACTATTATACTGTAGATTTTATTTGGATTTCGTTAGTTTTTCCACTAATGGTGTTTCTTTTTTCCAGGTTTTCCCATTGAATTTGGTTAGCATGTTTTCTTAAGTCTCCTTAATCTATGATGGTCTTCTGTTTCTCATAACCTTGACAATTTGTAAGAGTACTGGTTAGGAGTTTTGTAGAATGTCTCCCAATTTGGGCCTTTTTGATGTTTGTGATCACACTGGGTTTTGGGAATGGATAATGCGGAAGTGAAGTGCCGTTATATCAGAGGGAATGTGATATCAACATGACTTGATGATACTAATCTTGATCACTTGGGTAAGGTAGTATTTGTGAGGTTTTTACATTGTAAAATTTGTTTTTCCCTTTCCATACTCTATTCTTTGGAATCAAGCCACTAAGTCTACGTGATACTGAAAAGGAAGGGGATTAAGCCTGTGACCCAGGAAAGGGGAGTATCCACATACATCATTTGGAATTCTGCAGAAATATTTGTCCATCCTCCCTGCCTCCCTTGGTTTTCTTTCTTCAATTATTTGTATTACTGTGGACCTATAGATATTTTCTTCTTTCTTTGAGTTGTGCGATGCTCTGCCACTTTTAACATAAAGTTCATAGATATATGCTTAAGTTTATATACTATATTAAGTGCAATCTTATCATCTTTCTTGACAGTAAACTTCCAGGAAAAGGAATGTGCCCTGTTTCACTTATCAAAGTTAGGTCAAATGTGACCTTTCAGATGCCTACATTGGTCAGTCCTCTAAATTACTGCCCACCCCTCACTGCTGCCAGTCACTCTCAGATTATTCTGTTACATTTTTTATTTTCTTTATAACACTTGCTGCTTGATGGTAGTTTTATAGACTTATTTATATATTTAATATTTAATATTTGTCTTTTCCCACTAGAATAGCAGCTTCCTGAGATCAGGAGCATTGTTTTTCTTGTTCATTTCTGTATTCTCAGTGTCACAAACAGGGTCGGGCACATTGCCAGTACACAGTAAATGTTTACTGAGTAAATCAACAAATCTTCATGTTTCTCACTATGCCCAGTGACTGGCCTTAGAGGGATCGATAACTACTAATGAGTGGAATCTGGAACTCTCCCAGTACGTGTTAAATCATGGTTAAATACATTTTTATTTATAAAATTCTGATGTATAAAAATAATTTTCAGGGCAACACTGACATTAAAAATAAAAATAACAAACATCTGATTATGTCCTTGCTGTCAGGCAGCAGATTCTACTTCCTGATTGTGTTGTATTCCTGTTAACACTGGAAATTCAAGCCAGTGTTCTCTGAGCCCACACCAGCTGGCTGTGCAATGGAGAACAAGAGTAGAAACAGAATTGTCCCAGGTGCTGAGGGTCTCTGGCTCATGCCTGATCAACAAAGTAGGCCACTGAGATGTGCCTGGATGGTCAGATAATAGAGAGACTGGCATAGGATGAATGAAGAAAAGAAAGAAAGAAAAGAAAGACAGTTGGCCAAGGCCAAGTATCTAAATTTGAGTTCATTATGGGACAGCCATTTTAAGCCTCATGGAGAATTTACCCAGTTGGGGAAGAAATAAATGGAAATCTGAAAAGCCAGCAACAGTC
This sequence comes from Theropithecus gelada, assembly GCF_003255815.1. Lineage (NCBI taxonomy): Eukaryota > Metazoa > Chordata > Mammalia > Primates > Cercopithecidae > Theropithecus > Theropithecus gelada. Next base: position 22,984,625 of record NC_037671.1, read on the forward strand.
CTTTCCCTGAACTGGAGAGGTGGCTGAAGGCTGGTAGGAATTTGTACTTTTTTCCTGGGTGGTTTGGTGAAAATTATCAATGGCTGACATTTAAGAGAAATGAAATCTGATGAGGCAGAGTAAATGCAGTGTGAATGATTTGCTTTTCCCCATAACTGAGTGGATAAACATGATTATTTACTTAATAAAGAATTCTTTGATGTTCCCAAAACAATCCTATTAGTTTAATAAATGGTTGAAAAATTATGATTTATACAAGCTTGGTTAATAAATATACTCTGCAGTCTCTGTCCATTTATCATTGATTTCCATATGTTTGTACAGACAGCTGAGTTCTTTCTTTTCCTCTGAATGCTGCATTTGCAGGAAAATCAGGATTGAATTTAAAACATGAAATAATCATTATAAACCTCCTAGGTAAATAGTACTGACTCATTTACTCATACACTGAAGAATCAGGGCCAGCACCCAGGAATGAGAGTCTTTTTCTATTTTTTTTTTTTCCTGTCTTTTGGAAGAGAAAACTGACCCAGGGTATATCATCACCCCTAACTCGGTGCCAGAGTTGGGGAAGATAGGAGAAACTATATGTACTCTGATCATTGCTGGCCAAAAGCACTTACCGGTGCATGAGAGATGAACTTCTGAAAAGACTAAGAGCAAAAATCTAGTATCTGATCTCAAGTATGAAAGGCCATCCTGAGTCATATTACGAGGCTGCCATAGTATATTAATATATCTCACAGGTTTACTCTTTTAGATATGCCAAGTTTCTAAAATCATCATCTTTGTAATCAAAAGCCTTTGCCTTACCACATGGTGGTAAGATAGTGAACCGCTTTCAGTTGAAGTATACAGACTGAACCTGAATGGCCATTTGTGAAAAATGCTTTGAAAGAACATGTAGAGCAGATAGAGGGTTGGCTTGTAGGAACTCCAGGGTTTTTTTTTTCTCTTTTTTTTCCAACTCCAGGGTTCTATGCAGTCAGCCACCTAATATCGTACAATCTAAATAGGAGGAACCATGTGGATGCTAGTCAATACTGAAAACCTGCAATTAAAATAATTAAATTAAATGAATACATAAATTAGGTGAGAGCACCTCGACATTGGGTGGGAAGGTGAGTGAGGAGGATACGAACCGTACTTGGAAGGCAATCTATTACACATGCTGAAAAGGTAGGAGATGAATTCTTATTGGAATGACAGATTAATATTTCAACAGTTTGTGAGTGATGGGAGTATAACAGAGCTGTCACTGCTCCATTCATACCCCCTAGGCCTTATTACTTCAACACCTGTCTGCCCAACTTCCAACCCCCAGCCGCTGCATCTCTTTGCCCCTGAGCGAATGTCGTGACTAGCTTCTAATGAATAGAACATATCAGAAGTATTCGTGTGAGACCCCTGAAATTAGGTCATAAAAGGCATTGTAGCCTCCTCCTTGCTCTTTATCTTGGATCGGTCACTCGGGGGGAAGCCAGGTGCCATGTGGTGAGGACAATTGAGCAAGCTTATGAAGAGGCTCACATGGTAAGAAACTGAGGCCTCCTGCCAACAGCCCTGTGAGTGCACCATCTTAGAAGTGGATCTTCCAACCTCAGTCAAGCCTTCAGGTACCTGTGGCCCCTGCCAACATCCTAACTGACACCTCTTGGGCAAGAACCACCTAGCTAAGCTGCTCCCAAATTGCTAACCCACAGAAACCGTGACATAATAAGTGTTTATCATTGTAAGCCACAAAGTTTTAGGGAGGAAAGCAATTTCTTACACAGCAATACATAACAAATACATTCAGACTAAGCTAAAATACAGAGAATGATCAATAAGGTCAAAGGCCAAAAAAAAAAAAAGTTCAAAGACTTGAGAGATGAGCAAGACAAAGTGTAGCTTATATTATTTTTAACAAAAAGTAGAATGACACTGTTTATGTTATTTCATAAACGAATTTTTTAAAAACTGAACCTCAGATGGAAATTTATTAATAATAATTCTTAGATCCTGACAGCCATCTTTCATTCAGCAATGATCCTCTATTTTATTTATGATTTTAGTAATATAATGCACACTCATGAAACCAATGTTCAACTCAAGAATTAACTAGTCATTTACATTCACCTACCCATAATTATATACTTTTTCATTTAATAATATACCATATTTCTTCTTCATATCATTAAATATACTTCTACATAACTTTTTTATGTCTACACAGAATTCTGTAATGAATGTGCCATACTTTATTAAACCAGTTCTTTATTGTTGGACATTTAAAATATTCCCAACTTTTTGTTATTAAAAATAAGATGGTGATGAATAACCTCATGCATAAATTGATGTGCTGCTGTGATTAATTCCTTAGGATACATTCTCAAAAGGGCAGTGGCTCACGCCTGTAATCTCAGCGCTTTGGGAGGCTGAGGTGATCACGAGATCGGGGGTTCAAGACCAGTCTGGCCAACATGGTGAAACCCTGTCTCTCCCAAAAATACAAAAATTAGCCAGGTTTGGCGGCATGTGCCTGTAATCCCAGCTACTCGGGAGGCTGAGGCAGGAGAATCGCTTGAACCTGGGAGGCAGAGGTTGCAGTGAGCTGAGATCACACCACTGCACTCCAGCCTTGATGACAGTAAGATTCTCTCTGAAAAAAAATAAAAAAGAAAATAAAAAGTGCAAGTCTCTATGAAAAGGCAAAATCCAGCTCTACAGCTCTTGCAGCAGCAGCTATCTCTGGCCTATCAGAAATGTCTCATCTTCTCCATATGAAGCCTCTGGATCATATAGCTAGGTCCAAGCAATTCAGTTTCCTCTGAAACAGTGGTCGCCATTGTTTTTGACACCAGGGACCAGTTTTGTGGAAGATAATTTTTCCACAGATGGCGTGGGAGGGATGGTTTCAGGATAAAACTGTTCCACTCCAGATCACCAGGCATTAGCTTCTCATAAGGAGCACACAACCTAGATCCCTCACATGCGTAGTTCATAATAGGGTTTGTGTTCCTATAAGAATCTAATGCCAAGGCTGATCTGATAGGCGGTGGAGCTCAGGTAGTAATGTGAGCTATGGGGAGCGGCTGTAAATACAGATCAAGCTTCACTCACTCTCCTGCCGCTCCCTTCCTGCTTTGCCACCTGGTTCCCAACAGGCCACAGACTGGTACCAGTCCATAGCCCAGAGGATTGGGGACCTCTGCTCTAAAAGATGAGAACTACACTGACAGTGTTCCACATGCCTTTTTATCTATCACCAAGAACCAAGCCCCTCATACAGTTTTTGTCTTCTAGTCACTGTTCCCCAAACTGTGCTGTAAATCCCAAATCTGTTCCATTCCTTTTCGTCAAAACCAAAATCCTTCCACTACACCTTCTAAAAATTTATCTTCATTGATGTCTCATAAATTTTAACTTCCTCTCTAAACCATACCCGAACCCGCCCGCCCCACTTTTCTTAACCAAAACTTGACTCTCCATCGGGAATACTGTTTCTCTTATAGCTCTCTCAGATAAAAGCTATTTATTCTAACTCACTGCTTTTTTTTTTTCCTGAGACAGTGTCTTGCTCTGTCGCCCAGATTGGAGTGCAGTGGCACAATCTCGGCTCACTGCAAGCTCCACCTCCCGGGTTTATGCCATTCTCCTGCCTCAGCCTCCCAAGTAGCTGGGACTACAGGTGCCTGCCACCACGCTCAGCTAATTTTTTGTATTTTTAGTAGAGATGGGGTTTCACCGTGTTAGCCAGGATGGTCTCGATCTCCTGACCTCGTGATCCGCCTGCCTGGGCCTCCCAAAGTGCTGGGATTACAGGCGTGAGCCACCACGCCCGGCCAACTCACTCCTTTAAGACCAATATTTTTCTTCCTTATGGAATAAAAGTCATTCTCATGTGTCTGGCAACTTCCTCTCTCTTTACAAGAACCATAGAGCAATTTCATGGTCATTCTCCTCACTCGAGAAAGACATAAGCACATGTCTTCTTCTTCACCCCAACTCCTGACATCACTTGACATAGCCTCAAGTTTGGCCGCTCAAATCTTTAGTCTTCTCATCTCCAATATTCTTTTGCTCTATGCTACACTTGGTTACATCCCTGACCTCATCATCAACAGAAACCACACCACATGCAAGACTGGGAACTCAACTCAAGTGATAGCCAAAAATGGAAGCTATTAAACTTTGTGCTGATTCACACAATGGGCACAGCTGAAAAAACTAGATGGAACAGATCAAGACTTGATTGAAGCATGCTATATAGGGCCCGAAGCTGCTCCTAGAAGAACAGAGAACTGGAAGAGGAAGAGAAAAGCATTGGAACTGTACGTTGAAGTTCTAGAAGAAGATAGGGCTACAACAGAGGTGAGCAGCGAGATCCCAGGGAAACTGATAAGCAAAGGGGATTTAAAATGTTTTGGTGTGACAAAAAATATAATACTTGTTTTTTTTTTTGAGACAGAGTCTCACTCTGTCACCCAAGCTGGAGTGCAGTGGTGTGATCTCAGCTCACTGTAACCTCTGCCTCCCGGGTTCAAGCGATTCTCCTGCCTCAGCCTCCTGAGTAGCTGGGATTACAGACATGGGCCACAACACTCGGTTAATTTTTTATTTTTAGTAGAGACGGGGTTTCATCATGTTGGCCAGGCTGGTCTCGAACTCCTGACCTCAGGTAATCCTTCTGCCTCAGCCTCCCAAAGTGCTGGGATTATAGCCGTGAGCAGTTTTGCCCCTTTTCAAGGTACTTTAGTTCAAAATTTAAAATCCTTGTTATGCTTCCTTACATGTTGGACTGATGTTTCTTTTGAATGCAACACCAGGGTGACATCAGGCAGCCCAACATTATTCAAGGTACACAGACACTCCTACCTCTGGCCTACCCTTCTCACTCACTTTTCATACAAGGAAAATTCTCTGACTTCATTGAGATCTCCAGTCTCCTAAATTATGTCATCTTTTCTCTATAGTCATCAACTCCTTCCTATTTCCTAATTTCTTCCAACTTCAGAATCTGTGTCTAGTAGTTTAGTAATCCTCGACCTTGGATGGATGCCCACTGCAGGCCTCTGTGCCTGCATAATGCAGCTGTAACGGTGCTGGCGGCGATGCCCATAATGCTGCAGACATTTTTTAGAATCTAGGTTCATAAATAAGATTAGTCTGTCATATTTTACAATTACACTGTCATCTAATTTACATGAGTTTACCTTTTAAATAAGATTTGGGGCATTCCTCTTTTTTCCTATTCTCTGGAAGTGTTTTATAGGATTTGAATTTTGATCATTAGGTGTGCTTTCTTTTTATTTTTTATTTTTTGGTACAGTTGTAATTATGTTAGTCATCTGTCAGATATGTTTTAGATAGAACTTTGTTAAAGACATCTGGGCCTAATAATTTCAGGCACAAGTTTAAAGAAAAAGTAGATATTAACCTACTGATTCAATTTCTTTATTGGTTGTAAATCTTTTCAGATTTTCCATTTCTACTTAAGTCAATTTTGGTATACATTATTTTCTAGGAGATTGTCTGTTTTGAATATCTTTATATTTATTATCCTGAAGCTATTTATATAACTCTCTTATTTTTACTTCTACATCTATAACCATGTGCCCTCTTCATTCTTAACACTATATATGTGTGCCATTTCTTTTTTGTCAGAAATTGATTTGTTTAGGTGTTTATTTTAAAAAACACTTCTTTATTGATGGTCCCTATCTTATCTTTATTATTTATGAATTTATGATCTTTAAAATGTTTTTTCTTCTACTTTTTTGGGGTTTTCTTAAATTGAATGCTTAGCTTTTCATTTCAGGCATTCTTTTTTAAAAAACAAACTTGTCAAAGTATAAGTTACATACAATAAAATGCACAAATTTTTATATTTCATTGAGTTTTGATGAATGTGTAACCACCACTATAACCAATAAAGAGATCATTTCCAGTACACCAAAATTCCCTTGTGCCTGTTTGCAGCCAACCTTCACCACTAACCTAGTCTAGTCTGGTCCCAGAGAACAATTGATCTGCTTTCTGTCAATGTAAATTAGTTTACCTTTTCTGAAATTTAATATAAGCAGAATCATACACATATTTTCTTCTGTCTGGCATTTTTTTTTTTGCTTAGCATAATATATTTGAAATTTATCCATGTTGAAATTTATCCATGTGTTAGTAGTTCATTCCTTTTTATTACTGAGTAGTGTCCCATTCTATGAATTATATTACAGTTTATTTCACTTGCCTATCAATGGGCATTTGAGTTAATTCCAGTTTGGGGCTATTATGAATAAAGTTGGTATACATACTTGTATACAAATCATTTTTTGAATGCATATTTTTATTTCTCATGAGTAAATACCAGAAATAAAATTGCTGAGTTATATGTTAAGTATATGTTTAACTTACAAGTAATTGTGAAATTTTTCTCCTAAATATTTATACAATTTTACAACTACTTTGGAAAACAACGTTTGAGATTTCCAATTGCTCAATATTTTCACCAACACTTGGTATTGTCAGTCTTTTGTTTTTAATTATTCTCAATAATATGTAAAGTCATCTCATTGTAGTTTTAATTTACGTTTCCCCAAAGTCTAGTGATGTTAAACAACTTTTTATGTGATCATTAGGCATTCATAAATCTTATCAACCGTGGTTTCCTCATTTTTTGTCCTATTATTGAGTTGTAAGAGTTATTTTTGTAGTCTAGATATAAGCCCTTTATTAAATATATTTGTGATACATAACTGAGACAAAAAGAGAGAAAGTTTTGATATTAAATCTTTTCTTTAATCAGTATTTTAAAAATTTCACTGTAATTACATATTGACGACTCATGACTTAGAGATGAATTTTGAATTTTCAAACATGTCGGTTCTTTTACATTATCTCTTTGTTATTGATTACTATCAATTGTATGCTGGTCAGAGAACATGATCTGTTTTATGCTGGTTCTGAAATGTGTTCATACATAATCATTTATGTTACTTTATGTGACAGATTTCACAAATGTATGCTCAAGGCAAATCTGTATTCTCTGTTTGGTTCATATATACTTTTCATTGTGATCAATATTAGAGCAATATTTTTAATTGTGTTGTTAAAATCTTCCATATATGTATTATGACATAAAATCTTCCAATACAACCACAAATATGTAAGTTCTACTGTAGTTCTATGAGCTTTTGTCTTATGAATTTTCAGGTCTTAGTATTAGTTGGACACAAGTTGAAAAATATTAAATATTTCTCGTGAATGTTAGCTATTATCATGTAGTGAGTGTTATTTCCCTAATAATCTTTTTGGCCTTACACATATGACCTTTTAAAAAGTATTAGTAATAATATCTGCCTGCTGTATCTTCCTCTATCCTTTCACTTCGAATCTTTTTTGTGCTTTTGTTTTAGATATGCCTCTTGTCAATACCATTGTATTAGTCTGTTCTCATGCTGCTAATAAGGACATACCCGAGGTTGGGTAATTTATAAAGAATAGAAGTTTAATTGACTCACAGTTCAGCATGGCTGGGTAGGCCTCAGGAAACTTACGATCATGGCAGAAGGGGAAGCAAACAGGTCCTTCTTCACATGGCCACAAAAAGGAGAAGAATGAGTGCCCAGCAAAGGGGGAAGCCCTTTATAAAACCATCAGATCTCATGAGAACAAACTCACTATCATGAGAATAGGATGGGGGTAACCCCCCCATGATTCAATATCTCTACCTGGTACCTCCCATGACATGTGGGGATTATGGGAACTACAATTCAAGATGAGATTTGAGTAGGGACACAGCCAAACCATATCGATGACCAAACTAAGTTTTTTTGAAAAAAGAATTCAATCTGACAATTCTATTTCTTTAAAAAAAAATAGTTTCTTTACATTTTCTGTGATTACATATATACATGCATATTGAGGTATAATTACCTAATGTAAAATGTACAGTGTATAATTTGGTGAGTTTTGACAAATGTATACCTTTGTAATCAACACAACAATCAAGGTTATTCTATCCTAGAAATTTCTCTTAAGCTCCTTTCCCTTTACTCTCACTCTCCTCACAGAAACAAGCAGTATTCTGATTTCTTTCCCTGTGGTTTAGTTTGGTCTGTTTTTGGACTTCATATAAATAGATTATTTATGTCTTTTCTGGTCTGTCTTCTAATACTTAACCTATTTTTTTTTTTTTTTTTTTTTTTTTTTTTTGAGACAGAGTCTTGCTCTGTCGCCCAGGCTGGGGTGCAGTGGCCAGATCTCAGCTCACTGCAAGCTCCGCCTCCCAGGTTTAGGCCATTCTCCTGCCTCAGCCTCCCGAGTAGCTGGGACTACGGGTGCCTGCCACCTCGCCTGGCTAGTTTTTTGTATTTTTTAGTAGAGACGGGAACCTATTTTTTTTAGATTCATACCTATTGTTGCATGCATGAGAGGTTTGTTGTTTTATTGCTGAGTAGTATCATGTTATATGAATATAGTCACATATTTTTATTAATACCATTTCACCTTTTGCTTTTAATTTACTTGCCTATTCTGTCCTTCTTTTGATTCATCATGTCTTTCATTCCATTTTTTTCCCCATCCACCAGTTTGGGAGTTACATGTTTTATTTCTATTCTTTTGGTAGTAATCATTAATAATTTAACATGCACACTAACAAAATGTAAAATTAATGAATACTTCTCATCTCCTCTTGAACAATACAAGTACCTTAGTACACTTTATTTTCAATATTCACTTCTCATTTTACAGGTGTTTTGTCCAGCATTTTAGCTCCATCTTGTTTTCTAAAATTCCCAAATTATAATTATCATTTCATATACTGAAGTTTAGTTTAGACTTACATATGATAACTAAGTTTTTTTGCTCACCATTTCTTTTTATTTGGCGAATTCTTAAGGGGTCATGGTTTCTTCTAAGACACCTTTTAAAAATTCCCTTAGTGATACTAGTGGTAAACTCAGTTTTGTTTGTTCAAAATGTATTTACTTTGCCTTTATTTTTGAATAACATTTTTAAAATAATATTTTAAAAGAGAGACATAATTATTGTTCAAGAATAATTTTTTCTCAACAATTTGCAAATATTCTACACTCTTTTGGCTTCCATTTTAAAATAAATATTTAAATTTTAATTGACATTATAATTGTACATATTTATGGGGTACAGTTTGATGTTTTGATACATATATGTTATATAATTATTCAATCAGATAGTGTATTCATCACCTCATGAATTTATCACTTATTTGTGTCAAGAACATTCATTTGGTGATGCACAGTATTTTACTATTAACCAAAGTCACCCTCCTGTGCAATAGAATACCAGAATTTATTCCTTCTATTTAATTGTAACTTTGTACCCATTGACCAACCTCTCCTCATCCATCCCTCCTCAGTCTGTGATAATCAGTGTTTCATGGTTCTACACTCTACTTCTATGATATCAACTTTTTAGAAAAAATTTCACATATGAGTGAGATCACATAGTTTTTGTCTTTCTGTGTTTGGCTTATTTCATTTAACATGATGTCCTCCAGGTTCGTGTTGTCACAAATAATATAATTTCTCTCTTTTTAAAGGCTGAATAGTATTCTATTTTGTATATATACCACATTTTATTAATTCATTCATCCATTGCTGGACATTTAGGTTCATTTCATATCTTGGCTATTGTAGATAGTGCTACACTAAACATGCAAGTGTAGATTTCTCTATGACATACTAATTTTATTTCCTTTTAATATATACCCAGTAGTAGGGTTGCTGGATCATATGGTAGCTCTATTTTTAATTTTTTCAGGAGCCTCCATACTGTTTTCCATAGTGGTTGTACTAGTTTACAATCCCACGAACATGTGCAAGTGTTCCTTTTTCTCCACATCTGTACCAGCACTTGTTTTACTTTGTCTTTTTGGTAGTAGACATTCTAACTGGAGTGAAGTGGTATCTCATTATGGTTTTGATTTGCATTTCCCTGATGATTAGTTATGTTGAGCATTTTTTAAATACATGTTGGTCATTTGTATATCCTTAGATAAAAGTCTATTAAGGTCTTTTGTCTATTATTTATTTATTTATTATTTTTTATTATTATTATTTTTGAGACAGAACCTTGCTGTGTCACCCAGACTGGAGTGCAGTGGTGTGATCTCAGCTCATTACAACCTCTGTCCCCTGGGTTCAAGCAATTCTTCTGCCTCAGCTTCCCTAGTAGCTGGGATCACAGGCGTGCACTACTGCATCCAGCTGGTTTTTGTATTTTTACTAGAGATGGGGTTTCACTAAGTTGGCCTGACTGGTCTCAAACTCCCAACCTCAACTGATCCACCCACCTCGGCCTCCCAAAGTGCTGGGATTACAGGTGTGAGCCACCATGCCCAGGCTCTTTTGTCTATTTTTTAATTGTGTTATCTGGATTTTGGTTTGTTTTTTGTTTGTTTGTTTTTTGCAGGTAAGTTGTTTAAATTTCCTATGTATTCTGGATATTAACCTCTTCTCAGATAGATAATTTACAAGTATTTTCTCTCGTTCTATAGGTTGTTTCTTCATTATGTTAATAGTTTCCTTTGCTGTGCAAAAATTTTTAGTTCAGTGTAATCCCAACTGTCTATTTTTGCTTTTGTTGCATGTGCTTTTGAAGACATATTTAACAAATTTATACGCAGCCCAATGTCATAAAGCATTTTTTCTATGTTTTCTTCTAGTATAGTTTCACAGTTTTTGGTTTCACATTTAAGTCTTTAATTGCCCTGGCTAGGACTTACAATACTACATTGAATAAAAGTGGTAAAAATGGTCATACTTGTCTTGTTCCTGTTCAATATAATGTTAGCTATGAGTTTTCCATATATGGCCTTTCTTGTGTTGAGGTACAGAACTTCTGTACCTAATTTCTTGAGAGTTTTCATCATGAAGGATGTTGAATTTTGTTAAATGCTTTTTCTGTGTCTATTGAAATAATCATTTGGTTTTTGTTAAATCACGCTTGCATCCCTGAGATGAATCTCATTTGATCGTAGTGAATGATCTTTTTAATGTACTGTTGGATTCAATTTGCTAGTGTCTGGTTGGGAATTTTTGCATCTAGGTTCCTCAGGGATATTGGCCTGTAGTTTTCTTTTCTTATTGTGTCCTTTTCCAGTTTTGGAATCTGAGTAATGTTGGCCTTATAAAATGAGTTTGAAAGTACTCCTCTTACATTTTCTGAAATTAGTTTGAGAAGTGGTATTAGTTCCTTTTTAAATATTTGGTAGAATTCAGCAGTTTTCAAGTCTTTACTTACAGTTGAGTTGTGGATGTTTTCCCTTTTCTTTCTAGTTGCTTTTAAGAACTATTTGTCTCTGTGTTCTGCTCATTAACAACAGTGAATCTTGGTAGAATTTTATTTTATTGTTCCTTTTCTTGTCCTTTCCAAATCTGATGATTTATTGTCTTCACTTCTAGAAAATTCTTAGCCTTTGATATTTTGAATATTCTCTATCTAGTTCTCTTTTTCTGGAACTTTATTTAGACACATGGTAAAACTTCTCATTTTATTTTCAGTATCTCTTATTCTCTCTTTATGTTTTCTATTTCTTTCATTCTTTCTGTAAGCTTCTTAAATTTCATGTCTTGTAGTTCACTAATCTCTCTTTTGCTCTGGCTAATCTTTTGCTTTAATCATTTCATTTAGTTTTTAATTTCAAATTCAAAGATTATATTTTTCACATATAGAAGTTCACTTTAATTCCTTTCTCCTCACATTTTTCTATTCTGCCTTCTAATTCCTTAAATAATTTAATTTAATATTAAATTATTTGGGTCCTACTTCTGCTGATTATAATGCTGGCTGTCATTCATAGTGACTTGTGTTTTGTAATTTCTATTGTTTTTATAATTTTCTATTATAAACTCATTGTCATCCCAGTGACTTTAACTGTAGAAATTCTGTGAGCTGGAGTTAAAAGCATCTCTCTCCAGAGCAAATTTATTTTTCTTCTACCAAATGCCCTAAGATGACTTTAAGTTAATTTCCTAGTGTGAGGATTTATGGACCTTGTGAATAGCATAAATGCAAACCCAAAACCTACATGAGGACTGACACATTGTTATGAAGTCTCAGAGGTGACTTTTTTCCATGTGAAGTACAGGTTGAGTTAGATACATTTCCTTTTGATGAAAGGTATAGATGTAGAACTTTGAGGCCCTCAGGTTTATATGGAGATATCAGTTCTAACTCCCCAACTCACATGGGCAAAAGCCTAGTCTCTTCACTGGGCTAAGCCATTCAAATCCTGCTGTCTTCATTAATGAGATTTGTAAATGTCTTTGGGGTAGCTGTAGCTTCAGTTTTGCTTTCTCACCCTGATTATTTTTAAATTTTTGATCATTGGGATTGCTCTTACTTTCTTGACAGTTCAACATGACATCTAGTAAGATACCAGTTTTATTTTACAAAGCACTTTAAAGTGTTGGTATTGGAAGGGTTTTACAGAATATCTAGCTAATTATGTTGCTGAACATTGCAATAACCATTAACTCTTCAACCCATATCTATGGGTCTTCCACCTCTACCATTTATTAAAACTGTTCTTGCCAAGGATACCTCCATGTTGACAAACTTCATGTACAGTGTTCAGCCTCACGTTACTAGGCCCCTGAAAGGTATTCAACATATGCAACCATTTCTTCATTCTTGATGCACTTTATTCCCCCATGCTCTTAGTTTTTCTCCTAACTTTCTGGGTACCTCTTCTTAGTCTCCTTTGCCTGTCTAATCAATCCAAACCTAAAGTTTTAAAATTATCCTTATAAATATTGTAATAAATAAGAAGAGAGAAAAGCTCAAAATGTTATAAGCAGCATCTGTTTTAGGAGTCTTCAGTACACTGCCAGCTAATGCTTATTATGATATTATTATTGCTATGCTCTAATTATCTTTTTTTTTTTTTTTTTTTTTTTGAGGCGGAATCTCACTCTGTCACCTAGGCTGGAGTGCAGTGGCACGATCTCGGTTCACTGCAACTTCCGCCTCCCAAATTCAAGTGATTCTCCTGCCTCAGCCTCCTGAGTAACTGGGATTACAGGTGCCTGCCATCACGCCCAGCTAATTTTTGTATCTTTAGTAGGGACAGCGTTTCACCATGTTGGCCAGGCTTGTCTCCAACCCCTGACTTCAAATGATCCACCTGCCTCGGCCTCCCAAAGTTCTGGGAATACAGGCATAAGCCACTGTGCCCAGCCCTTATTATCATTTTTATGTAAAGTCAATTGTCATGACAGTAAGTTAATCATAAAGTGAAGCTGAAGTGGAACATAGTTTGGCTTCACCATGCAGAACTATTTTGCCCTATAACGAAGAGGAATTACCTTTTTGCTTAAGAGTGTGACCTCTAAAGCTATACTACCTCATTTCAAATTCCTGCTGCACTACTTTCTAGCTTTATGATCCAAAGCATGTACTCTAATCCTTCTGTGCCTTGGGTTCCTCATCTATGGAATAGAAGAAATTATAGTACCACCTAGATGTGTCAAAAGGATTGAGGACATACTTAGTCCCTGGCACATACAGGTTGAGTATCCCTTAACCAAAATGCTTGGGACTAGAAGCATTGCGGATTTTGAATTTTTTCAGATTTTAGAATATTTCCATACACAAAATAAGACATCTTGGGGATGAGATTCAAGCCTAAACCCAAAATTCATTTATGTTTTAGATACACCTTATATACATAGCCTAAAGGTACATTTTATTTTCCCTAATGCTGAATAAACTGTGTGTTGTGTAACTGCTTTTTGACGGTGCCCTGTCACATAAAGTCAGGGCTGGAATTTTTCATTTAGGACATTATGTCAATGCTGAAGTAGTTTTGTATTTTTGAGCATTTTAGATTTTAGATTTTCAGATTATGGATGCTCAACCTGTACTAAGCACTGTGTAACTGCTGTCTATTAACATTCTTTACTATTATTACATTGACCTCTGTACTGTCTTATACACAGCCAGGTACAGCTAATGGGAGTAAAGAATTCTGAACTGTTCAAATAATTTTGACACAGAGATTGAGATAGCCAGCTGTATTTCTGGACCCCCCATAAATGAGTTAGTCTCAGCTACTGCTGAATCACTTGCTACATGCTTTGGAAACTCATACAGAATGCAAAGAAGCAAAAAGAGTAACTAGGAAGTCTCTAACTTTTTCATTTGTCCTAATGAAAATCATTAGATAATGGCATTGTTTAGCAATAATAAGGTAAAAGCCTGGGGTAGTGGACACCTCAGTAGATTCAGAATGACACAGGGCAATATGGTTATAGTTAATAGAATTTTAATTAATTTATTTATTTTATTTATTTATATATTTTTTGAGATGAAGTCTCACTCTGTCTCCAGGCTGGAGTGCAGTGGCGTGGTCTCAGCTCACTGCAACCTCTGCCTCCCGGGTCCAAATGATTCTCCTACCTCAACCTCCCAAGTAGCTGGGATTACAGGTGTACTCCACCACACTCAGCTGATTTTTGTATTTTTAGTAGACATGGGGTTTCACCATGTTGGCCAGGATGGTCTTGATCTCTTGACCTCTTGATCTACCTGACTTGGCCTCCCAAATTGCTGGGATTACAGGCATGAGCCACTGCGCCTGGCCGTTAATGAGAATTTTCTAAGTGTAACTGGTCCTCCAAGACACTTTGCTGAGATATTCCTAAGTATTTCATTTCAGAGCATTTCTGGGAACACTGGCATTTCACCATAGCTGAGACCATAACACCACCAGTTTCCACTGTGCAATCTGCCACAGCAAAACAGAAGAGGATGATCAGGAAGGCACAGTCAGCTTTGCTTGAGTGCCAATAAGCAAAACCTGGTGGCTGCCACTCTGGATCACTCTGCCACGCCTGGTTACCATGATAACTTGAAAGTACCTGTGAGGTCTTCCCTGAGCTTTCAAATGTGGTCTAGGATAAATGCTGAGAACTTTTAGATGACCTGAGGCTTCACAATAATCCCTATTGGGTAAAAACAGTGGAGCAGGTCAAATCTGTACTCTGTTCCTCCTCCCACGTCTAATCTGTCTTGACTGTGATAGGCTGTGAGGACCCAGACCAAAGAATGAGGACTCCCAAAATATACTACTACAAAGAAATATAAAGGGAGGCATCCCAAAGCTGGAAGAAACTTGGCACAAGCATTTTGACCCTAAAAGAATACACCAACCTCAGAATGTACTTGCTTACAAGGGACACCAAGCAAATAGAAGCACCTGCAGGGCCAGGTAGATAATAGAAAGCAGTAAGGACAGGGTAGGTAGGTGGGAAATTGGAGAGTGCTTTATCTGAAGTGACTGCAAGTGATCAGCCTCAGAGAAATGTTACCCAACCAACAGAGGTCCAAAGCTAATCTAATTCTTTTTGTTGTTGTTGTTTGTGAGATGGAGTCTCGCTCTGTCACCCAGGCTGGAATGCAGTGGAATGATCTCAGTTCACCACAACCTCTGCCTCCTGGGTTCAAGTGATTCTTCTGCCTCAGCCTCCCAAGTAGCTAGGATTACAGGCACGTACCACTGCACCCAGATAATTTTTTGTATTTTTAGTAGAGATGGGTTTCACCATGTTGGCCAGGCTGGTCTTGAACTCCTGACCTCAGGTGATCCACCCACCTCAGCCTCTCAAAGTGCTGGGATTAGCTAATCCAATTCTTTAAGAAAAGCTAGAGGTCAAATTGTTCTCTGAAATCTCTCAATTTTGAAATGTTGGTAACTATTTTTTTTTAGGTTGGTCAAAAACTTACATCTGCAGGTCATATTTGGCTCATGGCTGTCAATTTACCACCCACGTTTTAGAACAAGGGTTCGTTTTATAATGCACCATGTTGCCACAGCCTAGGGCATGGCCACATTCTCTGTGACCAAGGGACATAAGAGCGCTCATACACTGCAGGAAAGGCATGCTGGAACACCACACTCCCTAGCGAGGATTGGTGCAACTGGGAGTGGAGGAAAAAAAAGTGTTATTCCCTGCTACACACAAATGTCTTTTTTTTTTCTACTTCATGCTTATTATTATCATTCTTCCTAAATTCTTTTACACAGAAAAAAAAAATCCATCGTATTTTTATATCTTTATATTGTTATTTTATGTATTCATCGTAATTAAATGTGTGTATACCTGTCTCTTACAAAATTGTGAGCACCTTAAAACATTGAGAATTACAAGTGCCTTGTAGCTTATTAAGGTGCCAGACTCAAGGTGCAGAATGCCAACTGAGAACTATCAAAGGTCCTGACGAACTGTGGCGCCGTTGTGCCAGCCTTCCGCTGAGCCTCTCTCACATGAACTTACTCCATGTGAGAAAATGCACCTTGTGTGGTGAAGGCTTTGGTATTGGTGGCATTCTGTCACATATGGCCAAACCTAATCCTAACTTATGTAGCCTGAAAATTTTTTGTTATTAAAAAAAGAAGCCTTTTTCAGGTGCCTTATAAAGTAGAAACTTTTTGAGTGTTTGTAATCTTTTGACATAGCAAATTTAGGGCTCTATCAAGAGCCAGTCATGGGCTCTAAAGTTAAACTTTAACAAATTGACTGCTTTCTTCAGCCATTTGGCAAAACCTCAAATTTAGAAAATTGAACTGAAGTGGGTCATGAATGTAATGATATTTTCTTAAGATTCGGAGACCACCTTTCTAAAACATTTTGTCAGCAGCTCTCCATGAATCTGAGAGCTGATTAGGAGATAAGCTGGTACTGCCAAACTCTTCTCCCATAATTTTCAAGTTTGTTTCTTGTGACTTCTAAGTTTATAACCATTAGCGTGTTTTGCTAAACCTGAGAAGGATAAACCATGACTGCTTTTAATTAATAAATCAACTACATCCCAAAGGATGTTTTTTATTTTTCCTTCCTGCTGGAATACCACTTCCCTGAAATAGACATGCACATAATATTTAAAATGACTAGAAATATAAATGTGACCACACAAACAATGACCTTAACAATTACGCCAGCAGTGCAAATTGTTCAAGAAAGGAGGTGGGAACCACCTCCATTTATACTCAGTCAGTCAAAGTAGGGATGTTTGACTATCAAAAATCATTCAAAACAAACAAATAAGCAAAAAATCAAGCAGCACAACCAATTCTAAAAGGCATGAACACAACCACCAATAAAAAACTTCCACAATTTAAATTTATCACATTAAATGGTCTAAGGATTGTTATAATGAGTCAGGCACTCTGATCATCTGAAGCTAGGCTGTGGATGGTTTCATGCTATAAAAGGGGACAATATACTGAGACTTTTCACAGAAAATGCCCTTTTGAGGATATTAAAGCAGATGCTCTCTTTCCCTCACTCTGGAGCCTCCTGTGGGGTGAATCCAGTAGCTTCTAGATAAACTGCCCACACTGAAGTATTCAAATCCATTTAATGAGGCATCATGACAAAATTTGGCAAGGGTTTTATCCCCCTGCTTCTTTTCCACCTCAAACTGTTTTGATTCATTTGTGAAAAATTTACTTTTGCCAATTGAAAAACCCTTTTGTGGCTGCCAGTCACTAATCTCCCCTCTGACACATCCATTCAACAAGACTAAATCCAATATTGACATTTGTATCTTAGGGGAAAGGAGGTTAAGCACTGGGAGGAAAAGCAACTCCCGAACCACACCAAACGCTACACAGCATCTAAATGAGCTACGACGGGTTTGATTCAAGGGGAACTCCTGAGAACTCAGGGGGCTTTGATCACATCCAGGGGCCGTCATTCTCTAGTTAGGCAGCCAAGTAGAAGTTGTTTGATGTTATCTATAGGTATCCGTAGCAGCCTAATTAAAATTCTTTCTAGTACTCAGAAGTCATTCTTCAGTACCATCATCTCAAGGGAATCTCTTCAATGTTTCTACTGGACTTGGCTTTCTCTGACATTAAAAAAAGTAATCCTCCGCTGTAGTTCCTTGAATGTTCTGCTAACTTCTAGGATGACTAGAATTCTCTTTCTTAGACATTGACCTTAAGGTAACAGGGAGGTAATAAGGATCCTTCCTACCAAAGCCATGCTAGGTGATTTATTTAGTGAGAACCCTCCCATACTTCCCACCTCCATGCCCAAAATATGCAACTACATGTCTTCAGTGTGCGATGAACATACTGACAGCTGCTTACTTAATACAGGCATTCCTAGAAAAACAAACATGTTTTAATCTGAAATTTAAAATACAGATTAAATTGCCATGTAAGAAAATAAATATTTGCCATGGCAATTAAATGTTAAAGTGTGAGTTTGAAATGGCTGAGGAATTGAATAGAAGTCGAAGTTAGAAAAAGTCAAAGTACAATTTGCAAGCAAGGGGAATGACCCGGTATTACTTGTATCCAACCTTCTTCATCACTGAGGCATTACTCTTCTTTGTGTTCTTACCAAGTTTAACAAAAAGGAAACTATAATATTATACAGAGGGTGCAATCCTTATAGCTTTCTACTATTTGCTGAGCCTTGGTTTCTTTTTTCTTCTTAATTAAAAATATTCTCTAGTAAATAATATCTGACTGTCAAAGCATGGAACCACTTAGCCCCTATGCCATCTTGATAATGTATTGCAAAATTCTGTTGCTTTAAAAACATGTTAATTTTGTCCAAGCAAGATAGGGTGCAAGTTTGTCTGCAAAATTTTAACACAATACTCTTTTATGTCTTTCTGCAGAGTTACGTACACACTTCTGTTACTGTAAACCTGCCACAGTACAAACTTTGGGAATGCAGAGTACAGTCATACATTTTTGAAAAGGTATTTATATGACAATTTATATTTTGTTTCCAATTATCTTTAAAAGGAAAATCACTAGTAGTGATTTCCTCTCTTTATTTTTAAACCAAGAGTAGTTAACTTTTTTTCCCGAAAGTGTATGATTTTTGCCTGTTTTGTACCTATCACAAACATCATAAGCTGGTTTCACCACATATTAACAGCCACATCAGTTTCTTATTTTTCCTCATGTTCAAGACAGACAAGCCAACTTCCTATATTCAAGCTGTCTAGGTTCCTCTTTCCTACCTACCTTTGAGTGAAACTGATTGTCAAGCTCCATTAAGTTATTAATATGTAAATGTTATAGCATGCTGCACCAGCTACTCGTCACTATTGCCACCAACTCCGTAGATCAGTTAGAAAAATTGTGAAGCACAGAAAATGTATAGTGTTAATGTCAGAGGAAAAAAATCTCAAGCTTCAATCAACATTTAGACTGAAAATTCCATCTATTTAGGTTTCCCTGAGAGCATAACATTGGTTTGTGAGTGCTGATGAGAAATAAAGATCACAGACTTTTGGAGTGGGAAGGATATTGAATATCTATTAAGCCAATATAGTTTGCTGTTGAGCCAATTAATATCATTTTCCCAACAAATTCATTGTCAAACCGTAACTGTCAAAAAGTTAAAACTTGTACAAATACTGCATGCATCTGTGTTAAACATGTATTCAACTTATTAATGAGTTGAACCATTAAAATGATAACATTAAAATTAAGATGAGAAGATATTATACAAGGAGATAATTCCAAAATAAGTTTGCAGAATTAGAGAAAAAACTTGTTAATGTCCTGTAGGTTATAAGGGTAATAAAACCATAACTTTTGGGGTTATCTTTCCTGGACAACAATGGTTTCCATCTCTTTTCAGGTTTGCAAGTTAACATATATTTAATACTTAACCCAATGTCTGAAACTTTAAGTAGCAGAAATAAAATCAAACACAGGTACAGTTCCTAAATAATTAAGTAATATATGGGGGTTTTAAGCAAACATTGACAATATGTAATTGGAGCATATTTCTTTCTCCATTGGTTCATATTACCCAGGTTTACATAAGAGGTTATAGAAGGCAAATGTAAGCATGTTTTCTTTTTTTTAACTGTTATTTTAAGTTCAGGGGAGCATATGCAGAATGTGCATGCTTGTTACATGCTTTCTTAAAGATTCATTGTAACCTGTTTCATCATAAGTTTTCTTTCAGTGAACGGAAGTGTTTGACAGAGAAACACCTTTGTAAGCTAACCTTGAGAATATGTTATTAGAAACATGTTCTTTCTCCATTGGACCCTAGATATTTAGGTGACCCTGCTCAAAAATAAAACAAAACCTCAGTATGATATTAAAAGAATATACCTTCCATCTTTTGTTTTATTTCCAAGTTTTAAATTGCATGATTAACAAACTGTTAGTTTATCCAGGGCCTGTGGAAGACTGAATAACGGCCCAAAGATATGCATGTCCTAATACCCTGAACTTGTGAATATGTTATCTTACATGGCAAAGAGACCCTTGCAAGTGTGATACAATTAAGGACTTCGAAAAGAGAAGATTATTGTGGATTATTCCAGAAGGCTCAATGTAATTACAAAGAAGGAGCTCTATAGATCCCCCTCTTTAGAAAAGGGAGGCAAGAGGATCAGAGGCAGAAATATGAGATGTGATGACAAAAGCTGAGGTTGAAGTGATACCCTATGAAGATGGAGGAAGGGGCCATGAGCCAAGGAATGTGGACAGCCTTTAGAAGCTGGGAAAGGAAAGGAAGTGGATTTTTCTCTAGAATTTGCAGAAGGAATGCAGCCCTACTTTGGAATTCTGACCTCCAGCAGAGTAAGACAATAAATTTGATTTGTTTTAAGCCTTTCCATTTGTGCTAACTTGTTACAGTAGCCACAGCAAACTCATACAGGGCTCAAAGAGAGGAACCTCATAGCATCTTAAATACCAGACTTGGTAGAATAATGGCAAATTCTAAAAATCCAAGCTATTACCATAAGCAGTTTGACCACCTACAATTAGTAGATCTAGAATGTAGAAAAGTTACTTTGAATGTTTAAGAATAGCTGTGTACAAAAACTACTCTTACTAAGTTAAGGACAGTCTGGTTAATCAAAACTAAACATGTAAACAAACCAAAAATTTCCCTTTGTTGAGTTTGCAAGTTTAAAGAAGAAAATCAAAACATGCTTTCATATGCTCACCAACAGTATGACTGCATAATTAGCACAGACACTCTTAAATTCAACAAATGTGGCTTAAGTTTTTAATTCTTTTAGCTGACTATAAACTTTGAGTTTCAATATTATACAGAATTTTCTCTGCTGTATATACAGCCAGGAATCAGAGATTGTTGTTTGACTCTCTCCTTGATATTGACTTCTAAAGTGACTACATTTAATTCCTATACTTTAATGAAGCCCCCTGGGTTTTGTTTTATTTACTTATTTACTGAGATGGAGTCTCACTCTGTCACCTAGGCTGGAATGCAGTGGTGCAATCTTGGCTCACTGCAACCTCCACCTCCTGGATTCAAGTGATTCTGCTGTCTCAGCCTCTCGAGTAGCTGGGATTAAAGGTGCGTATCACCATCCTACCTAATTTTTGGTATATTTACTAGAGACGGGGTTTCACTGTGTTGCCCAGGCTGGGCTCAAACTCCTGACCTCAAATGATCCACCTGCCTCAGCCTCCCAAAGTGCTGGGATTACAGGCGTGATCCATCATGCCCAGCTTGTTTGTTTGTTTTAATCCATCTTCCCTAGCCACCCCCCAGGGGCGTCTTAACTGCAGATATGATCTTCAAGGTTGAAGGAGGAATGATGTCACTTATCACTCCCCTCTGCAGAACTCTATAAAGTGTTCCCATTGCAAACTGTTTACCTGAGGCTGGCAAGACACAGCATAGTCTGGCCGCTCTTTGACCCTCCAGCCCATCTTACTCCTCCTGGCCTCATACTCTGGGCTGACACCCACTGTACCTCATTCAACTTCCATTGATCAATGCACCTCTCATCAGGAGAATTCACCCTGCTCCCCTACCCACAGCCCAGAAAACATCTATCCTTTCTTCAGAGCCAGGCTTAGAACTAACCTTTCTTGGGAGTTAGAGACTCTGCTACATGCCTCCTCATTGTTCTGTCTACTTATTGAATGAAAGATCACTGGAAATGGGGACAATGTCTATCCATTTGTCCTCTGTTGGCTTACACTAAGCCAACAAAAGAGCCTGCGTACTTGAGTCCATGCCATTTTCTCCACTGATAAGATCTAGGAAAAGCAGCAGCAAATGGTAGAGGTCAGGTTTATCAAGCCCAGACAGACCCTTTACAAGACACTGGTCACAGAGATCATGAGCAAGGGTGCAACCTCCAAACTTGGGAATGAAACAACAGAGTAATATACTGCAATGTCAACTGCTATAGCACTAGCCTCTGTAGTATCATCAGGAATTACCATGTGAATTTCTCTGAGATTTCCATGGGATTCCCTATGACTCATTTCTTGGGCACACTGGAAGCAGCATCTCTACATATGGTGGTTACTTGGAAATCCTTAAAGGGTGTGACAAAGCAACAGGCTTTTCATGGGGACCTGCAAGGTTCTACAGTTTAGGAGATCCTCCATGTGCCTGAACACATGTCAATAAACATTTGTTGGTCAATAAACATTTGTTGAGCAATGAAAAATCTTAACATTTTTGCTAATTTGTAATTTTTGCTAATTTGTACATTGTCCTATTTCATCTGAGCTATTGACCTTAATAACATAATAACATAATTTTGTTATTAGGCAGCAATTTGGGTATCAGAGGTTATTCATCTTGTTACTACTATGAATTTTTTTGTCTCCCATCCATACCTAAGCTATCACTCACTAACAATACGAGAACAGGTTAAGATAAGATGAAACAGAAGTTAGCAAGAAGAAAGAGGAGAAGAAGAGATTATAATTAGTTCTTAATGGCATTTTAGTGCAACTGTTTTTTTTTCAGTTTCTTGAGCTTTTATTCATTTCCACATAATTCATGCCTTGTCTGGTTAAAACCTTCGCAAGTACCCAGAGAAGCCAACTGTAAGGGGTTTCAAACAAAGAATAGTTATAGAGTCAAGGGATCAACTTTTTAAGTCAGAAATAATGCTTTTTTTTTTTTTTTAAAGTTCATCATCATTAAAATTCTTTCTTCTAATGCTAGATGTTATTGTTCACCTACAATCAACCCAAAAGCTCCACTGTACATGAAATTGTAGGAGAGAAATATATTGCATGCACAGAAGCAAACCTGCGTTTCCCTGCTCAACCCTAATTTAGGATGCTATTTCCCTCTCATCCAACTTACCATTACCAGAAAATGAAAATGTAAAGTATTGGTATTATTGGTATTACTCAAAACAAAATGTATACCTAAACTGCTAGAAGTTAAAAATTGTATCTTCACATCCAGGAATTTGAAAGTTTTTGGAGACAAACAGGAAACACGAATGTCGCAACCACAATTGAGAAAAATGAACAGCAATTAATTATAGACTGTCTAGATTCTTAAATTAGAATTATACACAACAAAGTAGTCTTTTTTTTTTTCTCAAAACGGCCCCAATGGGAAGGTGATATAAATTTAATTTAGCTGATCATCAAGAAAGCTTTTTGATCTAGTGCCATTTAAAAACTACCACAAAAGTTACCTTTTAGCTATTTTAATATAAGCTAGCTAAATTTTGGAGAGAACATTAAGTAGATAAAATACGAGCTTGGGAACCGAGACAAATAACATTAATAAGGAAATGTTTGCAAATGGAGAGTTGTGTCAAACAGATGTTGAAAGAATCAGATCAATATTAGAAATTATTTAGTTCCCTTTTATGACACTAAGGTCATAGGAAGGCATGATAAACCAACGTTAAATTTCATAATCAAACTCTAATTATAACTGTAACAAGTAACGTGCAAAGAAACAACATCAGAATAGATTGGACCCATTATGTCGTTACTGTTTTTTCACATATTAGTGTATGCAGTATGGAGCAGCTTAGCAGCCCTTTGGGCTCTTTAAACATGTCTACCCACGTTCCACAAAGAGAGAAACACGCTCCCTTACGGAATTTACAAACCGGAATGGAAAACAGACATGGAACAAGAAACCGCCAGCGTGAGCTGCAACACACTATGAGTAGCATTGGAAGAGAAAGCACAAGACCACGTGTTCAGAAGAGGAGGTCATGTGAGAGCTGGACAGCCCAGCCAAGGGGCACAGCAAGAGTTCCTGGAAGAAAAGCAGATGCTAAATATGGTGGGCAACCACACTCAAAGTATCTCCTTCTGGGAGAGAGCAGCAATCACGGTCACTGGGACTAGACACTCACAAACAGCCCAACTCACAACTGTCTAACCTCACAGTGGGGAGGAAGCTGAAGTCCTGCTTGAATCAAACTGACCAGAACTTGCAGACTGAGCTCTCCAAAGC
Organism: Theropithecus gelada; assembly: GCF_003255815.1. Lineage (NCBI taxonomy): Eukaryota > Metazoa > Chordata > Mammalia > Primates > Cercopithecidae > Theropithecus > Theropithecus gelada. Next base: position 23,008,849 of record NC_037671.1, read on the forward strand.
CTCACATGGATACAAAGTATCCGTCTCCACTTCCTTTGTCTTTTCCTTCTTCCTCTTAAGTAGCAAAGGTAGGTCCTTAAATTGTTGTGGTTTTTTTTTTTTGTTTTTTTTTTTTTTTGAGAGTCTCACTCTTGCTGCCCAGCCTGAAGTGCAGTGGTATAATTTCTTCTTACTGCAATCTGTCTCCTGGGTTCAAGAGATTCTTCTTCCTCAGTCTCTCAAGTACCTGCTATTACAGACACATGCGACCATGCCTGGCTAATTTTCGTTTTTTAGTAGAGATAGGGTTTTACCATGTTAGTCAGGCTGGTCTTGAACTTATGATCTCAAGTGATCCACCCACCTCAGCCTTCCAAAGTCCTGGGATTACAGGTATGAGCCACTGTGCCTGGCAGAGTTACCATATTTTTCCCATCCACTTTTTATTTTTTGTGATGGAGTCTCTGTCACCCAGACTGGAGTCCAGTGGCGCAAACTCTGCTCATCACGAGCTCCACCTCCCAGGTTGACGCCATTCTCCTGCCTCAGTCTCCCAAGTACATGGTGTCCAGTATTTGTGGGTCCCTGGTCTCACTTACTTGAAGAATGAAGCTGCAAACCCTTGCAGTGAATGTTACAGTTCTTAAAGTCAGTCTGTCTGTCTGGAGTTTCTTCTTTCTGGTGGCTTCCCAGTCTCACTGACTTCAGGAAAGAAACTGCAAACCTTCACACTATTACAGCTCTTAAAGGCAGTCTGTCTGCAATTCACTGTCCTTTTCGTGTGAGTTACATGGTCTCACTGACTTTAAAAGTCAAACTGCAGACCTTCGTGGTATTACAACCCATAAAAACAACACAAACCCAAAAACCTGAGTAGCAACAAAATGTATTGTGAACACCAAAACAACAAACCTTCCACACTGCTAAAAGTGACTGGAATAGGTTACCACTGGTGGCTCAGGGCAGCCTGCTTTTATTCCCTATCTGACCCCATCCACATCCTGCTGATTGGTCCATTTTACAGAGAGCTGATTGGTCTGTTTTGACAGAGTGTTGATTGGTGTGTTTACAATCCCTGAGCTAGACATAGAGTGCTGATTGGTGCGTTTACAGTCCTTTAACTAGACACAAAAGTTCTCCAAGTCCCCACGAGATTAGCTAGACACAGAGCACTGATTGGTGCATTTACCAACCTTGAGCTAGAGACAGAGTGCTGATTGGTGCATTTACAATCCTTTAGTTAGACATAAAAGTTCTCCAAGTCCCCACAGACGGAGGAGCCCAGCTGGTTTCCTCTACCGCGTTCTCACTGCCCAGGGCCAGAGGCTTCTCAGCCTAGGCGTCCACTCTGGCTATGCGTGAGAAGCCCTTTAGTCCGCAGATGCACTGTGGGAGTTCCTCTCTGGGCTGGCCGAGGCCGGAGCGGGCTCCCTCTCCTTGCGGGGAGGTGTGGAGGGAGAGGCGCGGGCGGCGCTCGCGGGCCAGCGCGAGTTCCGGGTGGGCGTGGGGTCGGTGGGCCCACTCTCGGAGCGGTTGGCCGGCGCCACTGGCCCTGGGCAGTGAGGGGTTTAGCTCCCGGGCCGGCAGCAGCAGAGGGTGCGTTGGGTACCCCAGCAGTGCTGGCCCGTCGGCACTGCGCTCGCGTCAGGCCTCAGCTGCCTCCCTGCAGGGCAGGGCCCGGAACCTACAGGCCGCTGTGCCTGAGCCTTCTCCCCTCCGCTGTGGGCTCCTGCACGGCGGAGCCTCCCCGACGAGCACCGGCTCCTGCGCCGCGACGCAACGCCCGATCCGATAGAGTACCCAAGGGCTGAGTAGTGTGGGCGCAGGACGCAAGACTGGCCGGCGGCTCCATCTGCGACCTGGTGCGGTATGCGCTAGGTAAAGCCAGCTGGGTTCCTGGGTCTAGTGGGGAATTGGAGAACCTTTATGTCTAGCTAAGGGATTGTGAATACAGCAATCAGTACTCTGTGTCTAGCTCAAGGTTTGTAAATACACCAGTAAGTACTCTTCAGCTAGCCAACCTAGTGGGGAATTGGAGAACTTTTTCTGTTTAGCACTCTGTGTCTAGCTAAAGGATTGTAAAGGCACCAATCAGCACTCTGTGTCTAGCTCAGGGATTGTAAATGTACCAATCAGCACTGTCAAAATGGACCAATGAGTTCTCTGTGAAACGAACCAATCAACTGCCTGTAAAATGGACCAATCAACTCTCTGTAAAATAGACCAATCAGCTCTCTGTAAAATGGACCAATCAGCAGGATGTGGGTGGGGTCAGATAAGTGAATAAAAGCAGGCTACCAGGGACATAAAGAATGGAAGCTGGGCAGGCCAGTGCCGGTGTTTTGTTTTTTGGCTTGTTGTGTTAAATTTTATTGTGGTTTATGTGGTTTTTTATGAGCTGTAAAGCTTATCATGAAAGCTTGTAGGTTTATTTGTATCAGCGTGGACCACACCACAAAGCAGTACGCTCCACACGGGTATGAATGAATAAACTTAAACACATCATGTTTAAAGAAGTGTAGCATTCATCACTAGGGTTTACAGCTTTGTTTTTGAAGTCGGGGGTATCAAGAACCCACAAATGTTGCACAGTGCTAGTCAGAATGGTGTTAATCTCCTGACTTTGTAATCTGTCTTCCAAAGTGCTGGAGTTACAGGAGTGAGTTGCTGCTCCCCACCTCCATCCACATTTCTAAACAGATGATGCATCATTTAGCACAAAACCTTAAGTGAAAAGTTTTGGTATGACCTTACGATTATAAAATGTTGAATAATCCACATTTTTTGGGGGGGGGGGGGATGGAGTCTTACCTTTCTGTCTCCCAGGCTGCAGTGCAGTGGTGTAATCTCTGCCTACTGTTACCTATAGCCACATTATTTTAAAGTATATGGTTTTTGAGTGTCTACTATGTGAAGGCATTTTGATGTTTGCTCTGAGATGTTCGAGAGGAATCTGAGATACGTTAGACATACAAGGAAGCCTCAAAAAACATATGGCTTGGCCAGGTATGGTGGGTGATGCCTATAATCCCAGCACTTTGGGATGGTGAAGCGGGTAGATCATGAGGTCGGGATATCAAGACCATCCTGGATAACCCAGTGAAACCTCATGTCTACTAAAAATACAAAAAATTACCCAGGGGTGGTGGCATGAGCCTGTTGTTCCACCTACTCAGAAGGCTGAAGCAGCACAATAACTTGAACCAGGGAGTCAGGCTGCAGTGAGCTGAGACTGCGCTATTGCACTGCAGCCTGGGTGACACAGTGAGACTTTGTCAAACCAAAAAAAAAAAAAAAAAAAAAAAAGCATGTGGCTCCATAGAAGTAAAAAGCTAATACAGAAATAGCAGTAACATGTTCACAATATTTTGACTGGTCAGAGAAGAGACTTTGTAGGGTGATGTCTTCACTCTCTACTGCTGTGTGACAACTCACTGCAAAGTTTAGTGGTTTACAACAATAATTTATTTCTCATGGTTTTTGAGTTGGTTATCCAAATGGTTGTTCTGCCAGTCATAGGATCACTGATATGGCTACAGTCATTTGACTGCTCAGCTCAAGCTGGTAGATCTAGATAGGCTCACTCATGCATCTGGCAGTTAATGTGGGCTGTCAGCTAGATGTCTTGGTTCTCAACATCGCCGCTCATGTTCTAGTAAGCTGTACTAGGTTATTTAGCAACATGGTGTCTTAGTGTTCCAATAAGGGAGCAGTGAAAGCCATGAGCATCTTAAGGCCTATGCATTTTATTGGTCAAAACAAGTCACAAAGCCAGATCGGATTCAAGGGGGTGTGAAATAGGTCCATCCTCTTGCTGACCGGAGCTATAGTGCCACATTACAAGGGCATGTAGACAATGGGGACATAATTCATTGGGGGGTCGCTATTGTATCTACCGACCAGAGAAGGCAGGTGGAATTAGGTGACACCTGCCTCGCAAGTCCACTAGGAGTGCTGTGCAGACCAGCTTCCAAACATCACAGACTATTTTCTCTATCATGGAATGTCTCATTGTTTGAGAATTACTGAAACAGTGGTTATAAACATATCTGAATTTGGGTTCCCAGGTTTTGGAGACAAGTATCTTGAGTTCTATCCCAAATTGGAGATCAAACTGTTGTTGAAGTTCGCCCTGCTAACGAGCCTCCTGATAAAAGAAATCCCATGTGTGAACTGAAGCACAGGTCTCTGAGTCCAGGAACCCATGGGCACAGCTACCATGTGAGGCTATATGTGGCTGTGTGGTTTGTGCACTGCTCAGAAGCCTTGGCTGATAGGATGAGTTGGGGTTGAAATGCGCAAGGCTAGCTGTTTACTAAACTGTGTCCTCATACCCTCACCCCAGAGCTGTGCTCATCCAGAGAAGGTGATTTAACTAATTTGTCTGCTCAGAGAGGATGCTTATTTCTATTCATTACGAAATACTTATACCTATGCATCTGATATAAATGCGTGTTCTTTATCTGTGGTGAAGGACCGGTTTTGTGTTGTGCTATTTCAATTTCCAATCTACTGAAGAGCATCCTGTGGTCCTACTGCATGTGACCAGTACTCGGTGTGTGAGGCATGCAATTTTCCAGGTGTGTTTGACAACACCCCAACTGGTCCGTATCCTGATTGCAAGACTTTCAAGACCACTGATCATGCATTTGGCTGTTTCAGCGAAGTCGAATTGCTGTTAACATTCTCTAACCACTTATATCAACATTGTGATTTTCTCACTCAGACTATTAATAGCTTGTGAACCAGGACTGGTGCCTGGACAAACAACACTTTGATTAGTTTATGCCATCCAGCCTACCTCCCCATGCCAGTGATGCAGGGTTGAGCTAGACTTTGCACTGCGGGAGCCCCTGATAGAACCAGGTTGGAGATCTCACCCGCAAAGGGCCTACTCATTGACTGATTATTAGCCTGTTAAATGAGACACAGCACATGAAAGTCAGCCTGATTGGGAGAGGCTAATCTCTGGACCAATCAGTTGGGTTCTCTCCAGTGGAGATAGAGCACAGTAGCCAGTGAACAAAAAGAAATAAGGGCAGGGAGCACAAAGAGAAAGGCAGAAATATGCCAAAAAGTAGAGAACCCAGGGCCCATGAGAGGGTAGCATGTCCAAGGTCACATGACAAGTAAATGAGAGAACAGGGACTTGAAGCTAGGTGGGGTGGCCCAAGAGTCTATGCCATCTTTCTCAAGTAAAGCTAAAAAATAAAAATAAAAATGATGGGGTGGGGTGGCCCAAGAGTCTATCCCATATTCCCCAAAGCTAAAAAAAAAAAAAAAAAAGGTGTTTGTTCTTGTTTAAATGACCCAGTTTTCTCTGCCCAGACTAGAGTCATCTAACAAGATATGGGTTGTATATATATTGCACTTCTTTTGCAGTATAATTATTGGCTTATCTGACTGTGTCCTAACCTTGGAAAATATTTATCTTCCTAGAACAGTGTCTGGTATATACATAGAGCACAATAAAAATTTGTGTTTTTTAAAACAATTATATCTGGAGGAAGCGAGATTATGAAAGATCTTGACTGTCAGACAAGAAACTAGGTTTTGTTCTATGCATATTTGGATGCACTAGATGGTTTTTGAGCCTGAGTGTGACCATGGTACATAAATGAGCAGGAGAATGGAAAAGTTGGAGGCAAAGCTACTTGGAAGACAATATTTACCAGGCAAGAATCTGAGAAGGGCCACAGAAAAGGGAAAGATGGGACAGATGTGTGTAAGAACATAAGAGATTTATTATTACATGGGAAGCAATATTAGGTCATCCCAAGGAAGATATCTGCCGCTCAAAGTTACATCTTGAAAGTTTTACTGAAGTAAACAGTGACCACTCTTTTAAAAAATCCCACACCAACAATTTTCTTGATGGCACAGGGAATGAACCAAGGGGGAAAAACACAGAGGTTAAAGATTTTGAATAGAAAAGTTATCTAGAAGAATTGGACTCTGTGCCAGTCATGGAATGGTCAGGGATCAGAATTCAGCATCAGTGGTACAAATAAAAAGACTTTAATAAAAGAACTAAGGTCCCACTGAGAAGTCATTACTACCCCTAGTTTTGAAAATATTAAGGCAGGAGATCTTAATAGGAACTCTGAGAACTGGAGAAGCTCTAGTCCCAGAGGGTTACAGTGACTACCAGAGACATTGCACCATAGCCGGGAGAAATACTCCAATATTCCTTTTCTCATGTTCCCCAGTCTCCTGATGGTGCCTTTCACTGGCTGGGCCAATCAGCACCTGGAAGACACTCAGCTTGGGAGATGCAGCCCACAGGGGTGAACTCCCCAGGGCACAGAGCTGGACAGAGAAAGATAGACATATAGAACTAGAGGGGCAATTAGAGAATATGAAGAAGTTCTAGAATATTTAACGAATTTATTTTACGGGTATTTTCCTTTTATGTGCACAGAAACAATAAATGACAAAAATGTCTAAATTTGTATGAAAGAGCTTTTGCAGAAAGTATACAACAAAAACTGAAAGTAACAAAAACATTGTGTCAGTTTAATTGGCAGCTTTTTTTCCCCTTCCTAATAGTTCATAAAATAACAGTGAGTCACATAATCAGTAGCATGATGCTGCTCCATTTTTGTTTTTTTGTTTTTTTTAACAAAAAAAAAAGAGGATTTGGTAATTTAGGATGCATTTGTTGCAAGAAACAGAACCCAATGCAAGATGAGAAACAACAACAAGAGTATTAACTGCTTCCCATAACTAGAAAGTCCCTATCTAGGGCGGACATAAGGGCTGGGTAGATTTGGTGGCCCAATGATAAAATCAAGTACATAGTTTCTTTCTGGCCTTCTGCTATGTGTTTCATTGTATCATATTCATCCTGGAGCTGGCTCCCTTCTTGTGGCTGAAAGAAGGCAGCAAACAACCCCTTGAATTATATTTTCAGTATAGATAGAAAACAAGTTGTTGCTGGAAACTCCCTCAGGAGATCCTTCCCAGAAGCATCTAGGACACTACCGCCTGCATCTCGCTGGACCAAATATCTGCTCTATAGCAAAGACCAACAAATAGAATTACACTGATTAACATAGGCTTGAGTGACATGACTGTTTCTGGAGTCAAGGTAGAGTTAACTTCTCCCCGCAGCCAGACAGCTACACTAGAGAACTGTGAATTGCTACATGTTCCCTACCCTCCAAAAGTGAGGGTAATTACTAACAGAGGGGTGAATGGGTCCTTGGGAAGTAGGCACCACGTGTACAATACTATTTAACTAAAATATCATTACTTTTGATGGCATTATAAAACATGCAATACATGCACCATGGTCAAGGTTCTCTCCCTTTTTTTTTTTTTTTTTTTTTTTTGAGACACGGTCTCACTCTGTCACCCAGGCTGGAGTGCAATGGCATGATCACAGCTTACTGCAGCCTCGACCTCTCAGGCTCAAGCAAGGCTCCCACCTCCTCCTCCCAAGTAGCTGGGACTACAGGCAAGTGCTACCACATCTGGCTAATTTTTGTAGAGGCTGGGTTTCACCATGTCGCCCAAGCTGATCTCAAACTCCTGGGTTCAACCCATCTGCTTGCCTAAACCTCCCAAAGTGCTGGGATTACAGGCATGAGCCACCACACCTAGCCAGTCAAGATTTTTAATAGCAAACAACTGAATACACTCTAGCTGGTGAAAGTAGACAAAGACTTTATTAAAAGCATTAGGGAGCTCTTAGAATTTTCAGAAGACTCAGAGAACTAGAGCATAAAGCTAATCAATCACACCAAATTCTTTGCTGTTGAAACACCTCATAATACCATCTGGCAATACAGCATGTAGAACTGAATGCTAGGAAGCCAGTACCAACACCAAAAAACGGAACAGCCAGGCATAGTGGCTCATGCCTATAGTCCCAGCTCTGAGCAACAGAGTGGGACCCCATCTCTAAAACAAAGAAACAACAACAACAACAAAACCCAAACACCTTTGCCACTATGCTTGGCTGGAGATTGATCTCATGATGCCTTCAACTGTATCCAAATCTCATATGTGCATGTCCGACTGTCAGAGCCCAGGTCACATGTCTGAACCTTAGCTTCCACAGAATATGGTGATGGCATGTCTGGCATCTACCTGAGAAGGTAGGATTCAGTGTGGGATGTATTCAAGATCGGAAAAGTATCCAGAAGATTTTGAGCAGCACCAAAGAATACTTCAACAGACAATGTTATTCACTGCTTCTGTGGGCCCAGGAAAATGTACTCCTGGGCAAATGAATCACAGCTCAGAGAAAGAAAGATTTGTTCAGGAAATGCCACAAAAATGCCTCACTCTGCAGTTGAATAGAGTGGCAATGCAAACAGGATGCTTTGAGAGGAAAATCATGCCTAGCTATCTCAATCTGTATCTCTACCAAGCTCAAAAGTCACTTAATTCTAGGACCAACACTGATCCCTGCCATAACACAAATACTCATTTAACTGCTGTCCTATGTATTATCTGTGTATCACTTAGTTTCTCGGCTCCTGACAAAATCCATATATTTCATAACATACTTCAGATATAAAAGTGTATTAAGAACAGATATATTTAAGATTCATTTCCCTTTTTTGATGTGGCATGTTCACTATTAGGGATCTAGAGAGTAGACAACTACATGAATGAACCAATTTGCAATGCCTTGACTGGTGTTTTTATAATAATGACCCAATTGCTTATAAAGAAATATAATAAAACTAAAATATATTTGACACCAACTATGTGTTCCTGCATTAGGTGTTCTACAAACAGTATCGCATTTTATCTTCCGAAAAAGAAGAAGGTAGGTGTTACTATTCCCATTTTACCAGAGAGGAAACTGAGGCTCAGAGACATTATCTATCTTGCTCTCCGTCATATAATCTGCCTCCTAGAATCATCCACTTACGAAATCTTGCAACGCAGAAACAAAGAGATGACCTGCTTCAGAGATGAGGGTAGGATTCTTATATTTCCCAGGACTTTTCTACCATGCATCTCCAACCATTGTTTCCCCCATACTGAGATATCATCCCTGGTTTTACTGCGCATCTCAGATAACAGTTTCACCACCCCATCAGCTCTACGTTTCTTCCAGCCTTCATTAACTCTAATTTCATTATCACCTGTTCTGGTGTGACCCCATTCCCTGTGCACTTCTCTCCTTTCTCATGGGAAATGAATTTCTGTCTCTGCATCAGCTCTCTATCCAACTGTGTGAGGCCCGAGGCAAAGCACTCATTTGTATGTGAGTACTGTCCATCTCTCCTGTCATCCCCAGCTACCTCCTAAGGCTCTGACTCTTCGGTCACCTCTGGCTTCAGATGAGACTAAAGGGAATTTCTTAACCAGCATGTTGTGTGTGTGTGTGCGTGCATGCATGCATATGTGCACATACACTTAACATCACTCAGATCATTCTGATTTTGTGTATGAATTGTAGTTCTGCATTTTATTAAAGTGTCCTTTCACCCCTTTTGTTTTATTTTGTGAATTCTCACACCAGTATTGAATACAGCTCATGTATCCTTTGGGAGAAATAATAAATAATTTTCTCGTTGGGAGCAAATTAGGTGAAGTTTATTTGATTTGCTCAGAAAGGCCAAATTTCTCAAAACAGTAAGTAAATGGGAGGCTGCTCTAGCATACCAATGGAGAATCCATCAAAAAGCTCAGAAGTCCTACTTATTGAGGAAAAAAAGATACAAAAGACAAGATAAAAAAAAAAAAAAAAAAAAAAAAACCTGCCTCTCTTTTCTCCTTCTTCGCCATCTAACCCCCTAAGCTCTCCCTCCCTACTAGCCCTCTGCAGTGTGATTGTCTTCTGATTTGAGGCCAGACAAAATAGCAGGGCAATAATGTTTTATTTCTGTTTTGTTGCCAATGAGCTTGTGCTAAATCTCTCTATTCCCAGCCTCTTCTCTTCAAGTATATATAGTTCAAGCAAAACAGAGGCAACGGAACTGGAATGTGTAAAGTCAGGGGAAACACACGTGCACACGAGCACACACACTCATATATGTACACACAAGCATATATATTCTTATAACTCTTGTTCTTTTACAAATGAAGGCAGTACTTTTTGTGATCTAATAACATTTTAATAAACTTGAATTTTGAACTGCTACTAAATGTAACACTAGGTAATGTATTAACTTATGTTACATAAAGTCTCCATTATTCATTACTTTACTTTAGGTTTTTTTATTTTGTATTTCCACTAGAAGTGAACACTGTCATCATGCTTGTGGTCTGTTTCTCTTGAGTATGTATGAGAAGTATTATGAAGGCAAACCAAGAAACTAGGACAAATATCATTACTGATTTCAAAAAATAAACAAAGAAACAGAAGATTGTGCTTCTCTGACCAAGACAGAAGGGAAAAATTAGTGTAACATGTCCAAAGAGAGAAGTCGTAGCTATTCGGCAAAGGAAATAATCAAAACGATGTTGAATCTTTCCAAGAAAAGTTATGTTTGATTAAATTTTTCCCTCTGATTCATCCTAAGAAACCATTTTCCCCCAAGGCCTGGAATGGACATTTTGAAGGACACGTGCCTGTTATTGATACTGAATTCAGTCTCAGTGCGTTATTTTAAAGCGATCACAGTTGTAGCTATACACCAGTATGTGTATAGCCTTCAGATAAGCAATTGACTGTGAAATAATAGTACACAGGGTTTAATATATACCCTCTGGTTATGGGTGTGCATACTAAACAAACAGTATTTTAAAATATATGCGTATACATATAAACACGCAAACCCCGCAAGTTAAAGCTCTCTATCTCTAAATGGACTGGCAGCTGCTTGAAATTTCCCCTCTACTCTCCCTAAGGTCTCAGGTGTGGGATCCATGAGCCAATGTCTCAGCTAGAACAGGTGTCTATCGCTGGGTAAATAGCAATTAGGCCCAAATTTCAGACTTTTTTTTTTTTTTCAAATCCCTTTCGGAGGAAAAGCCCAGGAATAAATAGTTGCTGTAACGGCCAGGGGTATTGTGTAGCATTATAGCCTCCAGCTGGTCTATTACATACTATAGACAGGCAAAGAATACGGGCACCTGACAGATGTGTTCTGTTAGCTTCATTAGGAAAGAAACAAAGAAACTCCTCAATTAATAGCAGCAGAGCCAAATGGGGGTGGGGGGAGAGCTTGAGGGGAGAGGAATCATAGCCTGTTATTTAAACAGAGTCAGGGAGCCTTTCACTAGTGGCTTAATATGATTCATTAATAAAAACAGCTTTTTGAATGCCCAGTTTAAGTCAAAAGAAATCACTAGCATTTTTTTCCCCCAGCAAAGGAAGGGCAAAATGACAAATTGCTGCTGTTAAATTCATTGCATGTGGGGATGGCCTTTCTCAAAGATCTCTTAAACGGCAAGACTGGGTGTTTGTCACATTAAGTGGCAGAGCAGTTCTCAAAAATTGACTGTGGCACATCAGGGTCTCAGATGAATGGGCAGCAGTGGCCATCCAATAATTTTATATATCCAGACCAGGAAGCATTTAGTGTTGTTTACATGAACGAGAATTTTTTAAAGTAATGAAATGCAGCTCTTACCCTGATGAAAGGAAAATCTGTCCGTGGAGTCACTTTTAATTTTTTTTCTTCTTCTTGGAATGGTTTGAAATACTGGAGAGGCCCAGTTAGCGATTGCAGGTTTTGTTTCTTGCGAGCAATAGAAGTCTGTTTATTTCTCCTTTTGTTTTTCCTTTGCTGAAGATACACGGGGAATCCATGTACAGTGTAAATATGTACAGTTGTGAAAAGGGGAGTTATGTATCATATTAGCAATATATGAGTTCTGAATAAAAATAGTTCTTTTTCCAAGCAAGTCGGAACTACAGTAAGAACTCAGCTTTCATAATGATAATTCCCAATGATAATTCTGGTGTGATACTTGAAAGAACAATACTACTTGCTACCAGGAGGTTAAAGTAGACAGTCTGACCTAGTTGCTGGGCTTAAGGAATGAATTCCTGACACCCCCTCCCACCCCAATCACCACCACTCAATTTATACAGCACATAGTAAAAAGGACTCAGAGGCAAGGACCTAGAAAATTCAGGGGAATTTCTGGTCAATTATCCAGGTAATTCAGGCATAATTACTATGAGTGTATTAACCTGGATAGTTTTTTTTATATGCTAAGAATTCATGGATAGCAGGATTATAACTACCAAAGCACAGTTCAGTGGAGAGTAGCCACAGGAGTCCCGGAGTAACCTAGGCCAGCAAGAATGTGCTCCAAAATCAGAATTGAACACTCATCTGTCTAATTGGGGTGTTGTCCCGCCAAAGAAATAGAAATCAAAACATAAATGGTCATGGCCAAATATGATGGGCCAGGGTCTTTGTGATGGAAATGTAATTGTAAATCTTTATGGCCAACTCAGGCTGTGATGTCTTGATGCTCTTCAATTTTTAAAATATACTCTTGGCTTCTATTTGTATTTTCCCCCCTCAAATAATAGCTACAGAACAAGAAGGCCTAATATCTATTCCCAAATGAACAGGAATGAAAAGGAAACACAGCAAGCTTTCCTGGAAGCAAAGGCATTTTTCACCCAAAAGTCTCTTTCTACACTGCTAATATTTCACATTTGACATCAAGGAATTGCAACCATGAAGGAAAAAGGTCAGAATGTGAAACTGTTATGTTCAGACTCTAACTCATTATGGATCTTAATCTTTAGAAACAAGTAATAGTTCCAGCAGTAACTTACCATTGGTTATAACTTAAAGTTCCTTCTCAGAGACCTGATGAAAGAAACCTTCACTGTCATTGTTTGGCAGATCCTTGTAGAATGCAGTCCTTCAAACCTAAAATCACTTTTGATTAGGGTGCAGAAAATGTACAACACTCCCACCAAAAGATGAGGTCAAAATTCAAAATCATGAAAATAATCACTTAGTCCAAATGACCAACAAAGTATAATCCTAGCCTGCAAGTCTGGGTCACAAATGAAGTGTATTTCAGTTTGTTTAGAAACATACAACTTGGATCTTTATTACTTTTCCTCTCTCAACTTAATGTCAAATGCCATTTTTTTTTCCTTTAGTGTTTTTAAACAACTCAGAAGCATGGACGCACATTTGGTTTCCAACAGTGTATAGACACCTTCAACATTAGGCTTGACTCCTCTCACTCTTACTCTCTCATTCCCATGTTCATCAGATTCTGATATTTTTGCCTCCTAAGTGAGTCTCAGATCTACTCTATGCTTTCCATCCATCCCATCATCATTCAGCTCCTTGTCATTGCTCACTTGAGCTATTGCATAGCCTCTTTTTTTTTTTTTTTTTAATTTTATTTTGAGACAGGGTCTTACTCTGTCACTCAGGCTGGAACGCAGTGGCACAGTCATGGCTCACCGCAGCCTTGACCTTCCAGACTCAGATGGTCCTCTCACCTCCGCCTCCCGGGTAACTGGGGCTACAGGCGCACCACCACGCCTGGCTAATTTTTGTATTTTTTTATAGAGATGAAGTTTTGCCCAGCTGCCCAGGTTGGTCCCGAACTCCTGGGCTCAAGTGATCTGCCCACCTCGGCCTCCCAAAGTGCTAGGATTACAGAAGTGAGCCACCGCACCCAGCTGCAAAATCCTCTTAATCAGTCTCTTTGCCCCCAGTCTTAAACCCTGCAGACTTATCTTCACTCTCCTGCCAGAAGGAGCTTTCTCAAATGAGAATCAGATGTCCATTCCTTGGTCCAAAAGCATTCCTTGGCGCCCAAAATGAATTCCAAAGTCTTTAGCACAGTAGACAATGACTGGACTGACAACCTCCTGCCATTCCCTGTCATCAGTGTAGCTTTTCTGGAGACTTCTAGTATATCCCATGTAAGTGATCATATGTATGATGTTAGCTGTAGGTTTCCTGCAGATGTCCTTTATAAGGTTGAGGAATTTCCTTTCTACTTCAACTTTGACAGACTTTTTATCATGGGTGGGCGCCACACAGAAAGTACCTTGAGGACTTGATGCTAGTCACAAACAACTAGCCATTTATATATATTAGGTGAATAAATGTATTAATACATCTCTTCTGATGTCATGTGTGATGTTTTTGGTCCACTCCTACTATGATTTAATATTTTTATCTTACTGTCTCTATTTCCCTTACACTGTGCACCCAGCATGGTCTCTCTCACACTACAAGCTCCTTGCAACCAGGTGTGCTGACTATGTCATTCTTTATTCTCAGCACATTTACATGCAGAATTCATGGCTCAATAATATGTTTTATTATAAGCACAGAGTTGAAAGGATAGAATTTCTGGTTTGATTTCTACCTTGCTCTGGAATTAATATTTGCAAAGAAAATTAGAAAGTAGAATACACTCAGACAGAAAAATGTTTTGATTGCTGAAATTTGTGCATGTGACCAACTGTGTTTTTTAGGGGGTTATAGAATTTGCTACGAAGTGTGTTGAGATAGCTTAATTGGGATCATAAGCTGAGAAGGACTTTTCATACAGTTTTCTTGTTGGTGTAAAGAAGAATCACATTCGTGTAGATTTCCTTCTATTCAAAAATCATTCATCTTTTGCTGTTCACAGATTTCCAGGGCCAGATTCAGTTAGATCTGTCACAGACAGGCACAGACAAACACAAACAGGAAAAGTGTTTGAGGGTAGCAAAAAACTGGATAGATTCTGCCACTTATTTTACTGTCTCTTGTTGTCTCAAATATAACTGTTTGTCCCATCTGTCAAAAAACCTGCTGATTTTAACATTCCATTTTGTTGTCAACAACTCTTTCTATTCTCTCCAAATCTTGAAACCACAGAATGAAATTCCATTGGCACTTGGTTTAAAACAAACAAAAAAAAAACCTCATAAATAATTTTCATCATGTTCGAGGCTTGTATTTGTGACCTTTCTCTTCCATTCTACCCTTCAGTTTCCCTAACTAGGGTCACAAAAAAGGAAATCATGGACTTTTTTTATAGACAGCTTAGAAACTGTTTGGGTGGCAAAATATTTTAAAGAAAAATAAATAATAATCCCAGGACCTTCTCTTAAGGGGTAATCTTAAAAGAAAATAATTCATGAGGAAAGACAAAATACAACTTTAAAAACAAAGCAAGTTCCATATGTATTTAAAAAGTAAAAGATAATATTGAAAAATATTCACAGCAAATCGACCAAGTGTTTATCTTTTCTATACAGAGAATACATTTAAATGGATGAGAAAATATGAGAGTCCCAATAGCCAAACTAGGACACAGGAGGTGAAAGAACAATTCTAAGCATTCAACCACAGTCATAAAAAATTAAACAGCAACATACCATTTTTTACTTTTGCAAAATATTCAGAATAGTAATACTCAGTGTTAATAAGGCTAAGGTGAAGCCGAGACTCTCACCTGGTGATATATTAATGACCCTGTTCTACAGGAAAGCAGTTGGCAATGTTTCAGGAGTCATAAAGATGTTCATACTCATTTACTCTGAAATTCCTTTATGGAAAATACTCAGAAATTAAGGGAATTTTTCAAAATATGTGAGTATATTTATCTCAATGTACATTTCAATAGTAAACTATTGAAAATATCCTATATGTTTATGACACACTTCTATAAATAGAATATACCACCAAAAAACTATATGTGCCAAGAGTTTTTAATAATGTAAAGAAATGCTAATGGATTATACTTAGAGAAAGAAGAATAGAATACAGATTCTAACTGCTTTGCTCTTATTCAAGAGCTGGCTGAGTTAAGATAATTTTTGAGAGGCTTTCCTTCTTTAATTATATGTATATATAACATATAATATAAAATGCCTTTAAAGGGCTATAATAAATGCATATATTATTACCAGACAAATAGTAAGGGTGGTGAAATTATGAATATTTTTTATTTCAATAATTTGTTCTTTAATTTTTTTATAAGAATATGTGTCACTTCTACAATCAGAAAAAAGTAGAGGGTTAAAAGACTTGAAAAGTTAGGGCTTTTTCTATTTGCTTTTTTTGGGTCTTCTGTAATAAATGACATCTCTCTAATTATTTAACCCTTAGAGGAAAATCATTTGTATCAAATATGTGTCAGGCCCTATGCTAGAAATTGGACATATCTCATTTAATCTTTATGATAACCCTGAAAAATAGATGTTAACTTTATTTTTATATGTAAAGAACACAAGGCTCAAAAAGTGTAAGCATCTTACCCCAGATCATATGAATAAGAAGAACCATGGTTGGTGTTTCAACACCATACAATTTCCACATTATCTTCAATGTTGACATGCCTAAGATAGCAACCCTTCCAGGTGAAATCATTTGTTATGGGGAGAAACAAATTATGAATTTATTTATTAAAGGAATAAGATTTAAATTCAATTTTAATTTGAGCTTTTTCATTGCCTTTGTTTAGAGATTGAAAGAGCAGGAAAGAAATTTCAGAAGTGTCTTTTCCAAAATCAGCCAGCATTTAGTTTTTCAAATGAGTGAAAAATAATTTGCAATGTATAAGGATAGTTATCAGTTATCAACCATAATTTCTGTTATACATCTAGTCTGATCGTATCACCTCCAGCAACACGATATTTACCTCACCAATAGCACAACAAAGGCACTCGGAATCATTCTCATAAGCCTCTCCTGCAGCTTTTGTGATTAATCTATTATAAAAAGAATGGGCAAATGACTGTCATTTAAGACTGAGTTTCTGTTCTTAAACTTCACACCAGTTTGTCAAAAAATACCTCATGAACATAGGATCACCTGCAAGGCCTGAGACAGCTTTGTTCTTGCTTCCTTGTTGGTGCTGTTTTTATTCCTTCCTTAATTGTTTTATGCCTAACTAGAAACAGTTTTCAGCATCTTCCTCGCACTTAGGGCAAAGCTACACAGGTGAGTAAAATCAGTATCAGCCTCTTGCATTATAGATTCTGGGGTCTGTTTCAAGGCATGTCATAGGCTTGAGCCAGAAGCCAAAAACAATCTCATCAACGCCCAAAAGGAAATGTTTATGCTCTCTTTGCCTCTCCCCACTCTTTTAAAAATCAAAGGGACACAGCTCGTTCCACCCCTCTCACAAACCTTCCCTTGACCATAGGGACAAATCGATTATGGCTGAACTTTTATTCTCTTGTTATGTGTATGGGGAAGTTTTTGAAACAGAAGAATTAGTGCAACCTGAAAAGTCTGTTTTAATCTGTGTGCTTTTAATTTTCAAAAAAATTTCCTCTTTCATCTTTTCTTCATACTCTGCTACAAATTATGCTGGTTCTATTCCTCTAGTGCATTAAGCTAGTGAGTTGCTATGTCTCAGCTCTCCATGTGGGTTCCGGCATCAAAGCCTTGGGCCAATTTTATTTCATTTGTATTTGCTGTCAGAACAATGTCTTTATTCTAAAATGCCCTTCTCAAATCACCTCTCAGGTGGTTTGATACGAGCAGCATGCAGCAGAAAAATATCTTTAAAAAAAAATCCATGTTATTTCTTTTATGTTTTACCCTGTGAATACTGAATGCATGGCACACTTAGTTAAACAACATCTTGAGTTCCATTTTTAAGATGAAATGTACCTTTTATTTTAAATATCTCTGAGACAACGGGTCTGCTCTCCTTCTATGGAAGGGGTTTTTGTTTGGAGGGTGTGGTCTATTCAAATTACTGCTCGGCAATAAACATTTTTACAATATCGTTTGCTTTAGACTGCCAGATGACACCTAGATTG
This sequence comes from Theropithecus gelada, assembly GCF_003255815.1. Classification (NCBI taxonomy): domain Eukaryota; kingdom Metazoa; phylum Chordata; class Mammalia; order Primates; family Cercopithecidae; genus Theropithecus; species Theropithecus gelada. The sequence continues at coordinate 23,026,499 of NC_037671.1, forward strand.
ATTCGATTTTGTACAAAATTCTCACAAAATGAAGACTGAAATGCATTTAGGGAGCTGACAAGGCTGTAGAATTCCATCACGTCAAATTAGCATGAGAAGGAAAATGAGAGCGAGGGTGGACTGAGAATCTGATCATCTTGCCTAACCACACTGTGTAAACGTGGAGCGCTCACAAGAAAACACCTTTCTTTCCTTTATTGCGTGTGTTGTAGGGAGCCAAAGGCAGGGGGAAGAAGAGATTTAAGGAGACATTGCAGTGAGCTGGCAGGTAGTGGGCAGGGGATCAATCCAGTTTGTCACATTAAGGATTGTAAAGAATCCATCTCAGAATGACACTGATGACTCAGCGTATTCAGTTCAGTCCAGACTAAGGCAAATGGCAGTGGTGCGGCAAGCCCAGAAGTCAACAGGGAATTCAGCCTCGGAGAATGCTGGCAGAAAGGGAGACAAGCAAGACACAGCCCAGCAGCTGATTTTGCAGGGTTGCATGTGTGAGAGTTAGAGCTCTTGCCCGCCCTCACTATTTCTCTCTGACCACAATGTCAGACATCCTCCATCAGATTCACCCTTTCCATAGCTGCCCTTTGCAGACGTCCGTCGACTGAGAGCAAACTGGTGTGCACACCTGTGGTCTATGTACTGGGCTAAGGAAAGCACAACCTGCACAGGTTCGCAGGCACATGTGCTGTTCTTAGAGAAGACATTCTTAATACAAACTGCCCTACACCCACTATTACTTCCTGCTTCTCACTGGCCCCCATCAGAGTAACAGAGAGTGTGTACCCTCAGACCCTCCCCAATTCCTTTGACCCTCTCTATCCACAGAGTAACTGCCAGGCAACAACCACTGTTTGTCCTTCATTGCACTCTTCCTAATTAGCAGATATATGTGTATTTATGTGTTTATTTGTTTAGTTTCTGTCTTCCCCCGTAAAGAAAAGGGAAACCCTATGGGGCATGTCTCACTTGCTACTATCTCCCCACTGCCAAACACAGTGCCTGACATGTAGTAAGGCCTCAGTAACTATATGTGGTATAAATGAATAAATTGTTGGATGGGACGGGTGCACTGGCTCATCCCAGCACTTTGGGAGGCCAAGGCGGGTGGATCATTTGATGTCAGGAGTTTGAGACTAGCCTAGCCAACACGGTAAAACCTCGTCTCTACTAAAAATACAAAAATTAGCCAGGCACCGTGGCAGGTGCTTGTAATCCCAGTTACTTAGGAGGCTGAGGCAGGAGAATCACTTGAACCCGGGAGGTGGAGGTTGCAATGAACCGAGATTGCACCATTGCACTCCGGCCTGGGCGATAAGAGCAAAACTCCGTCTCAAAAAATAAAAAGTAAAAAATAAAAAAGTTGGATGGATGAGTGCACAAATTTATAAAGTATGTCTCCAGGAAATAGAATATAGAATTTCTATCTTACAGATCTGGTCAAGTAAAAACAAAAGATATTTTGTCGCATTGCATTGATTCTGAGATTTTCTCATATTTTAACATCTTTCAAATGGGATGGATTTTACAATTTATAGAGCCTTAAAATTATAATCACCAGAGTTTTTCTTTTCTTTCTTTCTTAATAGCATATAATATAATAGTGTGTCTTACAATCACTGGTGTCTTAGAAGAGTTATAATCACAAATCACAGCCAATACAAAGGCAAATAGGGACATCTGTATGGGTGATTTCACTCATAAGCTTCCCAGGGTTCCTTCAGACTGAGGCTTATCAAACTTTACATCAGAATCACTTCGTTGAAAACACATATTCCTGGGATCAACTCCAGAGATTCTGATTCAGCAAGTCTGAAGCAATGCGCCCAGGAATCTGCACTTTTAAAGCCTTCCAATATTTTTGCTGCAAGTGATCCTCTGCCCTCACTTTGATAAATACTCCATACAACAAGGTTCTTCAAATGCTTCTCCAGCCCTATTAAGGCATGTGAAAAGGTTCCAATTTTTTTTTAGCAAATCATTGAAGGTCTAGTCTTCAAAATAGAACTAACCATAGGTCCCACTGCCTTGGGTCATTCATTACTGTCCCTATCGGAAGACACACTTGGTAATTGCTGGGCACCTCCACTGACTGTGATACTACTAGAAAATGCAACTGTATCTCAGATCATACAGTGCCCTTTGGCTGAATTTTCATTAGAAAGTATAATAGTTGAACCATGGTAACATATCCAAGAGGTAGCATTTGGGTGGATTTGCAGAAGGATTTGGGTGGATTTAGCAGCTCTCAGGTGAACAAGAGCTGGGAAGGAGGCTTTTTTCTAAGCAGGAGGAATAGCGTATACTGGTAGTAGATATGGATATCACCTCAAATCCCTCTTGGAAGCAGAGAGTCAATCAACAGTTATAAATGAAAATATTATTACTACTTTTTTGTAAAGGTTTATCCTCTATTAAAGCAGGTATTTATCTAATACCTAATGCTTTCCTTGCAACTACCCTTAACAATGAGAATAATATTTGTGTTAGGAGCCTCTACTGGAGCCCCAGTGATCCTCACACCCTGGTATTCATGCCTTGAGTGTGGGCTGGACCTAGTGACTTCCTTCTAGTCAACAGAAAACCACACACATGATGGAATATTACCTCCAGGATCAGATAACAAAATGGCTTGCTTCCATCCTGCTCATACTCTTGCTTTCTCATTTACTTGCCCTGAGGAAACCAGCTGTCATATTGTGAGTGGTCCTTTTCAGGTTCATAAACAAGGAACTGAAGGGGGACTTCAGCCAACAGCCTGCAGGGAACTGAATTCTGCAAATAATCATGCAGACGAACTTTGAAACATACCCCGCTCCATACCTTTTAGATGTGACCACAGCTCTGGGTGACAGCTTGACTACAACTTCATGAAAGAACCAGAGCCAGACATATCAGCTAAGGTGGGTTCAGATTTCAGATCATCAAAATCTGTGAGATATAATAAATGTTTATCATTTTACGCTGCTATGTTTGGGGTAACTTGTAACATAGCAGTAACTAAGTAACACAAGACTCTTTTGGGTGCACTTTACATATCTCACTAGATATGCACAAAATCTTTGAGAAATAGATGGCAGCTATCATTACACTCCATTTTACACATAAGGAATCTGAATCCGAGGACTTTGTTACTTAAAAAGTCATTTAACTCAGATATGGCAATACTAAGACTCAAACCTAAATTCCATGCTCATTCCTTTCAACCACACTTGCAAGAGCATTCCATTATGGATCTGCAGAACTGAGTCCTGATTCTAGCTCTACCAAATACTATCTGTGTCATGGAGTAGCTCAATTAACCCACCTGGCTATTAGATTCTTCATATATACAGTGAGATGGTGGGTTGAGGATCATCAAAGTCTCTCTTAGCTCAAAATTTTGTCCATTTTATAAAAGGAAGACAAACGATGTAACAAATTATTTTGGTCCATTTTTCTTCTCCATTATTCCTATGCTAATCTCAATGTGTTCCTTTTACCATCAATTCTGGGAGAAATGTGAGGCCTTATTATCCTGTCTTTGAGCTTCCTCTTGAGGAACAGCCCCCTGCTATGACCTGCACAGATCCAGCAATGCCCAGTTTGGGGGGCCATAAATGCCAGGTGACAGTAAGAAGACCAATTTTTTATCAGCTGGTTCTGTTCACTAAAGTATTGAGTTAAGTTATCCATGCTCAGAAAACCATAATCTCATTTCTGTGACTTACCTTAATTAGTTAGCACCTAATGGTTTGGAGAGCCAGAAACATCACCAAGAGTAAATCGACACAAAATATATTGCTTGACTATTCATTGAAAGAACTTGCCATTACACGATGAGTTAACAGTAAGTTATCGGAAATGTGACTACCTTTATTGTAAATGATTCTTTTTTAATCCACATGGGAGAGGAGTGGGAGAGTAAATGTACTGCGCCATTATGAACCTGTCAGTCACACATGCATGAGACATCAGCTCCATCTAGAACAAAATTTGCTGCCACTCAGAAATCATGTTTAACATTAATCTGTTATTCTGATCTGTACTCACTAGATTTTTGATGGACAGATGAACTTATAAAATTTTTAATACAGCCATTTTCTAAAAAGCTAAAACCTGAAGTTGCATTTATTCTTAGTAAGAATTAACCATAATTATCTAATGTCCATTTCCATTGTTCATTCTACTCTCATTCATCTTAAATGCCTAGTAAGACTCTGTAGGTACACACATAGTATAGACAATATGCTCAAGATTGTAGTCAAATAATTGGTGTTGGCAAAATTGAGAGTAAGAAACTACACTACAGCACCATCACAAATAAGCACTAAATTTATCTACTCGCAGATGCAGACAACAATACATTTTAAATACTTGTTTTCCCTCAGGCAGGAAAAAGATGGATAAATAAATAAAAATCAGCAATGCTCTGTCCAGGGCCTAGAATAAAAAATCTATTTTTCATGAGATGACATTCTGAATTAAAATAAACAGCGACGATTTAAAACACAAATGGGAGACCAAAATGAGCTGATAAGCAAACAGAAAAAGATAAGTAAAAGAAAAGGCATTTGGGCCAGGCGCGGTGGCTCACGCCTGTAATGCCAGCACTTTGGGAGGCCAAGGCGGGAGGATCACGAGGTCAGGAGATCGAGACCATCCTGGCTAACACAGTGAAACCCCATCTCTACTAAAAATACAAAAAAAATTAGCCAGGTGTGGTGGCAGGCGCCTGTAGTACCAGCTACTCAGGAGGCCGAGGCAGGAGAATGGCGTGAACCTGGGAGGCGGAGCTTGCGGTAAGCCGAGGTCACACCAGTGCACTCCAGCCTGGGCCATAGAGTGAGACTCCGTCTCAAAAAAAAAAAAAAAAAGAAAAGAAAAGAAAAAAGAAAAGAAAAGGCATTTGGAAAAACCACAGGAAATATCATTCACTTGAACTGGAAAGAGTGCCATCACCTTAAATAATAACAACCCAGAAGTGCTCCAGAAGCATCCAGGTGGACACTGTATTTTGTGGATCCCCTTCCCACCTTGAAATGCAAGAACCCAGTACAGTCTGGTGATTTCACAGATTCAAGCTACCTTCAATATCTGGATATCAAAAATTACCTCTTTGACAAGGGTTATATACTATTCATTCTCCCAAATCACTAGAAGGCACCCGCAAATCAAAAACACCTTTTTAAACAATGCAATTATTTGACATTTTATAAGCATTTTTATATTTCAGGATATTTTAACAACTTTATTGTAAAACATTCATAACTTTAAAAGTCTTCATTGTTTCTCTGGAATTCAAATTTAACTGAGAATCTTGTATTTTTATTTGCTAGCTCTGACAAACCTACTCCTATCCTCTGGGAAGCAATAGGTAGTTAGCTAACTAGTTGGGGCATAGCTGAGACCAGAACTCAAACCTCAGGAATCTCAGCTCTGAGCACCTTCTACAAAGGATTAAACCCAGGAGGAAAGTTACAACTAACCCAATCTGAGGAGCAAATCATGAAGCACAAAAATGGGTGGAGCTGGAAAAACAGAGGAGGGAATATACCTTCCCAACTGGCCAGGGGGGAGAAAAAGGTTTTCAAAGCAACTGCAACTATTTGAAAATTATTTTCAAACAAATATTTTTCTGTTTTCCGAAAGTGTCTCTACAAAAGTCAGTGTCCAAAACCCACATTAGATCCTGTCCAACAAAATACTGTTTCTCACCTGGATCTGAATTTCCCAGAAAAGTTGGATAAATGTCACCAGAATCTGAAAGATACATGATCTAACATGCAATAGAGATTCAGCACCTCGGACAGTGGTCGCTATTATGATAGACAATACACATCCCTTCTTTCTAACTATTCTTGAGTACTGAGGCTTTGGAGACTTACTGCTCCCTCTGTGAAACTAGCTGCGCGTTCTAACACGGTTCCCATCCCTCTAATGGGTTACCTCATCATAATGGCAGATTAGATTTCCAAACAGATGTTGGACATCAACATCCAAGGCACCTTCTATCACAACTAGAAGCCCTTCTTTTGTTGTTTTTAAACCCTTTCCTGCCTCTTCAAATTCTCATCCATTAATTTTTTTCTCATCATTTTAAAACTTTCTTTACTCCATAAATCGGCATGCACATCGTGTAGTCCTGATGCAGACCATCATAACTAAAACAACATTGCACTTGAGCAATAAAGATGTGATAGAAGAGGAAAAGGCAAAACTATAAAAAACAGACAATGTGTTAGTGATTGCCAGGGGCTGAAAATGAGGACTGAGGGTAGAGTTGCCTACAAATGGGCACAAGGACCATGGGGAAACTGTTCTATACCTTGATTGCCATGATGGTGGTACAATTGTTTGCATTCAACAGAACTCACAGGAGTCTATATTATAGAGGGTGAATTATATTTTTATGTAAATTATACCTCAATAAACCTGATTTAAAAAGAAAAATACATTATAAAAGAAATATATGTCTGACCACTAGCTCTGCAGGGTGGATCATGGTTAGTCCTGCCACAGGCTGCATTGCTTTAAGACAGCAGCTGAATTATGTTTGCTCTAAAAACTTCATTTGAAGAGGGATATTCACCAACTAGAAATGATCCTGATGTTGGTGACTAGGATTAAGAAGCTAGACCTTTTAGGGTGGTTTCAGCAGACAGAACTTGTGCCAATAAGTGGAAGTGAGAAGAAGGAGGAATTCAATTATTTAATAGAATCAGTTGCCTTTTCATTTTTGCGGGAAGGTATTGAAACAGTAGTTGAAAAACATTGTAGCAGAGATTATATTAAAGAGATGCAGGGTTAGATGGGAGTTAAACTACATGTCAACTAACAGCCTTTACAACTTTAAAATTCTATTGAATTAATCCAAAGTCCCATTTATGCATCATGCTTAATTCTTAGTAGACCTTATAATGCCTTACTTTTCAGAAAACAATTTAAAGTTCACTCCCTGGCAAACAATCATGACTGTTTTTTCTTTAGAAGATAAAAATATATGTATTATTCCAAATGAATTTCCAGTAACATCAACAATTATTACCTTTATATAAAATGTATAATATTTACACTAACTTTATTCTTTAAGAGTACAGTACAAGTTGTTCTGTGCAAAATGAGATTAGAAACTTTATTTCTTTTTCTAAAATTATTTATTTATTTACTGAGGCAGAGTCTCACTCTGTCACCCAGGCTGCAGTGCAGTGGTGTAATCTCAGCTCACTGCAACCTCCGCCTGCCAGGTTCAAATAATTCTCCTGCCTCAGCCTCTCAAATAGCTGGGACTACAGGCGTGTGCCACCATGCCCGGCTAATTTTTTTTGTATTTTCTGTAGAGATGGGGTTTCACCATGCTGGCCAGGCTGGTCTCAAACTCCTGACCTCATGATCTGCCCGCCTCAGCCTCCCAAAGTGCTGAGATTACAGGTGTGAGCCACTGCACCCAGCAAAACTTGTTTATTTCTTTTACAGTTTCTGTATAAATACTCCCAAGCTAATATCTTAGCATATTCAAGAAACTAGCCATCCTTTCCTCAAACTAAAAAAATCTCATTACACATGAAACTTGTGATTTGAAATCTTAAAGGTGACATTCCAATAACCACCCAATTTTTTTCTTTTACATTTTTCCTTCTGTAAAAAATGGAGTCATTAACCTCCTATTCTCTGGAGCCCAAAAGTCAAAAATTTTGGATGTTTAACATGTCCCAAAGGGTTTAGAGTCCTTTGATGTACTCTTTTGACTGGAATAAAATCATCAGTGGTAGGAATGTTAAACTGCCACCCTTCTAAGGTTATTAACAAAAATAGGATAGACTGTTCCTTAACTACCCATTTTAAGTAATATTAAAAATGCATTAATGACAAACAGCACATACCACTCTCACGACAGTCACGAGTTTATATTTGCAGTTTAATACACTCTGGAAAAATCACCACCATAATTTTTTAATGACTCCTCTGAAGAAATCACATTAAGACATTTAACCCTTGTTCTTGTCATTTTCATATGAACTAAGCTTATGAATATTGGCTAAGGTAACATTGTTGTCAGTCTACATGTAAGTATTATGTAAAAAGAAGTCTGGGTTTCTTCCCTAATTATTATGTATTATATATAACATGTTTATGATTAAATCTGGCCCGTATTTTAATAAAGAGCATTTTACTCTGTTTTTAGTTGTAATGCCCTCTAAATGGTTCTAATCAGAATAGAAACTCTTGGGTAGGAGGTACAGAAGACACAATTTTTGTTAAGAATTCCAGGCACTCTGCAGGTAAAATGTGAATTGTTTCTTACAATCAGTCAAGCAAAAATATAAAAATAAATGTAAAAACAATAAAAGTCATGAAACTAGTTAAGATACTTAAATTTTAAGTGTCGTATGCATGGTGGCAAATTTCAAGTTTGTTAGTTCTCTTTGTTTAAAATGAAGTTTCATATGCAAAATACAGAAATCATTGATTACTGATGGAGAGATGCATATTTTCTTGCTCTTGTTATAAAAGTATACAACATAAAAATCTGTTAAGCAATGAAATGATCAATGCAAGAAGCATAAAGAAAAATACAGCATTTAACCTAAGGCTGTGTTTTTCAAGCTTAAATGTGAGAATCAGGAGGGCTTGTTAAAGCATGGATTGTTGAGCTCCACCCCCAAGGCCTCAGATTCAGCGGTCTGGTTGGCACCCAAGAATCTGGGTGTGTAACAAGTTCCTGGGTGACACTGATGCTGTTGGTCTGGGGTTACACTTGAAGAACCATTGTCATTGAGAAGAGATAACAGTTTTTGATATAGCAGGAGGAGCACTGGTGTGGGAATGAGAAGCCTTCTGTGCCAAAGGTAAGTTTAAAGGTAGAGGCTCTGGAAAAATGTACCTGTGTTTGACTCTCAGCTTCTGAGCATCATCTTTTTTATCCATAAAACTAGGATGACAGTAACTTCAGTTTCATTAAATTATATCATTCATTTATATTACATGGCATACTGCCTAGATGTTGTCAAAAAAATCAGCTAGTATTATTATTAGCTGTAACTTTAGAAAAGACACATAACATATATGTCACAGTTTTTATAAAAAGAGAAGGTTGTATAAAATTATCTTTAAGAATTTATCACTCCAAAACCCTATAATTCTAAACATATTTTCATCTTATTTAAGATAATTTAATATTAATACAACTTAATATTGTTCTGATTTTCTAAGTGATCAGGGATATGAAAAGAAGGGTAACACAAGTCCCCTGCTCTTACTCTTAAAGGATTCCCAACTCAGTACAGGAGAAAGACAGGGTAAAAATGAGACTGTTAATAATAATAGTATATGTTGAAGTCCTATAGTTAGTGGTTCAGCAATAAGTTACATAGAAGTTTGGGGAAAAAAGTAGCTTCCCTAACTCCAAAGAGGACTTGGACCTTAAGCTTCACAGTGAAGGATATGTAGAAAAATAATATTCATATAGCTCTATGCAGTTTCCAGAGCAATCTACATATGCTATCCCAGATATTAACCCATTTCATAAATGAGAAGAAACGAAGACTCAGAGCCGTAAAGTCATTTCACAATAGTCACATAGCTAACAGGGTGGGAACCAAGACATGCTCTCGGCTCTTCAGACATGCTTTTTTCATTGTATTATGGAGCAAAGAGCAATTTAAGCAAGGGCATGGAGGAAAAAAATAGTGCATGGTATTCAAGAAATGGATCAATATATCTTGGCCAGGAGATTTAATTTAGTAACTATTAGCCCACAAGATCAGTTGGAGCTAGAGCTGGGATAGGGCAGAGGACAATGATATTCTTGAAATCCATTTTGAGGGTTTATATTTTATCTTGAGATCACCGGGTAGTCATTGAACATTTATCTAGATACAAGCCAGATTTAAGAAGATGCATTTATCCATTCACTTATTCAACAATAATTGATTGGGCACTGATTAGGTGCTAGGTTTTGTACTAGGTTCTGGGAGATGAATAAGACATGGTTCCATCTTTAAAGAGATATGGTGTCTAGTGAGAGAGAAAGAAAGGTACATAAAAAATTAAAATGGCATGTGATAAATATAATACTAAAAGTAGAATGCAGTCATGTGCAAACCTGCATTTGACTGCCAAAATATTTATTGGTAGTGCTTTTCTCCATTCAAGTAGATTTAGCATTAATTCAGTTACCAGTGAGTAACTCTAATTCATGTAAGAGAACTGCAAGTCCTATTTTGGTACAAATCCTAGGACAGCAGGTACAATTGTTATTTGAAGAGGAATGAGATTTCTCCTACAGGGTAAGAGAAGGAGCAGGAACGACTGAATATAATATGGGATACATAAGCTGGAGCCTCAGGGATGAATAGAAATACATCTGACAGATTAGGAGGAAAGGCATCCCCAAAATTGCAAAGACCTAGGGCCCTGAAATAGCCTTGCCTATTAAGAGATTTGCAATAAAGTCAGTTTTGCTGGAGCATAAAAGGCATGACTGTTAATAGCCAAGAGCCTGGACTATGGTGATTGTGGTGCAAATGCATATAAATGATAAATGTGCCTCTTAGAAAATTTAAATGAAATTATCTATATCAAATGCCTAACACCATTCCCAGTACACCCTAGATCCTCATTATGTTACTTTCTTTCCTCCATCTTCACTTACTTCACCTACTTCTCTTATAAAGCTACACATAGGTTTGAATTTAAAAACACGTATCATTTTATTCATCAGTGTCACAACTCAAAAATATCAGATATGATTTTGACCAACTATTATTGCAGCCTTTTAAAAAACACCAACTGGTTGTCTCAGAGGCATGGTAGAGAATAAAAAAGAAAAAAAAATCAGCTATTATCTAATTCTCTATTAGAATTCACTACTATGAATTCTCTCCCTTCCAGGATATGCCTTAAGAAACTCCGGAATTTACTCTGAAACCCAGATTCCTGGACAACTTCACAAACCTCTAGAGTCAGAATTCATAGACTGGGACTCTGTGAATACAAGCTTCCCAGGTAAGTCTAACATGCGGTCAGATCTGAGATTCACAGAAACAGTACCAGGAGTTCATGGGAGACCCTCCGGTTGTGGAACACTGTACCCACATTTGCTACTAATTTATAAAAATATTTCTTTATGGTTTTGTTAAATTTGAGGTAAAATTTATATTCTGTGAAATGCAAAATCTGGAATTAGTTCAACAGGTTTTGGTGAGTTTTGACAAATATAAATCCCATGTTTCCCCCACTCTATCAAGATATGGAATAGTTCCCTCACCCTAGAAAGTTCCATCATGCTGCCTCTCAGTCAATCCTACCCCCTCCCTACCAGAAGCAATGACTCGTCTGATTTTTATCCTTAATGATTGGTTTTGTGTGGTTTAGAACTTCACATAAATGGAATCATACCGTATGTACTCATTTGTGTCTGGTTTCTTTCACAAACATAATTTCTGTTACGAGTCATCCATGATATTACATATAGCTACAGTTTGTTTCCTTTTATTATTGAGTAGTAAGTATTCCATTGCATAAATATAACAATTTATGTATCCATTCTTCTGTTGATGGAAATTTCCTGTCTTGGGTTACTGTGAATAAAGCTATGATGGACATTCTTATAAAAGTATTTTTGTGGACATATATTTTTATTTATTTTGAGTAAATACTTGAATAAATTTATCTTGAGTAAATACACCAGTGGCTTTAGTGAATCATAGAGAAAGTATAGGTTTAACATTATAAGAAACTACCAAACTTCTTGCCTTTGTCTTTTGACATGTTCTGTGGACCTTATAACTTTTCCTCTGGCCAAAGTTTGCTTTACTATTGCTTCTTCCCAGGAATGAAGCTGAACAAAAATTGGGACCCTCCTATTGCCATTATGAGACGCTCTTTGCTAATTGTGGCATTGATGCCTGAGATTTTTTAAGTCCCTTCCCTCCCTACAGCCGTGGTATCCTGTGGCCCATGAATGATATTCATGTCGTCACAAGAAGAAAATGCTGCAATAAGTCTCTAAAACACCAGTGTTCTAAAATCAATGCTTACCTTTCTCAGTGGATCAACTGGACAAAACCACTTACCATAGAATGTCCTTATGAAGTGAAATTTTTACAGCTCAAAGCATCAAATGGGAACAATTGATATGCAGCTGCCCTAGAAAGTAGCTCTTAAAAAGATAACAGAAAGTTTGGGCACAATGGCATTATTTTATCAGCTACATCTCCCACCCTGCAACCACAGTATTTTTCTCCCATTTGTTCCAGAAATATATTTTATTACCTGATCTGTGTTGGGGCTGGGGATAGAGGAACGAGAAGAGAACAGCTGCAATAATGACAATTTCCTTCCTTCTAAGACATGCTAGTTCAGTAACAGTGACAAAACTCTAGCACTTTATCATAATTCTCCCTTTCCAGAGAGTGGACACATTACTTCAGTTTCATTTCCCCAAAGTACTCTCCTCAGCAGTTCAATATTGTGCTTGAAGCATACTTATTTGATACTCCAGCATACTAAAATGAGCCAAAAAAGAAAACCAGGTCCAGCCCATCTGCCAGGTTTGGAAGGGAAGAAGCATATAGGAAGCGCTTGTGCGTGCATGTGAAAGACGAAATAAACAGAGACTGTTCTGGAAATGTTAAAGGGTTGGAGGTGTTATTAATGGCAGTATATGAAGCAGAACCTACTCCCCCACGGTGCAGGGGCCATGGAGGGACAGAGTGGTAGACATTGAGGTAGAATAAAAACGAAAATTGTGTGTTTGATGTAGAATAAAATGAAAATTGTGCTTTTAAAAAATTTTATGGTAGCACCATACACTTCAATGGCCTCACTTTGTAAGTCATACTCTATGTCTTAAGGTACTTGTTTTGCAACTGGATTTTCACCCCTCTTACTAGGCGATAAGCCCCAGCTTCTCTCAATTTAAAGACAATTTAAAAAACAAAAAAAAGGAAACATCTTTCACAGCTACCATCTGACTAGCAACGTAGAAAGCTTACTCTCCAGTTGACCTTGCTCAAAGTGCTAACTGGAAACCAGAAAGGGCAGGTCTCTGAACTGAGGCAGCAGTGAGCAGCTTCCTTCCCAGCAGCTCGGGAACAGAGGGTCCTTCTTTCAGCCACCGCCAGAACCACAAGGAGTGTCCACAGTCTCACTCCCTGTGCCCTGGATGACTCCCTCACTCCCCCACCCTTTTTCTTTTACTTTTTTCTTCTTTCTTTTTCTGGGGGGAAGAGTAGGGGGCATCTGGTGCAGCCTCATCTTCCTCCTCCTCCTGCTGAGCCGGGGCAGCAACTCAGGGGAGGCAGTAGCAGGTGCAGCGGCCTTAGGGGCGGGAAGATGAATTCAGAAACACAGGATCAGCAGAGAGATTAGGCTGTCAGCCTCCGAAGCACTTTCCTGCTGAAGAGGAGATAAGCAGGAAAAGGTGAATGAGAACACTAGTCACGGCAGATGGTGCGTGAGATTTGGAGGAGAGTGGGGGGAAAGGTTGTGGGTATGGGAGAGAGAGGGAGTTTGGAGAGGTGCTGGTGGAGAGAGCAAATGGTGTCAGCACGCAGCGTCTGGGCCCAGCCAGCCGCCGCCCTTGTCCAAACACCTGGGTCCCCTGCAGGAGGCTGGGTTAGGCAGTGGGGAATCCACTGGCCCCATTCTGGATTCTGAACCTGGGCGGGTCCAGGGGCTCCAGCGTCAAGCACATGAGCCCAGGATTACGCTCTGGTCCCAATTCCCCTTCACCCAATCCAAGGTCACAGGTTCTACCCTTAAGCCAGCCAGCCATGAGCAACCCCACAACACAGCGCTTGATACCCAGTGGGCATTCCACAATTATTTATAGAAACAAACGGAACAATGCTTCCCTCAACTCACTTCTGGGAAAACAATTCAAAGCACACAGTAGCAGTTCTTGTTTTTAAACAAAGTGGAGCTGAGAGAGGTAATTAAAGTCAAACTTATCCCTGTGACAAATGTATTCGACACTTTTTCTCGCAGAGAAAACATTAAAAGCCATCATAGGTGGGAGTCCCACTAGGCAGACCAGGTAAAAACAAGAGTCGTTTTAGCTGGACCAAGAGTGGGCATATCTGCAATTGACCACCACCCCTCGCCTTCTCTCCTCGCAGTTATCCCAGGATCCTATCAACTCCTCGGGGCTCAGGAGAGCACAATTCAAAAATCACTGCCCCAAAACATACTGAGATCAAATGGTGAGTATCAATGCCTTGAACAAGATTGAAGACAAAACCAGAGTTATACGGAACACCTCATCTTTAAAAGGGGAAGAAGGATGCCACAACAGTAAAACTCAATTTAAAAATGCGCAAAAAATCTGAATAGACACGTATCCAAAGAAGATATAGAACTGGCCAGTAAACATGTGAAAAGATGCTCAACATCACTAATCATTAGGGAACTACAAACCAAAACCACAATAAGCTGCCACCTCACATCCATTAGGATTGCTACTATCAAAAAAAAAAAAAAGGAAAGAAAGAGACAGAAGGAAAAAGAAAAAAAAGAAACAAAAAAGAAAAGAAAGAAAGGGGAGAGAGAGAACAAAGAGAGGGAGGGAAAGACGGAAAGAAAGAAAGGAAGAAAAGAACAACCCAGGGGTATGGAAAAATTGGAAACTTTATTCACTGTTGGTGGGAATGCAAAGTGGTACAGCCACTATGAAAAATCGTATGGAAGATAGTACTCAAAAAAATTACATAGAATTACTCTATGATTCAACAATTACAGATCCAGAAGAATCAAAAGCAGGTACTTGAAGGTGTATTTGTACACCTGTGTTCATAGCAGCATTATTCACAATAGCCAAAAGCTGGAAACAACTCAGGCGTCCCTTAACAAATTAACGGATAAACAAAGTGTACTATATACGTACAATAGAATATAATTCAGGCTTAAAAAGAAAATTCTGATACATGCTACATGACTGAACTTTGAGGTTATTAGGCTAACGGGAATAAGCCAGTCATAAAAGGACAAACACTATAGAAACTACTGGCATGAGGTAACTAATATAGTCAAATTCAGAGATATAAAGTAGAATGGTGGTTAGTAGCAGCTGGAGGGAGTTGTTTAATGGGTACAGAATTTGTTTTGTAAGACAGAATTCTGGAAATAATGAGCGGTATAAGTTACACAATAACATGAATGTACTTAATGCTACCAAACTACATACTTACAGTCAAAATGGTAACTTTTATGTTACGTGTATTTCACCACAATTTAAAATACTGTTTTGAGTCAAAGTCTTGCTCAGTCAGCCCAGACTAAGTGCAGCGGTGCTATGTCCACAATTGGTGAGTTCTTGGTCTGCCCTGACTTCAAAACTGAAGCCACAGACCCTTTGGTGTTACAGTTCTTAAAAGACGGTGTCTGAAGTTTATTCCTTCTGATGTTCAGATGTGTCCAGGGTTTAGTTTTCCTTCTTGGTAGGCTCCTGTGCTCTCACTGGCTGCAGAAGTAGAACTACAGACCTTCACGGTGAGTGTTCAAGTTCACAACACATCCAGAGTTAATTCATTCACTCCTAGCAAGATCGTATCTCGCCGACTTCGGAGGGAAGCTGCAAACCTTCATGGTGACTGTTACAGCTTTTAAAGACAGCACAGACCCAAACCGTGACCAGCAGTAAAATTCATTATAGAACGAAAACAAATCAGTTTTCGCAACATGGAACAGCACCGCAGTGGATTGCCACTGCTGCGGGTAGCCTGCGTTTATTCCCTTATCTGGACCCACCCACATCCTGCTGATTGGTCCATTTTACAGAGAGCTGATTGGTCCGTTTTGACAGCGTGCTGATTGGGGCATTTTGGTCCGTTTTGACAGAGTGCTGATTGGGACATTTACAAACCTTTAGCTAGACACAGAGTGCTGATTGGTGCATTTACGATCCTTTAGCTAGACAGAAAAGTTCTCGAAGTCCCCACCCATGCCAGAAGCCCAGCTGGCTTCATCTCTCACTGGCACTCGCCAGGACTTTGCAGCACCTAGGCTAGGCACTCGAGCAGCCCAAAGAGAGCTCGTCCCCCTATCAAGCCCAGCAAGCACCGACTGGCTGCCCCCAGTGCAACTGCGGGGCCCGCCGAGTCCCCGCCCACCCGGAACCCGAGCCATGCTGGCCAGCCAGTGCCATTCGCAGCCCCGGCTCCTGTCTGCGCCTCTCCCCCGACGGCACAGGGAGCTTGGTCTGGCCTCGGCCAACCCGAGAGAGGGGTCTCCACAGTGCAGTGGCGGGCTGAAGGGCTCCTCAAGCGTGGCCAGAGCGGACGCCGAGGCCAAAGAGGCACCGAAAGCGAGCGAGGGCTGCTAACACTTTGTCATCTCTCAGCGTGCTCTCAGCTTGAGAAGTGACAATGTGCCAGCAGCACTCACTCTCGGCACCTCCTGGACCTCGGCGTCCACTCTGGCGGTGCTTGAGGAGCTCTTCAGTCTGCTACTGCACTGTGGAAGGCCCTCTCTGGGCTGGCTGAGGCGGGAGCCGGCCCCCTCTGCTCGGGAGGAGGTGTGGAGGGAGAGGCGTGCGCTGGAACCTGGAACCGGGGCTGGGCGTGGCGCTCACCGGCCCCTGCAAGTTCTCGGGGGCACGGGCTCGGCAGGCCCCGCACTCAGAGCAGCCGGCCAGCACAGCTGGCCCAGGGCAGTGAAGGGCTTAGCACCTGGGCTAGCAGCTGCGGAGGTTGTGCTGGGTCTTCCAGCACTGCGGCCGGCATGCACCGGGCTGGAATTCTCGCTGGGCCTCGGCCGCCTCCCCATGGGGCAGGGCTCAGGACCTGCAGCCCGCCATGTCCAAGCCCCAACCCCCGGGGGTGGGCTTTTGCGCACCGCCTGCTCCATGGCACCCAGTCCCACGGACCACCCAAGGGCCGAGGAATGCGGGCACATGGTGCGGGACTGGCGGGCAGCTCCCCCTGCAGCCCCAGTGCGGGATCCACTAGGTGAAGCCAACTGGGCTCCTGAGTCTAGAGCCTTTATGTCTAGCTAGGGGATTGTAAATACACCAATCAGCACCCTGTGTCTAGCTCAAGGTTTGTAAATACAGCAATCAGTACTCTGTATCTAGCTAACCTAGTGGGGACTTGGGGAACTTTTCTGTCTAGTACTCTGTGTCTATCTAAAGGATTGTAAACGCACCAATCAGCACTCTGTGTCTAGCTCAGGGATTATAAACATACCAATCAGCAGTGTCAAAATGGACCAGCTGGCTGTAAAACGGACCAATCAGCTCTCTGTAAAATTGACCAATCAGCAGGATGTGGGTGGCAGTCAGATAAGGGAATAAAAGCAGGCTGGCTAAGCCAGCCACTGTTGTCTTTTTCTACACTGTCGTAGTTTTATTCTTTTGTTCTTTACAATAAATCTTGTTGCTAGTTAGTCTTTGGGTCCATGCTACCTTTATGAGCTGTTAACACTCACTGTAAAGGTCTGCAGCTTTACTCCTGCAGCCAGCGAGACCATGAACCCACTGGGAAGAACAAACAACTCCAGACGCGCCACCTTTAAGAGCTGTAAAACTCACCGCAGAGGCCTATAGCTTCATTCCTGTCAGCGAGACCAGAAACCCACCAGAAAGAAGAAGCTCCAGACACATCTGAAGGAACAAACTCCGGACACACCATCTTTAAGAACTGTAACACTCACTGCGAGGGTCCCTGACTTCATTCTTGAAGTCAGCGAGTCCAAGAACCCACCAATTTTGGACATCAGGCTCACTGCAAGCTCCGCCTCCCAGCTTCAAGTGATTCTCCTGTCTCAGCCTCCGTAATAGCTGGGCTTGTAGGTGCCGGCCACTATGCCCACCTAATTTTTTGTGTTTTTAGTAAACAGATGGTCTTCATCTCCTTACGTTGTGATCCACCTGTCTTAGCATCCCGAAGTGCCTGGATTACAGGCATGAGCCACTAATATTTTTTAAGGGAGAGGAGATGAAGGAAACTCTGCATGTGTGAAAATTGGGCCTCAGTTCTGGATGGTTATTTTTTAAGGTTACATCCACTAACCAGAGAGAACTGTCCAAGTCATGCGTACAACCCCAGTTTCATTACATCCTTTTTCAAACTCATGGCTAAGAGGGCTTATTTAAATCTGTTGTTTAGGTCAGATTCCACTGCTGCCACTAACTGCCCTTAAGTGGACAGAATTTGAATTCTCCACCTTCTCATTTTAAATTTATTCTAGCCTCTTCTTCCTGCCTTAGCAAACCTCATCAGGAAAGCAGACAGGTGCTATTTAACCTAAGAGTAGTCCCATGCTAGTCTCTCTGGAGTAGGCTGGATTTGCTGTCTTCTGGAAAATATTGACCCTTTCTGCTCACTCAGCCCAAGCAGAACACTAAGAATGAGGATTCCAGCTATGCTGGCATCTTGTGTTATATTAACATTATGTTAATTAACTGAAAAGCCACACATTGATTTTTCTTGAGAGGTTCCAAGGATCAAATATCAATGCATGGAGTCAGCTAAGCCTAATTTACTAATGGATTTTTAACTTACATTTAGAAAAGAGCTTCAAGGGAAAAGCAATTTTCCACTTGCCAGAAGACATGAAGGACTTACTTTGTCCAATTGATTTAGAGAATTTCCACATTCCAAGAAAGCCAAGAAAATATGTTTATAAACAAGACTTATGTTTTTCTTTAATTGTTGTAGAAAAGGTCTAATGGAAAGAATCAATCTTAAAACATGAACCCAAGTTCAACTAGTATTGAATATCTGGGAATTGTGGATCAGGATGAGCATAATTCATTAAACTTGGGCATTAAAATCTATTCTGTCGAGGCTTTGAACAATATTATATATCAAAAAGTATTATGTGCTTATGCTTATGTATTTAGGAGTAAAAGGAGTATTCTTTCCAATAACCCAATATAATAACACTGTGCTAGATGCTGGGACCCGAAAGTAAATGAGACATGTTCTGTACTGGAACTCAGAGTAAAATAAAAGCAACCATTGGAAGCCCCTTCAGTGAATGGCAATAGGTAGAATTTAGTGATTGGACTGTCCAAATTTCTCACTAGACATCTCCTTTTACTCATAGTCATTACCATCATCCCTTTGGCTGGTTTCCAAAAACCACAGTAGGGTGGGGGCACAAAGAGTGTAAAACTTCCAATTACAAAACAATAGTCTCTGTCAACAAACAGGACACAGCCTCAAATGTCTTCTCTGGTTCAAAAACATACCAGGAGTTTTTTGTGAACATAGATGACCTTTCAGCATGCTTCCTATGGCTCTAACACTGTTGTCTTGCCATACTTGTCCCATACTCTAGTCCCAACTGTGGGAAAGTTTCATCTCCTCCTGTGTCAGAGACTTCTGTGATCCACCGGAACCATTTCCTCTTTCCCCACAGCACACAGTTATACTACATTTCCCAGACTCCTTTGCAATTGCATGGCCATGTGATTGAGTTCCATCCAATAGACTGTGGGAGGAAGTGATGATCACCACTTCCTGGCCTGGCCCATAAAAGCGTCCATGATTCCCTGCCTTCTTTTTCTCTTCGTGGTTGTCAGTGCCTGGGGCAACTTTGGAGGCCAAGTATTGAAGATGCCAGAACGTCTGTCAGACTGTGTCCCTACATGACTGAGCAAGGTCTCCCCTACCACCTATCATCCCATCGCCTTGCTCAGTACCGCTACTGCCACCCACCAATGGGTCTTCATATGAACAAAACATAAACTATTGTGCTAAGCCACTGAAATTGGGTAGTTTAGCTGTTACAGCCAGAGGCATATAGTGAAGCATAAGTTTCAGGACCCTTCACATGCATGGCTCCTTTCAAAGATCATAGAAAAGGCCCTGGCAATGTGCTCTGGTAATGGCCAGGGGCATTTTTGGAATCTGGTTAAGGGAAGTGTATTATAGATTTTTAATGCGATCTATTTATCTAGCTCAAAATCACTTCCAGATACAGTTATTACCCTAGCTGTACCAGTGTAGAAATGGCTTTCAGGAATTCTCCTACTGCCTTTTGTGCCAATTCACCTGGCATCCAGATGTGAAGGAGCATGACAAGAAGGTTTAACCCAACATGCACAGGTCCTATGGTACCTTGCACCAGAGGGGTAGGTAGTAGGGAAGAATAAAGTACAAAAAGTAGCATGTTGGAAGCTTCTTTGTGGAAATATCTTGTAATCATAAGACATGTAAACATGTAAGCAGAGAATTTGGCTCTCATCAAACCTAGTAAAAACAAAGATTGTCTCTCTGTTTCTTATGAGAATCACTCAAAATTTTTCAGAATTTTTGTGTTTGTTGAGCACCTGCTGTAGGAATGCCACAAAGAGTACATTGTTTGCATTGTTTTCATTCATTTATTCATTCTAACAATCAATAATTAGGAATCGATTTTGATTAACCATCCTAAAAGAAAGGCCAAATTATGTTTTCATTCTCTCTAAAGAAATTGATATTATAAAATCATTGTCATATAAAGAGATGATCAAAAGGCATGCCAACAAAGAAAGGGAGAAAAAAGGTATCAGAGAGATATGTCGTATCATTAATAAAATATATTATTACTTTCCTGAGCTTTGTAATATTTGTCAGATTTTTAAAATGTAATTTATTGTGATTTATTGTATTATTCTAGAGAAATATTCACTTTCATATCAAATTTTATATTTGTAATTGTGTATTCTTTTCTCAAAGAAAGCCTGCGACATTTTATTAATATAATCTTTAGACCCCACTAAACTTAAGTCCACTCCAACACAGCGGCTAGCATCACCCTGCTAACATACCTTCTGCATTGCCCAGAGTTACTGGGTCTTATAGAGGAACCGGTCTCACTCCTAGCGCCCTAGGGCATCTCCAGGGATGGACCTCTTTTCATCCTCACACCAGTTCCCTTCTCTCAAGGAACATCATGAAGGTTCTTCAAGACTAAGTTGGAAGGCAATATGAAGACATTGTCTCATCTGTACTCACAACTATTGCTCCCTTCCTTTCAACCAGCATTCCTGGACTCAGAATGAGCATCTTTTTTCTAGTTCCCCATTACACATGGCACCAATTGTTACTCTTGGGAACCAATTGTCAGATTCAATCAGACCACTCATTGTGCCTCCCCTGAGCTTGTCAGGCAAACCCAAACTGGCCTATCTACCAGTTAAACATCCAGACATGCCCAAACACATCGGAGGCCACAGCAGTGACCTAGTTTGGCCTTGGCTTCAAGTTTTTCTAGACAAAAAGTTCTCCTGGTAATGAAATTTCACTTGATCCTATGGGAATGTAAGCAGGATTCCTCCCCATGTTATAGGTAAGGGAATTGGACATTGGAGAGTTTAAGTGACTTTCCCAGGGTCGCATAACCTATAAGTCACAAATTAAGGGCTGAAACCCAAATTTTCTGTCTCTAGAGTGTGCGTTCTTGCCACTAAGCTTCTCTGTGTCCCCTGGGTCTGTTAAGATATACAGTACTGACTACAGAAAAGCCTGGCAAGGTGAAGATGCTAAAACATTAGCCCAGCTATGGAGGGTTTTCAGGAGATTTGGAGCTGTATTTTTCTTTAATAGGAAAAAAGGGGTTGGCACCTTCCACCAGTAATGAGCATGAGGTGGGCTATTTCTTCCCTAATCCATATAATCTTCAATTGAGAGGAAATCAAGTAGATGGCCCTATAATGCTTTTCTGCTTAAATAATCATTGGTAGTATACAACCAGTACAACAAAGTATGCCTTCTTTTTTCATACCATTGATATCCATGGTACACAAAAATACCAATATGTAATCAAAGCTACTATTTATCTACATTACAGATTAAAGAGTGATTTCTGGCCCAGCGCAGTGGCTCACACCTATGATCCTAGTACTTTGGGAGGTCGAGGCAGGCAGATCACTTGAGGTCAGTAGTTTGAGACCAGCCTGGCCAACTTGGTGAAACGCCATCTCTACAAAAAATACGAAAATTAGCCACGCATGGTGGTGGGTGCCTCTAATCCCAGCTACTTGGAAGGTTGAGGCACAAGAATTGCTTGAACCCGGGAGGCGGAGGTTGCAGTGAGCCGAGATAGTGCCACTACAATCCAGTCTGGGCGATAGAGTGAGACCAAGTCTCAAAAATAAGCAAATAAATAAAAATAAATAAATGAAGACTGATTCCTGACGCTATTGCATAAAGTGTAATTGAAAGAAGGATAGGATAAAAGGAGAGGATCTGATTTTAAACAAAACAGACTGCTATGGTGTGAATGTGTTCCCCAAAATTCACGTGTTGGAAACTTAATCCCTGATGTTGGTGTTGGAAGACCCGGCCTTTTGGGAGGTGTTTGGGTCTGACGGACTCTACCCTCATGAATGGATTAACGTCATTCTAAAAGGAGCTTGCAGGGGTGAGTTCACTCTCAGTGTTCTTCTGCCATGTGAGGACACAGCATTCATTCTCCCCTTTTTGCCCTTTCACCTCCACCATCTTAGGATGCAGCAAGAGGGTTCTTACCAGACACTCAACCTGCTGGTGACTTTCCAGCCTCCAGAACTGTAAGGAGTAAATGTCTGTTTTTCATAAGTTATCTAATCTCAGTTATTATGTTATAGGAGCACAAAATGGACTACGAGAGAGACTGAGCAGTTTTAATCTATTAGTGGCATAATTCAAAGCAGAGGAGATGACTCTGGGTTGGGAACATTTCTTGACAGATCTTTGATCGAGGGAAGTGAGCCCCAGCCCCACTCCACTGCCTCCAGGGACCACCTAAAAGCAAAGATGAAACTGGAAACAAGCTGTGTGTCTGCACATGAAAATAACAGGATGTTAAGGATTGTTCATTGACAGCTTGAGAGGCTGGACTGAGGTGTGTGAGGGAACCAGGAAGAAGGAAGGAAGAGAAATAGAAGAAAGTTCTAGAAAGGGGTTATAAGTAGAAGCGGAAGTGGGAGATGACAGCTCAGTAAGAAATGCCCCGAATTAAGAAAAGCATGGAACCTTTAAGACACAGAAATCTACAATTCATTAAAGATTTTTCTAGCAGCACATTGCATTGTTAACAGCCTCAAACGCCTCCTCTCCCGTAAGGCTGCCAATAAAGTTCTGTTCTCCACAACAGCCCCTGTTAGGACACTTTGGGGAGAAGGAACCAGGATTGGGCCCTGCATGAAAACGACCATCCAAGAAGAGAGCAGTCTCAGGAGGCAAGACAGCTGCTTCCCGATAGCTTCCAGGATTGAGGCTCCTCTGATAGTCCAAGGAATATCAGGAATACTTCCAGAAACATATGTGATGGAGACTCAAACCATCTCATTTGGATACTAAAGGATGACCAAAGACTTTTGCAGGAAATGGGGATGTCTGGGCTGCAGACGCCTAATATCATCAAATGGCTCACTAATAAGATTAATGTCAGTCTTTGAGTCTTAGCCTGAATCAAAAGACATCCTGCAGGAACAGAAACCCAGAGATCTAAAAGACTAAGAGAACCAGCTAGTGGCAAGACTAGGGTTAACCCAAGCAATCTGCCTCTCTGTTCACATCTCTTCCCAGAACCATCTGTTACTGCTGAATTGTGTCTCCCCAAAACTCACGTGTTGAAGTCCTAACCCCCACCAGTACCTCAGAATTTAACTGTATTTAAAGATAAGTTCTTTAAACAGGTAATTAAATTAAAATGAGGTCATTAGGGTGGGCCCTAATCCAATATGACTGATGCTTTTTATAAAAATAGGACACAAATATGTACACAATGAAGACCATATAAAGACACAGAAGATGGCTGTCTACAAGCCAAGGAGAGAGACCTGGAACAGACCCTTCCCTCTTGGCCCTCAGAAGAAACCAACCCTATTGTCACCTTGGCCTCAGACTTCCGGCCTCCAGAACCATGAGAGAATAAATTTCTGTTGCATAAGTACCTCCTATCTGTGCCCCTACCAATCTGTGGCACTTCGTTACGGTGGTCTCAGGAAGCTATTATGCCCCGCCCCCATCTCCTATGTGGTGGGTGAGGTGGCACAAGTGCTGTCCCTACATGTCAAAGTGACAAAACAAAAATTTCGAACTATGAACAAAAATCCTGGGTTTTTTTGCATTTTGCATCTTGAGTAATTTGATCCACCAGCAAACTAGATTTACTCCATATGTACAAAGCATTTTTGCATATAAACTTGTAATTTCAACAAATAAAACCTTATTGCAGGCTAAACATGAAAATGAAAACAATCTACGCTCTCTTTTGCACTTGTCTCCAGGAAAGCAAAATACTTCCATTATTTAGGAATAAAAATTATTTATTTTGTATTTCATTTAATAGTTAATTCTATGTTTCCAGAGCTTTTTACATTGTGTCTAATTCTGTGAAATCTAATTCATCCCTATTTAGAGTAGAATAGTGCCAGTGTGTTCTCTGCTATGTTGCCAAGGTATTTATTAGTTTGGGGTCCATATTACTTATGTCTGCACTTTAAAGTTAACCGAGGAATCCATCACAATTTTTAGGCTTTATCAATATCAAGAAGACTGTATAAGAAGGACAGGTGGATGGGAGCGGTGGCTCATGCCTGTAATCCCAGTACTTTGGGGGGGCCAAGGCAGGTGGATCACGAGGTCAAGAGATCAAGACCATCCTGGCCAACATGATGAAACCCCGTCTCTACTAAAAATACAAAAATTTGCTGGGCGTGCTGGTGCATTCCTGTAGTACCAGTTACTTGGGAGGCTGAGGCAGGAGAATCACTTGAACCCAGGAGGTGAAGGTTACAGTGAGCCAAGATCACGCCACTGAACTTGCACTACAGCTTGGCAACAGAGCAAGACTCTGTCTCGAAAAAAAGAAAAAAAAAAAAAAAAAAGAAAGAAGGAGCAGGTCCCCACAGAACAGTACACTTGTACAGCCCTTATTGAATTGTAGCCAGAAGGAAACATGGCAAATGACTCAGAATATGTATAAATTGTCACCTTCCTGTGAGAAACTTTTGTCCCACTTATCAGAGTGCATTCAAATATTTTCCCAAACCTAAACTACATGCATCTCAAACAAATCACTCTTCTCATCTTCTCTAAGTGCACCTGTAGAATTAATGCACATGGCAAACACTGTTTTTAGAGTGTTCTATTTGACCTACTGAGTACTAAAAGAACAAAAATGATTTCACCTCTCTAGACTCACATTCGTCTCCCCCACATGAGCTCTGGGAGACTTTGGATTGAGTATAGGGCTAAAATTGCAATCCAAAGAAATGCAGAACTAAACAGTGTTGGGTCAATTGGATACAGAAGCAGCAAAACATAATATCGTATCTTTATCTCACAAATAAAATTATATCCTAGACCAATACCTCTTAAAAGTTAGTGTGCACAGGAAGATGTTGTAAATAGCAGACCTGAGGCCTGAGGTAAGAGCTGAGTGCATTTCTAAAATTCTAAGGTGCTGGTGCTGCCGGTTCATAGAACACACTTTGAGTTCTAGATTTATATATTTATAAAACTATAAAATGTAGTGATATAATTATGAGACAAATGTAGCAGTATATTTTTGTAATTTGGGGGTCAGGATTTCTTTTTATAGTAATTTTTTAAAAGACAAGCAAGGTTAAATACATAAATATTTTAAACTTCTATGTGATGAAAACTTCTGGATGATAAAGTTGAAGAACAGTTAAGAAACTGATCAAATATTTACAACCTACATAACAAAAATTCCTATTCAGAATATATAAAGAACTGCAAATTATAAAAAACAGAAATCACAGAAGAATTTCAATTTGCTAATAAATATATGAAATTGCTGCAACCTTATTAGTAACCAAGGAAATGCAAATTGAAACCACACAAAATATTTTCTACTCACCCAGGTGTCAAAAATTAAAAACAATGCTATATCAGCATTTTATGATCTATCCGTTAAGTTTAAGGCAATACAGCTCCAAAACTGGGAATACCATATGTTATCATAGATTCCATTTCAAAGATGAGGAATCTGATGCTTAGGGACATGACGTGATTTGCTCAAAATTACTTACTGTAATAGTTAGTCCAGAACAGTGGTCTTCTAGCTGTCAGTTTAGCTTTGGAAATAAAAGATATTGGGGTAAACATTTTTGGTGGCATATTGTAATCCATAAAACAGCAAGACCTATCATTCTACCCCATTTATCCTTGCTAGTAATGGTGTTTGTGCATTACTTTATATAACAGATTATGGAAATAGAGAATTCAATTTTTTGATCACATATATAGACCTATATATGCTGCGATGTATATATAAATATATGCAACATATATGTTATATATGTGATGTATAAATATATACATCACAGCATATATGTCTATATATAAATAATTGTAATCAATCATACTGTGAAGAAGCTATATCAACCATTACATGAAAGTATGTATCCAAAGTATGTAGAAACATTTTCACTTTTGAAAAATACATTTTAAAATAATTTCCTAATAGTTCACCATATGATAGGATATGCCATAATTTATTCCACAAATCCCCAACATTAGACATTTGGTTGCTCCTTTCTTCCTTACTCATGCTATTCCAAATGCCATCTTGATAAATAAATCTATGTTCACTTGGCTATTATTTCTTTAGGATACTCACTGAAAAGTAGACTGCAAACCAAAAGGTGAAAATATTTTTAAATATTTTGATGTATATCAGCAAGCTCCTGTTCAGAAAAGTTATGGCAACTAAGGCACCCACCATCAATGTATAAATGTTATCATATTTAAACAAATAATGTGATTGCTGAAAAATTCACCATTTAAAATTTTAGTATGTTAACTATTAGTGAAGTTCCACATTTTTTCAGGTTTATTAACCCATTCGTATTTTCTCTATGTGAACTCCCCCTCCCCACTTCCTCTGCTAGATAGCTGTTGGAGGTCTCAGTGTCTTTTCTGGCCATTTGAATACACTTTTTAGATATTTAAAAGATTTGCTTTTGTTCATCATATTTGTGGTAAATATTTTTTCCACATTTTTCCGACTTTATTCTTTTTCATTGAGAAGCTTCTCTGCAAGACCAATAGCTCTATGCCCTTTTCATCTGTAGCAAATTCTTCTTCAGCCCTACTGCCACCATTATGGGCCCAGGCTCTCAGTATCTAAATGTTGAATCTCCACAAGAGCCTTATGAAGATCTCCTTGGCTACCTCTTTCCTCCCAGACCCATCCTGCTTGACAGCACTAGATTACTCATCCTAAAACCCTTTTGAATCATTTTACATGTAAAAGAGATGACTTGCTTGGGAGCAGTATGAATGAGTTCATGCTGATGCACCTGCGTTTGCTTATACAGAGGATCAATATATTTTCTACTTTTGTCCAGATTAGGCAAGAGTAACAACTTAATTTACTCAGACACCTCTGTTAAGGACTCACTCAGTCCCAGGGTTACTTTAAGCAGATTTTCCAAAACCTCTGTCTCTATTTTCAGATTCACCTATTGGTTGGGCCAAGGAGCTATCCATTCTCATTAACTCAAATTAAAACCTTTTGTTTCCTCATCACTTTCTTCTCAAACAGCATCAAAGACTTGTCCTGCTCTGGTCTATCCTTTTCTCAAACCAGTGTTTTTGTTTTTGTTTTGTTTTTTCAAAATAGCTAGAAGAAAATAATTCACATATTTTCAGAATAAATAAAAGACAAATAATTAAGATGAAGGATATTCCAATTACACTGACATGATCTTTACAAATTATATGACTGTATAAATTTAT
This sequence comes from Theropithecus gelada, assembly GCF_003255815.1. Classification (NCBI taxonomy): domain Eukaryota; kingdom Metazoa; phylum Chordata; class Mammalia; order Primates; family Cercopithecidae; genus Theropithecus; species Theropithecus gelada. Next base: position 23,054,161 of record NC_037671.1, read on the forward strand.
CACATAACCCCAAAATATGTACCTCTCTTATGTATCAATAAACATTTAAAAATCAAATTAGTGTTTTTCGTTCCACATCTAAATAGCTAGTCAGAGGCACTCATGTGCTTGTATTTCTTCACCATCTCTCTTCACTATTCTTGAGAATAGGCTATAGTTATCTGTTCTGCCAAACATTAGAGACACACTGTCTCCTTTGGAGGGTCATCTCTAGGTCATTCTCATGAAAGGAGGGAGTTAGGTTGAAGTGAATGTGACAGCCAGGGAGCTGGTCTCAAAATAAAATGAGTCCCTGGGGTCAACTCACCAGGGTGCCTGTAAGTGTCTACAGAAGCAAAAAAAAAAAAGTCTCTTCAAGGACAGAGATGGAGTTGGCAGCAAGGGTCCTTCAGATGAATGCCCCCTACTCTGCAGCCTGTGACCTCTACCTCTCCACAGACAGTGTCTGAAGGGGTCATCACCCATGCTTTCACAATGGAAGACACAGACTTTTCCAGTTCCCAGAAGAATGTGCAGCTGGGGCGTGAGTGTCCTCCAAGTTCATTACCCTGTCTCTTCTGTCTCCAGCCCCTCACAATTCGGGTACAGGGGGAGGGTCTGACTAATAAATTTGAGTCATATAACCTTCTGAAAATGCTAATGAGAAAGAGTAGGGCCCCAGGAAGCATCAAAATGCTGACATGATTAGGGATGTGTTTGAACCTGTGCAAAGCAATGTGGCATATTTATCAGGCAATTTTCCAAGCATGCTGGGTCTCCTTGAAGATGCAACAAACACATGGGCTTCTGGAGATCAGACTCTTGTGTTTAATGGCAAGATTATTTTAAGTTTCTTTTGCTCCCCTAACTCCTGCTACAAGTTGACCAAGGAGGTACACATGTGCTTTTTCTTTGGAAATGGTTTCTTTAGGAAGGAATGCTAACAAGGCAAGAAAGTCAATGATTAACTCTGCTTCCTTTTAGTTCTTCTTTGCTTTAAATGCTTCATTCATGCTTTGCTCATTTCCTGCCTTCACTCCTTTCTTGCTCAAGCCATTTTCCATCATCTCAAAGAATCACAGAACTTAGAATTGGGCAGGACCTTGGAAACCAACCCGGCTGCCTCATTGCACAGGTAAGAAAATTGAAGCCCAGTGAAGTGAAATACATTGCCCCAAATCACACTTCTAGAGAGCAGCACCCTGCCCCACAATGAGAATGCCCTTGTCACCATCCAGCACCATCCGGGGGAGCAACCAGCCCAGCTTTCCTGACTGCTCTTTGCTCTGCATCCCCCTCAACACCTTAAAGTCTGCGTGACCCAGACGTCAGTGATGAATGGGAACACAGTGACGGGATGGAGTCCTGCTCTGTTTCACAAATCAGAGCAAAAACAAACTCACATCTTGGACAGGCCCCAGAAATCCTCCCAATCTGCACTCTCCAGTTCCCAGCTTCTCAGGCTTCTAAGCGATCCTCAGGCAGAGTAGTATGTTTTGTACAGAACTCAATGATAAGTTACGTGTTTCTCTTAAAGAATCCAAAATATTATCCCTCTTCATCCACCCTTTCAAGCCAACAGAATATATATGTGCATATATGTGTGTGTGTGTGTGTGTGTGTGTGTGTATATATATATATATATATATATATATATACTTTTTTTTTTTGAGATGGAGTCTCGCTTTTGTTGCCCAGGCTGGAGTGCAGTGGCACAGTCTCGGCTCACTGCAACTTCCACCTCCTGAGTTCAAGCGATTCTCCTGCCTCAGCTTCCCAAGTAACTGGGATTACAGGCATGTGCAACAACACCTGGTTAAATTTTGTATTTTAGTAGAGATGGAGTTTCACCATGTTGGCCAGGCTGGTCTCAAACTCCTGACCTCAAGTGATCCACCTGAATTGGCCTCCTAAAGCACTGGGATTACAGGCGTGAGCCACCACGCCCGGCCATGTGCGTATGTTTTTATAGACAATGATAGGAGAACTTCTATGTGTGTGGCACAGTACCTCAGTGTACACATGCACACAGGCACATGCGTGCACACACACGCACACCCCAAGTATATAAACCACTTAGTACAGTTCCTGATGCCAATGTTCAGCAAAGGCTAATCATGATTATATTTATAAAACTAAAAATGTCAGACCTTATTATTCAGCCATCTAATTGGTTTATTGCATAGAATAAAATCCACGGGGAACAAGGAGGAGGTGGCTTTTAATTTCTTTTCAAACCACAGCTTTCAAAAACACTCCCTGAAACACCTCCTCTCCTTGCCTTGAGAGCCTCTCAGCTGCAAACCCTTTTAGCCATCTGTCCCACTCAGAACAGTTCCATTTAATAGTTAGGACTCACTTTCTGGCTTTAGAATGTTGATGTTCCTCCAACTCCCATTCCAAGCCTACCTTCTCCACCAGCCCAGCCTGACCCTTGGCTTCTGGACCTGCACTTTCTTCCCTCATCCGGCTCTTCTAGAGGTTCCCCTTTGGAGGCCTCCCTCTAGGCCCCAGCACTTCCCTAGGCTTTTACCTCATTACTCCTCAAATTCTCTTCTTCCATGAATTCTAGGATTTTGCTTAAATGGGCTACATCTACATGGTTGGTGGAGTGAGGGTTAAAAGATAAGCCTGGTGATTCTTAGTCCCTAAAATGGGATCTTGGCAGTCCCGTGGCTGTTGTCCCATGAAGTAGAGGTCCTTGGATCTACTGTCCTCATCTTTAGGGTGTTGAGCAAAAACCTAAGGCAACAGGAAGTATCCCATTTCATACCTTGTCACACGTGTTTCTTCTGGGCACCAGATGAAAAGGAATGCTTCTCTGTGAGGGCTAATGCCGGTCTTTCTGGGTATCTCTAAAGGGACACAAACCTCATTTCCTATGAAAGATGGCAAAGGGAAGCAGGAAGAGTTGGAGAGTTTCAGCCTTTGACTGAGCCCCATCACTGTCTGACTTTTGCTGCCTCAGGAGTTTCTTCCAATGTAATACTAACCCATTACACAGCAGAGATCTCTGAACACCTTGTTAATCTGTTAGGACAGCCTGGGATGTGTAATAAGAAATGGTTTCATGCTTTAATGATCCAAGTGTTTGATGCAATTCATATGTGTATGAACTACTGCCACCATCATGGGTACCATCTGATCATCTCCCAAACTAAGAGCATCTTTTGTTCATTCATTCATTCATTTATTCAACACATATTTATTGCTTACTATGTGCCAGATTTAGGGGCTAAAACAGAGATCAAGATGAATAAAGTCCATGATAGAGCTAAGAGATAGTTCATGATGATAGAGCTCAGAGAACTCTTAGTCTAGAGTTGGACAATAAACTAATAAATAAATCATTGTAAATGGTGAGAAGGAAGTAATCAAGGAGTTGCTGCTATAGAGGATGATGCAAAGACCTACTTACATATCGTTATAGGGGATGGTATTAGATTGATGCAAAAGTAATTGTGGTTTGCGCCACTACTTGAAAGTTTTTGCCATTACTGGCAAATGCCATTACATTGAAAGTAATGGCAAAAACCACAATTACTTTTGCACCAATCTAATATTTAAGTTGAGAGATTACAGAAGGAATGCCCAATGACAGGGATGGGTGAAGGAATTCTAGGCAGAGGTTTCAGTATACACAAAAGCCAGAGGAAGAAACGCAGTTGGCCTGCTTGAGAAACTGAAGGAAGAACTGTGTGGCTGGAGCACAGTGAGAGACAGTGGAGAGCTATGGAGAATGCCAGATGGGCAAGGTCTTACAAATCATGGAAAGGTATGTAAGCCTTTCCAGATAAGGCATGTAAGTAATGATGTAAGTCTAAGTGCAATGGTAAGCCAGGGCTGGGTTTTAAATGAGGGGAGTTTCTTATCTTGCTTTTGGACATTGTAGCAGGATGAATGGTGCCCCCTCCCGCAAAGTATTATGTCAAAGTCCTAACTTCCAGAACCCGTGAATGTGACCTCATTGAGAAAAAGGTCTTTGCAGATGAAATCAAGTTGAGGATCTCAAGATTAGACCATCCTGGATTAACCAGGTGGGCCCTAATCCAATAGTAAGTGTCTCATAAGAAACAGAAGAGAGGGTAGACAGAGAAAGGAGGCCACGTGGAGACGGAGGCAGAGATTGGAGTGACGTAGCCACAAGCCGAGGAATGCCTGGAACCACCAGAAAACTGAAAAGGCAAGGAAAGAGTCTTCAGAGCTTCCAGAGGGAGCATGCCTCTGCCAACATCTCAGTTTTTGCCTTCCAACCTCCAGAACCATGAATGAATAAATTATTATTGTTTCAAGCCACCCAGATTGTGGTATTTTGTGATTGCAGCCCTAGGAAACTAACACAGACACCACTGAAAACTGGTGGCTTCTGCTGAGCCACCTTAGAGTGCTGATGTTGGAGATTTGGCAAGTAGTTCGGAATTCAACCATAGGAGGTTAGAACTGAGAATCTGTTAAAGATCTTCCCAAAGCCGCAAAACCGTATCTCTATTTTACCCAAGGTAAGAACTTTTAATCCATCATTTGCCTTATGCCATACTACTGGGCAATTGTGAGAGAATTCATTCTCTTAGGGACACCAACAATAATATCACTGTGTGTGTGTGTGTTGTATATGTGTGTATGTGTGTCAGCAAGCATGTGTGTGCCCGTGCAGGAGCATATGTGGGTATGTTTGTCTACATGTTCATTTGTGCATGAATTTTGGTAGAACTTGAAGGAATTGGACTCGCATTTTCATTCACTTTGGCCACTAACGAGAGTTCCCTAACAGGAACGTTTCTTCAGTGAGCAGCAGGAGGCAAGTGAACCAGAACAAAGGCAAGAGAACATGGGACTGAACCATCCCCAGCAAGAGAGGCAAATCACTAACCGTTAGTCTCTCCAGCGTAATAACTTGAAAGGACTTGCCATCTCATGCTTTCCCCACTGTTTTATTTGTCTTCTTTTATAGCGTTCTTTCTTCTCCTCCTCCGCTTCAGACAATATTCAGTTTAATGGCTGAATTGAAATCGGCCATGAAAAGAATCCAAGCAAATGAGCTCAGACCACTGCACAAAAGAGAAAGTGGAGGAGGGAGAGGAATGAGATGAGGGGGAATGTGTAGGGACGATGCTATAGAAAGAGGAGGTTTTGGCTCCAACACTGTTGCCATAGGCAGAGTGTCCCCATACAGCTCAGCTGTCTTCACAAAGATGGTTTTTGCTTCACCCAATAGTCATTTTTGTCAGATCTCCATCTCCGGCCAGGGACTGAATACCACAGTGCACAGAAGAGGCATGCCAGAACTGGAGGATTCCCCATCCTAGAAACAAGGCCAGTGCTGTTGCATCCTGTGGCAAAAGCACAGACCAAAAAAAATGCTGCTCGGTCAACCCCTCTCATTCTGTTCAGGCCACTGGACACAGCTTTTGCCAGCTCCAGATTCACTTTTTGTCCAAAGAATCAATACACCTATTGAAAGGGTGTCCAGGAATGGCCTTTCCTCTGTCCCTTACTGGTGCCGCCAGGCAGAGAGCCCAGCAGGCTCTGTTTTGTTTGCTGAGCTCCAGCCACGGGAGGACTGGACCACATGGGGTCCCCCAGCCCCCCGCCCTGCTTGTCTGCATTCAGCACTCTTGCTCTGCTTCCTTGTCCTCTGCCACAATAGTGGCCCATTTATTGAGCATCCACCTGTGCACAGCACCATGCTGAGTACTGAGGGAAGCAGGATAAAGGGAATCAGAGTTTCAAGTTGCCATAGAATTTCCAAACAGCAGCATCCAGAAACCTGTGTGGATGAAAGATTCTAATCACCAGGTACAACCTACGCATCTTTTTGGAAGGGGGTCGGGTCTTCTGCCTACAACCTGTAGGTAAACTGTTTTTACACCCTAGTCCTGCAAATATGTGTAGTTAAGGATTGCATAGTGTCTATTTGCTCTTTTTTTGCTTGTTTGTATTTTGGGCCACTTCCCCTTTTTCATTGATTTATATTTCTTGTCAACCCCTCTTCTCTCTAGCATGACTCCTCAATTTTCAGTGATAAAGACATATCTTTTTTCACAGTCATACAAACATATAAAATGTTTGTATTTTCCATTTCTCTCTCTCTCTCTCTTTTTTTTTTTACAAAACGCATTCATATTATATATATTTGCTTGCCCTTTGTGTTCTCACATAACGTGTAATGAGCATTCCCCTTAGTTAACGGATATAGTTCTAAGTTCTTTATTTTTTTTTTACAGGTACATTGTATTCCAAGGTTATATATACCTCAACTTATTCAATTATTTCTCTACCAATGGTCATTGAGGTTGCTTCCACTACAAATACTGCCATTAGGAACATTGTTACTTAAGAGTCCTTGTTCATATATACTTAAATCTTGAGTATGTGTTTCTACAGGATAAGTTCCTACCAGGAGCATTCCTAGGTCAATTACATGTAGTTGCATTGAAATAGATACTGCAAGCTTGTTTTCCAAAAGACAGGCAGTGTTTTTCATTCCCACCAGCAAGAAAAGAGAATGTCCTTTTTGGACCTCCTAGCCCACAGAGGTTTTAGTGTTATTTCATCCCCTTTCCTCCTTCTCCCCACACAAACCTAAAGCTGTGGTCCCAGAGCTGGAAACGTGCATGCTGTGTAGCCAAAAGCTACATCCATGCAGTCACCTGAGAAATGTATTTCGATGATGATTGTGCTGTATGACTAAGTAATATTTACTTACTTTTCTGGTGGCTGCTTAGGCAAATGTACTTGACTCTCTTTTCACATGCCTGATTTCCAGAAAACTTTTATGCCTCAAGTAGCAAATCTGGGGAATAAATTTTTACCTGGATGGGACATGTTTAGCAAACCATTAATCCAAAATTTTGGACTTACTTAATTCTACCTAGTTAAGACAATTTTCTTTTATAAAAATTATCCTAGTCAGTCATTCAAGAATATTGTTCTTCTCAAATAAGTATTGATGAGTGAATTTTACAGATGTGTTCAAGGATGATGCATTCATTTCTTTAAAAAACTCATAGCATAAGTTAAGCTGGAACAGCTTTTACACCTTATTATTATGAAATGTCCTTTTTATTTCTGCTTATACAGTCTTAAACAAAAATGCATAAACAGGTGTTTCAGAGTTCCTAAAGACAATGCATTAAATGGTTTTGCACCAATAACCTTAACACAATGGAGTTTACACACAGGAAAATCCATCTTTTCATGTCAAAAAGTTCAACTGCTCCAACAAATTCCAGTAATTCTGAGCTTTGAAAATGATCTTAATCAAAACGGAAACCTTGACTTTATGTTATCTATATTCAATGTGGGCTCTCTTAGACTTTCAAACAAAAATTTCTACTCCACTGAATGGTGGCCCCATAATTTACACCTGGTGCTAGTCGGAGGAGATGGGATGGTTTGTCTGTGGGCCTGACCATTACACTTCAGGGATAGTTCCAGCACGTCCAGGGCTTCTCCATGCAGTTGGTACCAACATTCCTCTTTCTTTTCTAAGTCTATTATTTTTTAACATATATTAAGGCTAAAGATGCATGCTGGCAAATCTTGTAATTAACAAAGTAATTGGTTATATGGTCATAATAACCCAATCAAAAAACATATTCATTTATTTCTAAGTACAAGTCTAATTTGGAAATGACATTGTGTTTGCATTTCATGTTTGCATTTTAATTGTTATATTTCATACCAGGAACCATGATGAATAAATAGTTTCTTGATGGAATTTAGTCTGTGTTCCCCTTTCTAATCCTGAAATCCCCTCTATGGTTCTTCTACAAGGTGGTCTCCAGCTAGGGCTTGAAATCTTTTTTTTTTTTTTTTTTTTTTTTTTTGAGACAGATTCTTGCTCTGTTGACCAGGCTGGAGTTTCAGTGGCATGATCTCAGCTCACTGCAACCTCCGCCTCCGGAGTTCAAGAGATTCTCATACCTCAGCCTCCTGTGTAGCTGGGACCACAGGTGTGCACCACCACACCCAGCTATTGTATTTTTAGTAGAGACGGAGTTTCACCACGTTGGGCAGGCTGGTCTTGAACTCCTGACCTCAGGTGATCCACCCGCCTCAGCCTCCCAAAGTGCTGGGATTACAGGCATGAGCCACCACCCCTGGCCTAATGACGGAGAATTTGCTACCTCATTATTTGCCATAGTTTTAATGAGCTAGTATTTACTGTCTTGTATGCCCATTGAAGGTTAAACATTTTGCATAATCTTCTTTCCATGTAAGAGCTTGCATGAGTGATATCGAGAGGCAATGCTTATGCATATTATTAAGAAAAATTCAGTGGACCTGTGTAAGGTTATTTTGCAATAATATCTTAGAAGTTGAGAACATTAGGCCACGAGGCCACAAAGATCCAATAAGTCCACAAAGATCCAGTAAGGCCACAAAGATCCAGTAAGGCCACAAAGATCCAGTAAGTCCACAAAGGTCCACAAAGTTTCACAAAGACTTTGTCTCAGAATGTGGCTTCCCTGTTTTGTGTTGCTCTGTGATGGACACGGATGTAGCCTCTAACATCTCAGTGTCTCTGACTTTCTCTTACTGTGTCTGTCTTTATTTTTCCTGAGACTTTCTTTTTTCACTGTATTTTCCTCCTCTTTCTTGCTCCCTTCATTCTTGAACTTCAGTACCCAAGACTAAAAGATTTCCCCAAATTGAGATCAGATTCATTGAGGCAGAACTGGGATTCGAAGCAGAGTTTTAAAAAGAGAGAGAGAGAGAGAGACATCTAAAGTAAAGTGAGGTTAATACCATTAAAACTTGGGTTTTTCAAACAACAACAACAACACACACAAACAAGATTAGGAAAACAGAAAACATAAGCTGTTTGACAGCAGGCTTTGATGCTGATTTTACAAGATGTAAATTCTGCCCAGCACATAAAATAAATGAGAATAAAATATTCTCTAAGCAGCCCTCTGAGGGTCATACATGAAACAGGACTGGGAGAAAGCACAGCAGTCCTGACATCACAGATGAAATAAAATGTGTGTTTTCCAGCTGTCTCATTCGTGGCTCCAACAAGAAAGATAATTCTGTATACCCAAAAAGGCCCAGCCAGCAGCAGGGCAGGCAAGGCCCAGGCCCCTTCAGGCCCAGGACATCCTTCCTTAGACCTGGCCCTCCCAGCCCTGTTAGAGCACAAAATGCACTGGACATTTGTTTTGATGATAGACACAATTTGGTAAAAGAATTCAAACTCTGATGTAGAACCAGGCAGTCACTGGAGAAGCTGCGCTGCAGGTAAGCACATGCAGTCATTATCACAGTGACTTTTTTTTTAACCCGTTACTAATAAGTATAGGGGCATGTGTGCACGCATGCACGTGTGTGTTTAATGGTTTAATTTTGCTCAAGACAAGATATTTTTCACAAATCTCCAGAATGGAATCATACTCTCTTACAATACTAAAAATGAGAGATAGAAACATTTTATAACCTTTCAAGCAGCCCAAAAGGATAATAACAAAGAATGTGAATGCTATATTCACATTTACAACTTCTTAACAAAGCAGATATTTTGGGAATCTTCATTCATTTCATTTTACAGAATTCATTATTGGTTAAACTTTAAGACAATGATATCTACATAAGAAATATTTACCTTAGACCAGGTATTTGCTGGATATTACCTCTTTGGACTGAACACTCCATAAAGGCAGGGACTAAGCTAAGTCTGCAAATCCAACCCTGAGCACAGTGTTGAGGAAACATAGTCACTCCAATATTAGGTCAGTAATTGTGTTAACTGATTTCATATTCAGAAACCCTTAATGTAGGTATTTTTACCTTTATTTTATAGATGAAGAAACAAGTTTCAAGCAGTAGTTTAATACCTTATTCAAGGGCACACAGCTAATCAGTGAGACATGTAACATTTGACCATCTTTACTCAAAATGCCAAACCCCAAGTGAGATCAAAATCCTCACGTTACTAGTCCTCAATAATACAGTACCTGCCTTGACAGAAATTAGTACCAACGGTAGATGGTAATGGTCACTATTACAGGGTGCATTGCATGGTACGAATATCTGCAGGAGAGAAGCTGATGTTCCTTATCATTGTCCTTGCTGTCTCCCAAAACCAACATGGTTTTAGGGTACTTACCATAACTGCCCTTTGAGGCTTTGCTAGCGTCAAGTTCAAGCCCAGAAATAAGCAAGATCCCTGCTGGGAATTTTTCTGATCTCTTTCAAACATCTAAGACCATTTGGGAGGAAATTAAGAAGGCAGTAAGGAAAGCACCTTAGAAAAATGCAGTGAACAAAGCAAATCTTGAGCAGAAAGAACAAAACGGGAAGCATCACACTACCTGACTTCAAATGTATTACAAAGCTGTAGTAATCAAAACAACATAGTATTGGATAAAAACAGACAGAGACCAATGGAACAGAATAGAAAGCCAAGAAATAAATCTACACATTTACAGTCCATTGATTTTCCCAAGGTACCACGAACACATAATGGGGAAAGGACACTCTTCAATAAACAGTTGTGTTAGTCACTTTTGCATTGCTATAAAGGAATACTTGAGAGTGGGCAATTTATAAAGAAAGGGGGTTTATTTGGCTCACAGTTTTGCAGGCTGTGCAAGAAGCATGGAGCCAGCATCTGCTTTTGGTGAGATCTCAAGAAGCTTTGATTCACAGTGTAAGGCAAAGGGGAAGTAGGAATTTCACATGGCAAGAGAGGCAGCAAGAGAAAAAGGAAGAGGTTCCCAGGCTCTTTTGAACAATCAGATCTCGCTGTAACTAACAGAGCAAGAACACATTCATTGCTATGGAAAGGATACTAAGCCATCATGAGGGATGACTCAAACACCTTCTACTAGGCCCCGCCTCCAACACTGGGGGTCACATTTCAACGTGAGATTTAGAGGGTACAAATATCCAAACTATATCAACAGTGTTGGTAGAACTGGGTATCCACATGCAGAAGAATGAAATTAGATCCTTATCTCACACCATACCCAAAATCAATTCAAGATGAATTAGAGACTTAAACACAGACCTAAAACTGTAAAATGACTAGGAAAAAAAAAAAAAAACATAAGGGAAAAACTGCATGACATTAGTCTGGCAATGATTTTTGTGCATATGATCCCAGAAGCCCAGGCAATAACTACCAAGCTTCTGCACAGCAAAGGAAACAATCAACAGAGTGATGAGACAATCTATGGAATGGGAGAAAATATTTGCAAAGTCCCATCTGATAAGAGGTTAATATCCAAAATGTGTAAGGAACTCAAACAACTCAATAGCAAGAAAACAAATAACTCAACTAAAAGAATAAGCAAAAGACCTGAATAGATCTTTTTCAGAAAAAGATACATAATTGGTCTTCAGATATATGAAAACATGTTCAACATTACTGATCATTAGGGAAGTGCAAATTCAAACCACAATGCAATATTACTTTACACCCATTAGAATGGCTATTATCAGTAAGACAAAAGATAACAAGTATTGGAGAGGTTGTGGAGAAAAGGGCACCCTTGCACACTGTTGATGGGACTGTAAATTACTACAGCCATCATGAAGAACAGTATGGAGGTTCCTCAAAAAATGAAAAATAGAATGATTATTTGATCCAGCAATCTCACTTCTGGGTATATATCCAAAGGAAATAAAATCAGCAAGTCGAAGAGATATCTGTACTCCCGTGTTTATTGGCCCACTAGTCACAATAGCCAAGCTATGGAAACAACCTAAGTGCCCATCAACAGATGAATGAATAAAGAAATCATGCTATACAGACACAATGGAATGCCATTCAGGCTTTACAAAGGGAAATTAGGCCGGGCCTGGTGGCTCACACCTGTAATCCCAGCACTTTGGAAGGCCAAAGGGAGCAGATCACCTGAGATCAGGAGTTCAAGACCAGCCTGGCCAACAGAGAGAAACCCCATCTCTACTAAAAACACAAAAAATAGCTGAGCGTGGTGACGGGCACCTGTAATCCCAGCTACATGGGGGGCTGAGGCAGGAGAATAACTTGAACCCGGGAGGTGGAGATTGCAGTGAGCTGAGATTGCGCCACTGCCCTCCAGCCTGGGTGACAGAGCAAAACTCCATCTCAAAAAACAAAATTAAATTAAAAGTAAAATAAAATGAAAAGGGAAATTATGTCATTTGTGACAATGAACCTGGAGGGCATTATGTTAAGTTAAATAAACCAAGCACAGAGAGACAAATACCGCATGATTTGAGTTAAGTGTAGAATCGAAAAGAGTTGAACTCAGAAGTGGAAAGTAGAATGGTGGTTGCCGGGAACTGGAGGGAAGTGGGAGGGAGAGATGATGGTCAGAGTACAAAGTTTCAATTATACAGGAGGAATAATTTCAAGAGATCTATTGTACAACATGGTGACTATAGTTAACAACAACGTATTGTCTTCTTGAAAATTGCTGAAAAAGTAGACTTTTTAAATTATCAGTATTATTTATTCTGCTTTTGAAATTATGAAATACGTAGCACTAAGAAGTAGGAAACAAATATATTAACGTAAAGGTGTGGTCCAATGACCACTTACTGTATAAATTCTCAGGATTCTTATTTAAAATTAGAGTCTTTCTTAAATCTTAAATGTAGAGATTTTAAACATTCTCACCACAAAAAAAAAGTATGTGAGGTAATGCATATGGTAATTAGCTCAATATAGCCATTCCACAATGTATACATATTTCAAACTACAATGTATGCGATAAACATATACAATTTTCATATGTTCATTTAAAAATAGTTTTTTTGGGGCTGGGTGCAGTGGCTAACGCCTGTAATCTCAGCACTTTGGGAGGCCAAAGTGGGTGGATCACCTAAGG